>NC_063452.1:44193332-44508178 GCF_020379485.1 Brassica napus
GGTGGTGAATGTGTCTTTGCATATGTGTGTTGAGAGTTCTTTTGGGTTCTTTAGGTTATGCTTGATAGTTGATACTGTGGGACCTGATTTGCATGGTATCAACATTCTGAGAAAGCTATTGTTCTTCTGAAGAAGCCTCTTCTGAAGTCCTTCCCGTTAATTTATGCCAACGTCCATTCTCTATGAGAATGAGTTGATATTATATATCTAATCAATGGTTTAGTTTGTTGCTTTTAGTTAGTTTATTTTAAAATTCTTCTTTTTAAGTTTCATATCATGTATATGTAGTTCCTTATTATGTTTAACCAGGGAAGCTTGAAGATCATCAACCACCACCCCTACTTCAAATAGAGTTACAAAACGTAGACATATTCTCAGGTATTGATTCCTTAAACCTCCACATTCTTCATTCATTTCTATTAGCTGAAGAATTTTTATGTTTTGTTCCTATTGTCGGAGAGTAGTCGTCGATAGGTGCTCAGGAGGTGGTGACGGTGAGAGATCAGCTGGAGAAGAAGGAGCGAGATCCATGATTATCGAGTGAGAGGAGACAGAGCCAGAGATTAACGACGCACAAGCAGGTTAGAATAAACAAACCTTTGAACACTATCTACAATATGACAAACCGTAAGAAGAGCCTATGTAGTTTGTTGGATATAAAACAATAGCTTGATCAATTTCACTGAAACCAAAACAACTAATTTACGATAGAGACTTTGGACCTTGGAGTGAAGACCAGATCTCCAATCGAAATCAATGGTCAGAATCGTCTCCGCTTATGAACGACGGGGCCGAGATTCACACGTGTAACTAACCACTGTTCCCGTAAGGATCAAAAGCAAAATCGAGCTTGCAAGAAAATCCATAGCAATACCAGTGAGAGAGAGACCAGAACTCAGAGGTTTGTCCACTTTGGGTCAAGATCAGAGAGATAATACAATCATTTTTTGCAATGTGTAATCTTTTTATTCGTGTACAAACGTCAACTTTGCTTAAATGATTATCTTTCCTATGCCATTAGTCGGGTTTGTATCAGTGAGGCCCAATTTTTTTTCTAAAATTACAGGTGAAGCTAGACAAACAATTTTTTTGGTTAATGATATGACACTTACAAGGGAAGAAATTGGTTTTCAGCTTTTTCTATTTATTATTGTATCTACTATCTTATATTACAAGGGGTCCTGATCACTCCAACTATGGAGACAATGAAGCTGGCCAAAAATTCCCAATTCCATTTCCGGTTGCTAAGTTTTACCATTCACTGAATAATGTAGTTGTCTTGCAACTTTTTAAATAACCAGTTCTTTTTGATTTAGGTAGGTAAAGTATAATTGGTATACCTGGTAACTTTAGTATTTATGTTGTGATTATGAAACTTTTTGGTTAACCAGATTTTTGGTTTCGTACTGTTTTGGTATTATAGTGGAATCAGTCAAAAATATATATAGCAACAATAAACACCACTATTACAATAAACAGATGTAATTTTTTAAATTTAACCAAGAAATGTTTTGTCTAAAGGTGAAAAGGTCAAAAGAAAAATAGGGAGACATCAAAAAAAAAATAGGGAATTAAAATTAAAATAAACAAACCGAATTCAATTGTAACAGTGAAGATTGAAGTAAATAGCAGTAAAGTCTAAATGATTACCGCAATAAACAACAATTCGATAAGAAATAAATAAAATCAAATAAAATAAACGAAACTCTCTTAATAAAAAAATTATTGTTTTATTCAGAGATCATAACTAAGCATGGTACTACACAATTTAGTCAACCATCTTTGATTCTCAATATTTAAATATCATATATAAGAAATAATTGTTCAAACATAATATATAACCCATCCACTAAAAAATTAATTTAAATATTTAACGAAGTTCAATGAACGAACCTAATTCAATTATAATATTGAAGATTAAAGTAAATAGCAGTAAAGTCTAAATGAATACAGAAATATATAATAATTCGATAAGAAATAAATAAAAGCAAATAAAATAAATGAAACTCTCTTAATAAAAATTTATTATTTTATTCAGATTCTGAATCGTAACTAAGCATGGTATTATGCAATTTAGTCAACCATCTGTGATTCTCAATATTTAAATATCATATAAAAGTAAATAATTTATAAAATAATTGCTCAAACATAATATATAACCATCCACTAAAAAAAATCAGCTTATAAATTAGACAAACCTGTGATTTAAAAAAAACAAAAAAAATAGTGAACGCTCTAAATACTTAGTGTGAGTATTTTAAATGTACATAAAATAAATATGTATTATATTGTTTCTTCACTTACTCTAAATATGTATTCTATGGTTTCTTCACTTACTCACCCGCCCGCCCGTAGGGCGGGTTTACCCTAGTATATATATACTCCCTCTGGATTTAAATATAAGATGTTTAAGGTTTTACACACATATTAAGAAACAATAAATACAATATTTTAGTTGTTACTTTTTGATTATATCAATAAAGTTTCACCACTCATAATTTTACTTTTTAATTTATATTTAAATTTTAAAAATAAATACATTAATTATATCTCAAAACATCATACATTTGTATACAAGATAAAAATATAGAACATCTTACATTCGTATCCGGAGGGAGTATAAAGAAGGGTTTCCTTCTCTGGTAGAGTGTCCACGTAGGGTGCCACATAGATAACTCGTTTCATGGCATTTTGACACGTGTCTAATAAGAAAACTGCAGTGTTTCATTAAACTTTAACATTTTGGCCTCATCTAACCCTACGGCTGCAAGCCTGCAACGAAGAACGTGGAAACGGCTGTGTTCATAAGCAGAGGAGGAGAAGAGGCTTCGATGGACGACAAATCAGATCTACTCCATATGCAGATGGCTCATCTGCCGCTGCGTCTCTGGCTTCGCCGCTGCGTCTCAGGTGATGGTTTACTTGACATCTGATTCGACCTGCTTCACCCTTTTGTTTCTTGCCTTTGACTAAATTTGATTCCGATTGCAGGTGAATCTCACGAAAACTTAACCGAAGGCGTCAATCTTAAACCCGTTTCCTTCATGTCTCAGCTAAATTATATGTTGTGGGTATTCTTTATCGGAGATGAAATTCGTATATCTACTTCAGCTAATTCTTTCAACGAACTCCTCCAACGCCCATGATCATCTCAAGGTAAAACCTTTTACTCTATCCTCTATCTCTTGTAATCTATCTTATCAGAGCTTGATGCGCGAGCATCACTGAGAGAAACGCATAGAAGATTGTAGAGATGAAAAATTGAAAAGATTTTGAAAGAAGACTCTTATCTGTAAATTACGATGACTCAATCTCCAAATTAAAATGGCAAAACCTTCTTTCAAAGCTGGTAAACATCCTCTTCACAAAATCTATTTTCAGGTGAATATGAGTACATAAATTTGTTTAACTGATTGTATAATATATTTCTTAAACCGAGTAGAATTGTGCTTTAGCGTCATGCGTATCCTTCATCTTTGTTTTTCTCTTTTTATATTATCATAGATTATCTTCTTGAATGGGAAAATACGTCTGTGTTATAGAATTTCACAGGTCTATTGGGTTTAGGTAAGTAACAAGTTGTTATAGGGATATATCATTCTCTATGTGCAGGATGGCTTTACTTTGGCTTGGAGATACAATACTGCCACTACGTTTTCATCCGGCTGCGTCACTTACGGACCACACCTGTAGAGTTGTTTCTTTATATGTTGGAGCTAGCAGACTCTTTTCTGGTTCCGTGGACAATTCTATAAATGTAAGTAGTGACTTGGAAATTATATGTTCGTGGATTTGCTTTATCACCTTCTAAATAAGTTTTCCATGGATCGTTGTTGTTTATTTTGCGTTATGTTTATTTGGAGAGTCATATTGAGATGTGTAGGACATTGATATGTTGCAGTATTTGTTTTCAAGAACAACCAGCTAGCTTTCGAGTCTGCTGCGACGGATCTCCATCAGCTGCAAACAACGTGTTCACCCTAATCGCCGTTATCATATTTTATGGGTTCTTGATCACTCCTTACCGCAGATTCATCACCGTCAAAGCTATTTTTATCAATTTCACAGTGAGACGACTTCACCAGAATGGATTTGTACCGAAACAACATCTTAACTTCTGTTTTCTTTTTTTTTCTCCCTCTGGTTTATCTGTTCTTTGCCGGCGTTTGTGTTATGGTAAAGGGCTTGGCGGAAGTTGCTTATGTGAAAAGAAGTCTGCATATCAAGCTATGATGAAATACAACAATGTACAATTAGCTGAAGATCATGTAGCTCACCGCCATGCCCGTGCGTTGGAGCGTTCACAGATTTTCAATCAGACTACAACTGAGCTCTCTATTGATGAGAAAGACAATATCTATGATTTTGAGAAGACTTATGAGGTAAGAATTTTGCAAAAAAAAATTCTTTTGGTTCTGTGACTGTTCCTGAATCAAGTAATGTCTCTTTCGACAACTGGATTTATTCCTGACTAGGGTCATGCTAATGCAATTATCTTATTGTAGAATGATGAGGACCAGATTGAAGCTTTGAGTTAGGACAGAGGGAAAGATGGAGGATACTTTTATGTCGATGAGAATTTTGTAGAAAATTTTAAAGACAGGAAGTCAAGGTGCAGATCAAACATTGGTTTAGCGTTTTAGAAACGTGAGCAAGATCAAATGCAAAACTTGAAAGAGACTCAGCGATTGCAAGTGTGGAAATGGGCACACAGCTTCAAGACTCTATCAGTAAATGTATACAATATATAAGGTCATTTGTAATGCTATCCACCGGTCGCTTACGAACCTAGGCCAAGCCAACATCTGTATAAAAAGAGATAAGCTGAGAGTAACAGAAAGTTGAATGTCTCATAAATATGTTATCTTTTATCTCTTCGTTGGTTATTTATTGATGTGATCTATAAATCCATGTTCATTGTCGATTGTTTAATGGTACTCTAGAAGATCCACTTAATAATGCCATCAAATTAGTTTGATGTTTTAACAAAATATTTTGGAAAATCAACATAAAATTTAACTGACAAAATCAATTGTTTTAAAAATATTGAACTAAAAAATTTTGCATTTCACAAAACAAAATAAATTAATATAAAAACTAAAAACTATCAGAAAAATTAGCTTGACATCTTGGTTTAAATTCTTAAAATATATTAAAAGATTTAATTAAATCTTAAAATATCAAATATTCAATATCTTAAAACAAAATGAAAATCAGTATCAAAATAACTATAAATAAATATTGTTAAGGAAATGAATAGTGCACTATGTTATGTGTAACATGTAGATGTCCACATGATTGCTACCGGAATCAAGCACAAGTATGGATGTTAAAATTTAGATTCAACTTTAGCCTTTTTGCTTCTTTTGAATTATAAAGACAGTCATATTTGAATTTCCTTCAAATATTTTCCACTAATCAATGAGCCGTTCGTTTAGCATATGACATTTTCTAATTACCGGATCTACTAACAAATATCCTTATACATGATTTTCCACACATTACGAACCATTCCATATCCATCTCATACTATTAAATTGCCGGTAACAATAACAAATATCATTAATTACAGATTTTTGCTACTAAGATCATCAGTATTTTAAAACTAAATCAACCTCACAATCTGACGAACTCACTGACACCCACATAAACTTCTCCCCCATTTGTTCAATGGCAACACGAACAATATTTTCAGAATCTTAGAACATTCACACACTTATTACATCCTCACTTATTACATCCTAATGCAAATTCAACGTATAAACAAAACTAGCTTACAAAATACACTAGAACTTCTATAAATTAATAATGTTGGGATTTTGAAATTTTATTAATTTATCGAGATATTACTTTACAAAAGTTTCTTTATTTAGATTTCTTATTTTAAGATATATTTATTCTAAGATGATTTTTTTTTTTGATTTTTATGTATAGACATTAATTGTTATTTTGTCAAATTTGACATTTATATTAATTTTATTATATTATTTTGTGTATATAATATATATTGCATTTAACTTAAATGTGGTTTTAGATATAATATTACAAAATCTCATCAAAAATATATCAAGTGTTAAGAAAATATGAAGATAATTCCATTGTGAATATAAAACAAACCATATAATAATAGGTTCTTACTTATATAAAATATGTATACATATAAATTATTAATTTATAATTTTAATGGGACCATATATTTACAAAGAATTTTTTAAAAAAATATTATCTTATTATTTTATCGATTTGTATCAAATTTTGAACCAGCCCAAGTTGGGATCGGCGAAAATTATTAATTTATAGAAATTATTAATTTATCGAATATTAATTTATAGAGGTTCTATTGTAGTATACTTCAAACAAAAACGCGTAGCGCGGACCGACCCTAGTGGTATTATATAAATACTTCAAAAGTTTAAACCACGGTCTTGAAGCCTTCGGAAATCAGCTCACGTTTGGGTTCCGGTCCACTCTTCCGCGTTGTCCGCCTCCACCTCACGTAGAATACAAGCAGACCGACGAGAAATCCGAGTATAACGATCACGTATATATAGATGAGCGATATGGGGATCTCATTCGGCCGGAGATTATACTTCATGTACGTCGAAAGTACATAAGAACAATCGAGAGGTAACGTAATGCATATATACCACCAGGTGTATGCTCCACCAACTGGTATGAGTATAAAAGTCAAGGCCATAGATAGGAAATAGGCTATTGTATTGAATCCCCATAATAGCACAATCTTGGATACGACATCGTTGCTTTTGATGAAATCCTCATCATCATCCGGTTGAACCGCGGTCTGATAAGTAGCGGTGATTATCAAAGCTGTTATCACGAGAAGAGCGTTCCGTGTTCCGTCTGTCATATTACTCTTATATCGTACCAATCCCGTCGAACAATGTTCCCAAAAAGAGACGGGTGTCTTTAGGAAGACAGACATTGTGTTAACCGTGGTTACAGAGTCCCTGGTCTTACCCCCGGAATGTTGTATGATTTTCTCTGTTTCTTTAATGTTCATGTGAGATCCATTGGCTCGTAATACATCAAGGGCTGTCATGCCGCTTTTGTTCTGGATGTTGCGGTTCAGTGACATGCATTCCAACAGCTCTTTCACTGCCTGTATATATATATTTCACGACAACTATTTATTAGACAACTAGAACACAACTGATTCAAAGAATATGAGAACTTGTGGATTAAAAGGAGGTCCACTCTACAAATAATTTAGAAATGTACCAAAGGGGTGTGTTCAATCTAGAATATATGAAGTATATATTAAAATGATAAATCTGATGTTATTCAAACCTGAATATTAGGAAGTATTTTAGAACCGATTGTTATTGAACTTTTTATTTAGAATGTATTTTAAAATCGTTTACGGTAATGGATTTTATGAGATTTCTAGTGATTTTGAGGTGTTTTTATTGAAATTTAATATAAAATAATTTTTAATATCATAGTTTTAGTTGGAATTCTCTAATTCAGCTAAAATTATCTGAACACATTAAAATCAAATCACTCTAAACCCTCTTAAATACTAGATTATACGTTCACTCTTTTTAATATTATATAAAGAAGTGTGCTAACATGATATTAAACGGCATTATAAGACTTAATAGCCAAAGTATATTACTAATTGTATATGGTCATTTTGGGTCATATTCCAAATATACGATCTACTTATCTAGTATCACAATAGCATATTTAAACACCCTAACCGTGATCACTGATCCAACCATTTAAGTGCAGATAAGAAATAGAGTGTGTGAATTTTCGACCATTTCACTATACAAAAGAAGGGTAAGAACATGCCCTAATATCATTTTTGTACGCCGCTAGGTGCAAGGCTGTGTTGCCGTCACGATCGCGTGTGTTCAGGACGTGTTTCTCAGTGGATAAAGCATCACTTATAAGCATTCTCTGCATCCAGCCTCTCAGAACTTCGAGCTCTTCGTGTCTATCGTTTTTAACCGTGATATGTAAAGCAGTCTCTCCATTAACATTTGCATCTCTAATGCTTTCAGGACATACAAAGAGAAACTCTGTAAGAAGATCCACGTGGCCTTTTTCCGCCACAAGATGCAAAGGTGTTGTACCTGTCGTTATGAGGTAGTTAAATCTATCATCAAGTACTTTTATATATACTATTTGATTCAAAATATATTTGTTAATAACATTTATTTGGAGAACATATAACTAAAATACCTCCTCTTCCACGAATACGAACAAGACTGGGATCAAACTTGATTAGCTCTTGCGCTAACTCAACGTGCTGGTTCTCGACAGCGAGGTGCAAGGGACTAAGCCCATCCTTGTTCAATTTTTTGGCAAAAGATGGCTGTAGAATCATAAGTTCTACTGCCAAATCTATCTTCCCAGTGGATGAAGCTTCGTGGAGAGGTGTGTGGACGAAAGGTAAAACGTCGACTTTTTGAAGAATACATGGATCCGCTTGAATAAGAGAATATAACGCATCAACGCTATCAACGCTTTGAGCAACTGAAAACAATCTTCGATCCATATTATTGGAATGTGTTCTAGATTATAATCATTTGAAAAAAAGATTACGAGTTTGATAAAAATTCTTGCAAATACGGAAGTGAATCTTGTATTGAATAAACCTGGAAATGTTATATACCGGAACAGAATTTATCACATATAAGTGTCGTGCTGATATAGTGCCACCGAGTACATGTGCTCTGTAAGTGTGTATTTTGGGAAGCTTGTCCTTGGTTCACAAGGTATGAACCTCTACTTCTTTTATAGGGTGTGTATCTCTACTGATACCTGGTGATCATCACACCAGCTTCTCCTTTTATAAGGAAGTAGATAGTTCCCACGCATTAACTTAATTTGGACTCGATACCTTTCCATAAAATACAACTTAATTGGATTCGATACCTTTTCTTTAAAATATAACTTAATTTGGATCCGATACCTTTCTATAAATACAACTTAATTGGATTCGAAACGTTTTCCATATTTGTGTAGTTTTGTTTTGCTCATATTTGGAATTGGATATAGGTTGGTTCCAATTCTTTCCATATGTAGCTATACTGCTAAAACATTCATTTTATATGCTTGTATAAATTAATATGTTTGATTGAAAATAACAAAGATTTTGGTATGACCTTAACCATATAAGTGTTGTTTTGGTTAAAGATTGGGTTTCTCGTCCTTATGTGTCAATTGCTTCATATCTTTATTTTTCGTTTGATTTCATCCTAATTATTTGAACGAGTATATTATAATTTGGTGATATTTAACGTTTTCACCTTCTTATTCGAGCGAAATCATAATATGATGATGCATTTAAAAGTTCAACTAGGTGTTATGCTTGCACATTCGAGCATAATTCTTTTATAAATATTTATTAATAAATGTATTATTAGTTTAAAGATCAAAATATTTAAATCAAACATTAAATGTATACTGTTTTATTAATCTTTAAATTTCTTAATTTTTAGCTTTATTGATTTAAAACATTATTTTTAGATAACAACATATATGTTTTTATTTTAAAATATATTGTTATCTTTAACATGTTTTTACTATATTAATTTATAAACAATTATCTAATTAAATAAACAATTATATAATTTTTAATATAATGTGATGTTATTAAACCAAATCCTTGGAATTACCAAAACCTACAAAATCTCAAAATAAATCAAATGCACAAGAAAATTAAATCGAATTAACCCAATTTTACATATTATATTAATCAAACTAAATAAAAGTATTGATATTTGTATAATTATATTGTGAAATACCTCCTATAATAACTCAATAAACACTCAAACAAACTAACCATGTTGACAAAAAAAACATTAATATGTAATGTATAAGATAAGAACATTTCCTATATATTGTTATATTCATTTCTAAATGCTATAATAAAGAAAAATATGTTATAGTCAATCTCTATTTTTTCCTATAAAATAGAAACTGCTAATTTCCTATAAAATAGTATTTCTTTATTATAAAATCATAATTTCTAATTTTCAAATCGTCTTTTAACTTTCAATTTTTAATAATTCTAACTAAAACAAATCATTTTGGAAAATATTTTTTTAAATATTTTGGAAAAAAAAAAAAATATATATATATATATATATATATATATATATATTTTAAATAGAATCACATTTTTCGTTGCATAACATTGTTTTACATAAACTTTAATTTAAAAAAAATTACAACTCTGTGGAATTCTTATAAAAATAAAAGTAAATAGAGTTAATTTAAAATATTTATAAGGTACTTCTTGTAAATAAACATTAATTGAGAGACTTGCGAAAAATAAACCGGGGTTGATTACGAGACATCTATGGCGTCAATCACGGGCGACATCAAGGGCGACTTCATGGGCGATCCAACGACGACTCCGGGAGATCCAATCGCGTCTGAGCTTGGAGATCCTAGCGAGACGACAGAAGATCCAGGCGTAACATCGAGCGATGCTAAAGCTCCGACGGAGGTATCACTGCAGGAAACGGACGATCTTCTAAGATCGACGACGGGAGATGATGTTCAGGCGACCGAGACGACGCTCTCTTTACCAGTTCCAGCTGCGCAGAGTGTCGGAGCTTCAGAGACTCAACACGAGAGTGGCGTATCATCTCTCGCTCTGTCGACTCAGTCAACTGATGGAGGTGCAGCTTCGGAGGGACGCGATGGTGGGGAGAACCTGGAGAAATCTCTGACCGGGAACCATGGAGAAAAAGCTGAAGGGAGGAACGGAGGTAAACAGGGAGAGCGGGCCCGATCAGCCCCATGGTCGAAGGACCTGGCCGACAGAGGAGAAGCGGAACCGGTTATTGACATTGTCGATGGTATTGCAACACTGCAAATTCCAGATGCGATCTTTGATGAGGCAGAGCTTCTTTGGAAAAGTTTCGTAGTGGGCTACTTCATTGGAGATGCTCCCCACGTGGGCTCAATTCACGCAACCGTCAATCGTATTTGGACTGGTCCCAAGGCGGGTACCAAGATTGATGTCCAGTTTATTGCGAAGAATACTGTGTTGTTCCGAATTGAAAATGATCAGATGAGAAACAGGGTGATTCAGAGGAAGTATTGGCATATAGCGGATATTCCGTTGGTGGTTAATGTCTGGTCCCCAGAGTCTGCTCAGCATCCCCCAGACTTGTCAGCCAAGCCACTCTGGGTTGACCTCAGAGGAGTACCAAACACCCTTTATTCCCATAAAGGACTGAAGTGCCTTGTTCGGGCAGTGGGACATTTTGTGAAACTGCATCCGAACACGGAGAAATGTGTGAGGCTGGACATGGCCCGAATCCTAGTGGAAGTCGATCTACGTAAGACTCTGGTGGAAAAGATCACTTTCACGGACAAAGCTGGAGCTTCTCACGAAGTCGAAGTCAATTATCCTTGGCTCCCTCCCCGCTGCAATGTCTGCTGCAGGTGGGGACACAAGGGACATGACTGTTCGAGTAAGGAGATTAAAATCCTGAGTAAGAGGACAGAGGAAACTACCTATGCCTCCATGCCGCGTGAAGGGATATCTGTCGGAGGCAAAGGCAAAGAAGTGGAGGGTAGCAAGGAAATTGGTGTGAAGGATGATAAGATAAGTGGAGGGGAAGAGACTGGGATTGTGGAAGTAGTGGAGACAATGCCTAAGGAGGGAAACGCTATGGAGCATCTAATTAAGGACCTAGAAGAGCTTACACCTGTCGCATCTTCAGACGAGAAAGAAGCGATCAAGATATCTGAATCATCTAAGGAGCTTTCTAAGACCAATACAATTGACATGTGGGTAAACGGAAAAGGAGTGAAGGCATCAAGCGACGGGAAAGGAGAAAAGGAGTTTATGATATCCCCATCAAGATTTAGTCCTTTACAGGACATCGATGAAGAGGAGGAGACATGCTTAGAAGAAAGTGGAACGGAAGTTGAAGAGGGCGAGTTTCGGGGAAATATAGTGGATGGCAAAAAAGAGAAGGAATTGCAAGTTGCATCGAGAAGTAGGCAACATGGATCGGTGCCAAGGCAACTTTGGGGGAGAGTAACTGGTTCTAAAGACATGAGCAACGGTGGCAGGCACGGAACGTCAAAAAAAACTTCCAGTAGGAAGTTATGACTTCTTTCTTTGCATGGAACATGCGTGGATTCAATCTACCACGCAAGCATCGAGCCCTCAGATCATGGTTACAGGAGGAAAAGCCTTCTTATGGCTGCCTAGTTGAGACACGAGTCCAGGAATCAAACCATCAGTGGTGTATGAATGCTGCTATGCCGGGATGGAACTCTCTTACAAACTACGCATATCATCCTTTGGGGAGAATTTGGTTTTGCTGGACGGATGAAGTTGTAGTCACACAACTGCACACGAGTGCACAGGTGATCACTTGTGCTATTCAGAATCCATCCACCGGAGAACAATATATTTGTTCAGCCATATATGCGTATAACACTGCAGTGGAAAGAACCAGATTATGGGAGGAACTCAGAGGCACAAAAGATGCTTATGGTCACCTGAAGCTTCCTTGGATCTTGATTGGCGATTTTAATGAAACACTAGCTTCAAGTGAGCACTCCAGAGCTTTGGAGTATCGTAGAGACTTGACGGGTATGTATCAATTTCAGGAGTTAGTGGCGGACTGCTCAGTTACTGATCTTCCCTATACGGGAGCTTTATTTACTTGGTGGAACAATCGAGAGGATGACCCCATCGGAAAGAAACTGGACAGAGCATTAGTTAACCAAAGCTGGATGAGTCAATACCCAAGCTCCTCTGCGCACTTTGATGCTGGTGGAATCTCAGATCATGCAAGGTGTTTGATCCGTACGACAGGAGTTGTTAATGATGCTAGAAAACCATTTCGTTTTTTCAACTACCTGACTGAGCACAACGAGTTCCTGCCGACAGTTCAGCGAATCTGGGATACAACGGAACCGCTGTTCCCTTCTAGAGCAGCTCTTTCACGTTTTCACAGGAAACTTAAGCTCCTGAAACAGCCTCTGCGGGAGCTGAACAAAACGCACTATGGTGATCTACCAGCTCGTACAAAGAATGCTTATCACAGGCTGTGTGAATGTCAAAATATAGCACTATTAGACCCAACCCCTGGAAACCTTGCAAGGGCGGCGGAAGCAGCTGACAGGTGGAACGCCTTAGCTCGAGTGGAGGAAAAATTCTACAAGCAGAAGTCTTGTGTTCGCTGGCTATCGGTTGGAGATCAAAATACCAAGGTGTTCCACAATATGGTTCAAACGAGGATTGCAAAGAACACAATCAGAAGACTTGTTACGACTGACAGAGAAGTTCTCACTTCGTTACCTGATATCAAAAAAGAGGCAGTCTCATATTTCCAATCCTTCTTACAAGGACAGGATCCGAATAGCGAGGTAATTTCTGTAGCTGCTCTGCAAGATTTACTGACCTATAGGTGTCCTGGTGATCATTCAGCTGCACTGGTTCGACCTATCACACCAATGGAAATCAAACAGGCGCTTCATTCACTTCCAAATGGGAAAGTTTCAGGTCCAGATGGGTTCACAAAAGAATTTTTTATCGCAGCATGGCCAATCATTGGAAGGGACTTCATTGTGGCAGTTCAATCATTCTTCATATTTGGATTCATGCCTGCTGGTGTGAATGCAACCATACTCTCCCTGATACCTAAGACAACTACTGCACAGACTCTAAAGGATTATCGCCCAATCGCTTGCTGTAATCTGCTTTACAAGGTCATCTCCAAAGTTCTAGCCAATAGGCTAAAGATCATTTTTCCGGATGCGGTAGAAGCAAACCAGTGTGCATTCATAACAGATCGTCTACTTTTAGAAAACGTCCTACTCGCCTCTGAGCTGGTCACTGGATACCACAGGAGCACGAACAAGGAAAATTGTGCTATCAAGTTTGACATATCTAAGGCGTTTGACACGGTCAAGTGGTCTTTCATTACTTCCGTGCTCCAAGCAATGGGAATGCCTCTTCAGTTTGTCCACTGGATGAGGTTATGCATCTCCACAGCCGCATTTTCTATCAATGTGAATGGAAGTTTGGAGGGTTTTTTTCAGAGTGCCAGGGGTATCCGTCAAGGCTGTTCTCTCTCGCCTTACTTGTATGTCATCCTAAATAATGTATTATCAAAAATGCTCAACAAAGCTGCAGATGCAGGTGAATTTGGTTATCATCAGCAGTGTCAAGATGTCAAACTCACTCACTTGTGCTTTGCGGACGACATACTTGTCTTCACCAACGGCACATCGGACTCGCTCTTGGGTATTCTGGGTGTAATGCGCCGGTTTGCATCAGTTTCTGGGTTACACATAAATGTAGCTAAGTCGTCCATCTATGTTACAGGAAGAAACATCTCTGCTCTCCTTACTACTGCGGCTTCTATGGGTATCAGTGTCGGTACCTTACCCATCCGGTACCTAGGAATGCCGTTAACAACGAAGACACTTTCCAGCCATGACTATGAACCGCTTATAGGAAAGATTCGTGGAAAGATGCTGTGTTGGTCCAACAGATTTCTATCCTTTGCAGGAAGACTACAACTGATCCGGTCGGTCATTACAAGCATGGTTAACTTCTGGAGCTCGGCTTTTATCCTACCAGCCAAGTGTTATGACACCATCGAAAGCATGTGCAGCGCGTTTCTCTGGTCGGGCTCACCTACACAAACTCACAAAGCTAAGGTCAGTTGGGAGGATCTCTGTTTGCCTAAGGACGAAGGTGGTCTGGGTGTGAGGAAGTTCAAGGACACAGCTAGAGCCTTTGCTCTAAAACTCATTTGGAGACTTTTCACAAAACCAGCTTCTCTATGGGTAAGTTGGGTTACACATTACTTGCTCAGGTATAATTCCTTTTGGGATGTGAGGGGAGAACAAAATAGATCTTGGATATGGAGGAAGCTCCTGAAACTAAGAGATTTGGCCTATGAGTTTGTTAGAATTGATATCAGGGATGGTAGGACTACTTACTTCTGGTTTGACAATTGGCTTGGAATTGGGAAATTGATTAATATTACAGGAGCGGTTGGCGCCACATATCTGGGTATATCACGCCATGCCAAAGTCAGTGATGCAGCGACGGGCAATACGTGGAACATTCGAGGACGTAGGAGTCGGCGGTACCGGGAGCTTTATGACCAGATCTTAGCTGCGGCTCCTCCCTCCCCTGGTACATGTAGCGATATTATATTATGGAAGCATGGGGTTGATGATTACAGGACCACGTATTCAGCAGCCAGGACTTGGGATCAACTACGAGAGAGGAGAAGTAACGTTGAGTGGTGTAAAGTGGTATGGTTCGCACAGGGGGTTCCTAGATTCTCCTTCATAACATGGCTGTCAATAAGGAACAGGTTATCAACGGGAGATCGTATGCGAACATGGGGTATTATTCAGGTTTGTGGCTTTTGTGGAGAGAGAAATGAAACAAGAGATCACCTGTTCTTCGCCTGCCCATACTCTTACACGATATGGGAATCTCTGGCTAGACCACTTGTTGGACGGAACATCAACCCAGATTGGGAATGGACTGTCAATCGGCTACGTACTATGGGAGGAAAAAGCCTCGACTCAATCCTCGCAAGGATGCTTTTCCAAACAACCGTGTACTACATCTGGAAGGAAAGAAATTCAAGGCGTCATCAGCAACGAGGGATCCAGACTGAACAATTAAGAAGATTCATAGACAAGGCAGTTCGAAACCGTATCTGCTCTTTGCGATACACTCATGGCCACAAATTGGAAGGGTTGCTAAGAAGATGGTTTCAAGTTACTCTTTAGTATTCGATTTGTTTCTCGTATGCACCTTAGACATTTAACAACTTTTAATCGTTTGTAAAAATTTCAAATTGTTGATCAATAAATTTCAAATTTCATAAAAAAAAAAACATTAATATTATGAAAAAAATCTCTTTTGGAGGCAGATATTTTGAAAATATTTTTAAAAAGATAATTATATTCCTGATAAAAATATTTAGAGAAATAAAAACAAATAAACATTTCTGACAAAAATATTAAATTTTAACTTAAATAACACATAAATTTTATTCTTGCAACTGAATAATAACAAATAAATTTTCATTATACTAAAATATTTTTATAAGCCTATTTTAAATATTTAGTATAATGATAAACCTAATTATTATATTTTTATATATACTACTAATTATAAAAAATTAATAAGAAATAAGAAAGAAAGATGTAGATAAACACATAATAAACACATGGAATCATCTTCTTTTTTTCCAAACACATTTTCCATTATTTTTTAAATAAATTTTATAAATTATATAATTATACATTAGATATCAACGAATTAAAATCAGTTTAACTAAAATTATTTAATTAAATTAATGATTCATTCTAAAATCATGGGGAACATGACATAAGCAAATTTACTTCACAAATAAAATAATAGTATAGATAGATGCTTGATTTCTATTTTTATTTTCCTAAAAAATGTAATGTTTGTAAGAAATTGTATATTTTAACAAAAAATCAAGTTAGTAACTTAAACTTGTATTTAGAAAGTAACATAGTCGTGAAAGATTAAATCAATTTTCACAAATAAATAGAAATTTGTTAAATATATATTATGCAATTATAAATTTAGCTGAAAATTTTATTTTCATTCATGGAAAGATTAATTAAAAATGAATAAAAAAATACAATAAAACAACATACTTTTAGGTTTTGTTTAAAATTAGCACACAAGTTTAAAATCTCTAATAAATCACAAATTATTATATGTATGAAAATATATTTTACACAACGTAAACTACAAATAAAATTTATATTATGTTTGATTTCCTCTTTCCAATTTAGGCTATAGATTTTCCACGTTAAGAATTTTTTTTCATATTCAATATATACTATTTGAAAACTTAAATAGTAATACTACGTATGTTTGGAAGAAATAGTTAAAAGTAAGCTCTTTCAGAAAATTGCTCAAAAATCAATAGTCCGGTGTGCATGTGTAAGTAACGGTGTATGACACATGAAGTGTCAATATTTAGTTTCTTACAGAATACAGTATGTGCTATTCTTGTTAATAAAATAAGAAGCATATAAGCATCACCGCTGTCTGATTTAGCAACTAAAACAAACTTTAAACAATACTTACAAACAAGTCCGGCCCTAAACATGTGTTGAAGGCACATTTGCACAGGATCCGTTGTAATTTTTGGGTTTTTTAAGTTTACATTAGAACCTAATTGTTTTGAAGGTAGTTTTGTATGAGGAAATGAGTCTCAAATTATATTATAGCAGACGGGATGAGTCAGCTCTACTGGTTAGAGCCTTGGGGGCCAATTGTCATGCTTCCGGGTTCGACGCCAGCCGGAGGCGAACTGCTCATCCCTGTCACTAAAGTGGGTACTGGGCCTTCGGGCTCAGGGAAAAACCTCCCGGGTGAAGCTGGCCCGCTGCCTGACCGGGCCCAGGGAATGACCCGCGAAGCGGGGAACCCTGGATTATCAAAAAAAATTATATTATAGCACATGGCACATTTTAAAATTGAGACGGGTTTGCTTACAAAGAAAAAAAACTATTTCTAATAAAAAAAAAACTATTTCTGAAGAACATTTTAGGTTTACTGTGCGCGTTTCTACGTACCCTCAAATCGCAATTCCTAAGCCGAATTTCTAAAAGATATTCAATCCAATTCTCGACAATCCGCCGAAGTGAGTCGTCGCCGATAAGCACTTCTGTTCATTGTGGTGACCTCTCCTCCTCTGCTTCCAGCGCTCTCATACTCTCATCACGGTGTTGGTGAATGACGTGTTTTCGTCTTCTTTTCAAAAAAAAAAAAAAATTATCTGGTTCTTGTAAGAGATATCACGTATCTCTATAGAAGATCTTCTATGATATCGATCCCTCTGTTTTAGGAATGTATAGCCAATGGCTGCCATACATACTTTGTATATATAACTCCTATTGTACATTCTAAAGAAATATATCAAATATATTCTTAACAGTGTATCAGAGCTCGATCCAAACAATCTAATCTGATCCAAACAATCCAATCTGATCCACATCGATCTTGACCTAAAGTTGGCCCATCGATCCTTACCCGAACATTCCTAGGTTGACGCTCAAATAACCATCATCTCGAGGGGCGTATTAGAGACTAAGTCTTTCACATCGGTAGTTGGAAGGAATCCTAAACAATACATAAGATAGAAGAGTCGCTCCACTTACTATCAATTGGTTTTAGGTTGGAAGTCTATCTAGCTTAACAAGATAACACGGTATCAAGAGCATAAACCCCTTTTTTTTTATCGCCACCATATTTTTCTTCCCTTCTTTTCTCTAAATCGCCATGGCTACAAACATTGATCAAGTCGATACCACCCAACCCCTTCTTAATGTAAACATGATCAATGTCAACAAACTCACCTCCACCATTACAATGACTTGGAGTCTCCAAGTTCATGCTCTACTCGACGGGTACGACCTCGCTGGATACGTCGATGGATCAATACCAGCACCAGATCAAACAATAACCGTCGACAATCTTGGTGAATCTGGAGTTCACAAAGTGGAGGCGTCAGAATCGTCTTATATACATTGGTCTCATCAGCATCTTATCTCCATCCATACAATCGCTTTTCACCAACACCAAGACGTCTCATGAAGTTTGGAAGTCTCTCAGTTCAACCTATGCAAGCCCAAGTCGTGGCCATATTCAGCAGCTCTGTCTACAACTCAAAAACTTCACCAAAGGCAACAAGAGCATTGATGAGTATGAGAGGCTTAACTAGCCGTTTGATCAACTAGCTCTGCTTGAGAAACCTATGGATCATGAAGACACGATAGAATATGTCATTGGTAGCCTACCTGAGGAATACAAAATTTTTGCTGAACAGATTGAAGGCAGAGATAACACTCCATCAATCATTGTGATCACGAGAAACTGATCAATAAGGAAGCCAAGATAATGGCAGTCTCCACTCCTGCTGTCAACTCGGTTCCAGTAACGGAAAACATTGCCACCACTCGCTCAAAGCAACATCAGCTGCGAGGAAACAACTCCAGCTGGAACAACACCAACAATAAGCCGAACCAGTTTCACTCACAGAAACACGAGTATAAGCCATCGAAAGGATACAAGATCGCTGCCAAATTTGCAGTGTTTTTGGTCCTAGTGCTAGACGGTGCCCACAGATGCCACATATGCCTCAGCAGCAATACACCAACGTCAGCTCATCTCCTTTCCGCCCCTGGCAACCGAGAGCCAACCTTGCAGTATCGGCTCAACGTTCATCAACAGCGTGGCTCATGGATTCAGGGGCAACACATCACCTAACAAGTGATCTTCACAACATGTCGATTGAGATGACTCGGTTCTGATTGGTGATGGGTCTGGTCTTGCCATAACCCACACTGGTTCCATTTCTCTGCCCTCAGCTACAAGAAACTTATCTCTGAATAATGTTGTTTGCGTGCCAAACATTAAAAAAATCTCATTTCAGTTTATGGCCTTTTGTAATGCTAGCATGGTGTTTGTTGAATTTTTCCCTGCTTCTTTTCAGGTGAAGGACTCGGTATCCCGTTAATCCAAGACAAAACCAATGATGAGCTTTATGAGTGGCCATATAACCCTTCAAGCCTTTTTTGCTTCTTCTGTACCCAAAAATAAATTGTCTGATTGGCACACCGGTCTGTTCCTATTCTTAAAACTAGTATTTCAAAATTTTCTTTATCTTGCACTCAATCTGTATCCCAAACTATTTTGTGCTCGTATTGTGCTATCAATAAACACACAAATTGTCTTTTCATATTGAACATTCAAACAAAGAACAATACTTAGGTTCACCTCCTATGGTGAATGGTCAAATTCACCCCACTTTTTATCACCAACTAAATTGCCATGTATGATTAATTAAAAAAAGCAATAATAAAAAAAAGATAACTAGCTGAAAAAACACAAAACCGACATTAACACCGTCTGGAAAACTCTAATCTCTAAAAACTTAAAGTCTAAAATCATAAACCCAAAACCCAAAACTCTAAACCATAATGTCTAATCCTAAAATCTAAAATCTAAACTCTAAACCTAAAACTCTAAACAATAAATCCTAAATCTTGAAATCTAAACCCTAAAGCCAAAACCCTAAACCCAAAACTCTAAACTATAAAATCCTAAATCTTAAAATCTAAACCCTAAATCTTAAATCTCAAACCCTAAACTCTAAATCCTAAACCCTAAACTCAAAACTCTAAATATTAAACCCTAAACTCTAAATCATAAATTCGAAACCCAAACCATAAACCCGAACCCTAAACAAGTGATGGGTTTAGGGTTTAAAGTTTAAGGTTTTTGGTATAGTGTTCATGGTTTAGAATTTAGTGTTTATAATTTAGGATTTAGGATTATGGCTTATGGTGTATGGTTTAGAATTTAAGGTTTTTTCAACAATTCTTTTTTAATTTTATTGTTTTTTAACTATTCTTATATGACACTTTCATAGATTACAAAGAGTGAAGTGAATTTAACCATTCGCCGCAAGGGGTGAACCTGCATATCGTTCTATCAGCATATAATAAAAGTTCACTCTTCCCAAAACAAAACAAAACAAAAAAGCTAAAACCTGTTTAGGGTTTGCAGATAATCACAAAGCAAGGAAGCAAAGCTCTCGGATTAAGCAAATAAAGCTCCTCGACATTTGTATACAACCCAACTTTCCCAGCCAAAGAATCAAACCCACTCATCATCAACCCATTCATCTCCTCCACATTCTCCACCGGTCGATGAACTCTCCCAGCCACAACCCTACACACAATCAACACTTTCCTCACCGTCCGATCAACATCTCCCTCGTTGTTCAAAACCGACTCAAACGCTCTCCCGCTCGTGGACGCCGTGAAGACACCAACCCCATTGTTATTCTTCTCCCGTTTAGCCGAGAATCCGTTCCGTATAATCCGGCAGACGCAGCATTTTTCTGCCGTGCAGACACTCGTCGTTCCGTTTATCCCTAAACCGCAAGCGACGGTGGTGCCGTGGAACCTGAGCAGCTCGTTGCCGTCGGCGAGACATCTGGGATGCTTTTTCTGGAGCTTGCTAGCTCTGATCTTCGCCGTCTCTCCGTATTCCTCGAATCTTGCAATTGTTTTCTGCATGTTGTGCACTTTCATGACTCGGTCGATTTTCCCACATTGATTTTCGGACTTTAACCAGCTCGTTCTACAGATTATCTCCACGATTTTTCTTGATGAATCGCCTTCAACGAGCTCTGTCACTGTAATATGATAAAGTTGAGAACTTGTAGACCTAAATGCATGATTTGAATAGGAAATTTGGGAGAATATTTGCTAAATTTGAATATTTTTTTGCTCTGAAACAATCAGGATCTTTAACTCCATTCCATGGAAATGGACTAATCAATAATAAAAAAAAATCATTCTATTTGTATGGTAATTAGGGTAATGCTTTTTTTTTTTTTTTCATTATTCCATTCCCACTCCATTAGCGGAATTGGAGATGGTCGAAGTGCATACATTCAATGGTGAATATTCAAATTTTGAAAAATATCATAAATTACTAAATTAGTGATATTTATAATCTAAGTCATGATGAAAATTAGGGAAACTTTTTATTTGGTATTTTTTAATTTATTTGCATATGAAATTTAGGAATGTTTTCATAAAGTTGAAAATTTAGTTATTTTCTGAAAACCCTAATTGCGTTGTTTCAATTGTGAAAAAAAATCTGAATATTGAATTGTTTACCTGCGTGTTTTGAGAAATGATGAGCTTCCGCAGGTTCAAGTATATTGAAATGTTCACCACATTTATTGCATGAAACCGAGGATCTGCCACCGTTAGTGGCGGAGTCTCTGTTAATCTCCAAAGAAACTCTCCTCTTTGTGTGAAACCCTAACCCTTCTACCCTTCCTCCTCCTCTTCCGTCTCTCTCCGAGCCCTTTCTTGCCGTCGTTGGCGACGCTTGGCTTCTGTAAGAAGGCGAATGGTTCAGATAATTCATCGGCGTTCCCGGCCTCAGCATCCCAACAAAAGTCGTGGACCGTTTATTTCCTCCTCCGCCGGATTCCGTTGCTCCGGCGGGTGAAGCCATGTCTCCGACGCCGGTGATCTTAATCTCGCAAGTGGAGCTACTGAGGATGACTTCGTGAGTCATGGGATTGAGAAACTCGTTGCTTCCAATAGAACGTGGACTACCACTTATCGGCGGTTTCTCGAAATGCCGTTTGCTTCCATGTATTACGTCTTTGAGATTCGCTATCGATCTCGAACATCCCGATAAACCTCCCCCACATCCGCCGGCGGAGGTGACGCCGGAGATTCTCTTGGTGGAGATTGTGGTGAGGTGTTTTGTAGATTTGAGGTCGTGGACATCAGATAGTTCGGATTTACAGTGGAGAGATTTCTTGAGAGAGAACCAAACAGTTGGGAAGTTCTTTTTCTTGTTCTTTGGATAAATGTTTTTTTTGTTGTCTCTTTGAAGCTTCGTCTTCTTCTTTTGGCTTCTTGTGCTTGAATCCTCCATTGTGTTGTAACCTTCTCTCTGTATCTTCTTATTATGAGATTTTTAGGATTTTATTGGAAGTGATATTTGAATGGACCCTATTTTTAATATAGACGAAGCAAAACAGGCAAGTGAATATGTTTTCCGTCTTATGAGATGACTAGTATTAGCCCGTGCATACGCACGGATAAAATTTTGTTTGCTTCTCTAAATGATTTTCTCATAAACCCGTAATGTATTTACGTTTGTTTTATCAAAGTAAAGATTGCATATTTTGGAGCTGGATACCTAGAATCTCAAATTAGAAATGGCTACAGCCAAACAAAAAAATTGAAGCATTTAAACAATTATTATGATTTTTTGAAAAGAGGACGTACATATGGAAGCAAAGTTGCCTCCCATCATTTCCGCCAGTAGAATGATAGGTATTTCTTCAAGCATGTAAAAGTTACAAAAAACAAAATAGAGTTCTTAAAGAGTAACATAGAAAAAAGGGAATCAGAGAAGAACTAAGTATACCACTTGGTTTTAGATTATGTGTGGTTCTTCTCTTGTACCCCGTTTGTTGCAGAGAACGCTCTTTCGTTTAGTTTTGTACGTGGTTTGAAATTTTCTTTTGCTTGATTATCTATCGGCCCAAGATATTCTTGTTAAAGCAAGTTTGTCTTTAGTCTTCTTCTTCCCTTTTTTTGTTGGATGCAAAATGTACGTTACAAAAAAAATTTATATATTTCATTTTGCCTTCTGTATTTGAGATTTTCGGATTTGAAGAAAAGAGATACAATCCTGAGTTTTCCGACGCCGACCTTGTATGTGAGCGAGATAGTCTTCATATACAGAGTATAAAAAGAGTGAGATCAAATATAGATTGAATAAGAAAAATAAGAAAATAAGTTGTTATTTTTTGCCTCGAAGAAGAGAAACGTTGAATACCAACACTTGATTTGTAGATTTGAGTAGTACATAAAGTTTGTTTTTTCTCAAGTAGATCAATAAGAAGACAAATATACATTATGAAAAAAGGTATCTGGCGATTGGTGATAAAACCAGTGATCGTGGTGGAGATGCGGGTAAGAAAAACAGTTGGAGAGAGATAGCTGAGCAATATTTGAATTTAGTAAATATTTTTTACAATAAATTGAAAACTTACACGTGATTTAGTTCTTTTTTTTTTTGTAACTTACACGTGATTTAGTTCTTGAGATCGTGTTTACGATTTACCCTTTACTTTTTTTTTTTTGTAAACTAACCCTTTACTTTTTATATTTATATTTTTTGTTTTATTTTAAATATAATTTTGTAGCTTTAAAAATTAAAATAATAACCATTCATTAAAATATGATTTGTCAAGTGACTTTACTTTAGTATATTAGGGATAAAGAAATTCTTAGTTTATATTTAGACTCTAGAAAAATAGGAGATGTAAAGAAAAATTATAAACTAACTATGTTTTCTATAATAATCGGACTACATTATGCTGAAAAAAATATACTGACACATGGATAATTGCTTTACATAGTTGATAAAAAAAAGATAATTGTTTCACATGATTCATCCGTGTATGAGGAATTTAGAAAAAGGTTGGTTATTTGAGTTATTTTGAAACTTCCATATTTTGATGAACAAAAACATGTTTTGCTTTCTTTTTGTATTTTTTAATTTTTTTTTTAAATTTTCACGTGTCAGAATCTGATTTGTCAAGCGACTTGCGCTTTAGTATATAAGAGATACAGTTTTATTTAATGAGAAGTCTTTATTGTTTAAGTAAATTTAATGAATACTCTAGTATAAAAAGGCAACTAAAATTTTTACTAGGTAATGAAAATGTTTTTTTATTTGTTTATTACTCTGTAGGCATGTACGTCCATATGAATCTAAAGAGGTCTACAATGTCTCGACTTGCCCTTGTAAATAAATTAACACGAGAAAATGATTCCTTCATTCACTATTTTGCGAATCTATACGGTGTTAAAAAGACTTCAAATAAATATGGATCACAATCGTTAAACAGTAGATTCATTTTAAATTTTGTGTCTGGATCACTGGAGTGGTGAGATGTGTTCAATTCATCTTAAAGAAATTTGAAATATATTGAACAGATGCGACTATGATCATTTAATTTTGTAAATATTGGGTGTGACTGGCATTAATCAAATTAAAAGTGTCGGAATAAAAAGGTGAAAATTGGTGGAAAACTTAAATTAAAATTCAGAGTAAACTTTTTCTCTCGCTTGATCTAGAGAAACGCATTAACTTACTTTTACTCTACTTTTTTTTTCTTAGGTTATGAATGGGAGAGTGAGGGAAAGTCACGTCTTCTATACTTGCGGGAGAACTGCTTTTGAAACGCCATTTAGCCTTTTTTTTGTTTTTAATATTCACTTGGCAGGAGATCTATATGCAATTCAGATTTTTTTTGTCTTTTTGTGAGAAAATCAGAAGACTGTCTGCAGTTCCCGTCCGCTACATATTTGGTGATGATCACCCATTTTCTTCTTTTTTGGCTAATGAATGATTTTTTTATAAATTATTAATATATTTAATCTTCTTCTATATATAATACATTTTCATTTCATTTTATTTACAACTTTGATAATACAAAAAATTTCATTGTCTATTTATCTGTTTTTTTATTTTCCTTATATAAAGTTTATATTTATTTGAATTGTTTATATATACGTGTGTTTTCAGTTATAATATGTATTATGTAAATATATAATATTGTGGTTTAAATATGTATATTAATGAAAGATAGAAATATTTTATTAATAACTAATATTTTCCATATTTTTCAATAATATATTTTTAGTGCAATATTTATTTTTATTTATGCATTGTATTTATATATTACATGTTTTAAATTTTCTTGTAATTTTTACTATTTTAATATATAATTTACTCTACTTAAACTGTTATTATTATTATAAACTGTAATAAATTTTTTGATCTATTTGATATGCTTTTTTCCTGCTTGATTTTCATTTGATCCATTTGATCTGCGTGATCCGTTTGATCTTTACTGGTTAAACTGTTTTTACCATTCAAAGCCTTAGCGTAAGTGGGCTGAATAAACATTCATCCTGATTGGACAAAAACATCGTAATTCAACTGAATATTTTGTTATAAATTATAGCAAACTTAAAAACTTCTTATAAGAACTTAAATTTTTTTATAAAAAGTTTAAAACGTTTTATAAAATCATAAAAACGTTTTAAAACAACAATAATAATAAAAACTTGAAAATGTTATATGTATAGTTTTAAATAAAACTTTCAAAAATTATAAAAACTCCAAAAAGGTTTTAAAATTTGAAAAAAAAACCTTTTTAAATTTCACAAAACAACAAATTAAATAAACAAACCACAAAATCACAATCAAAACCTATCTAAACCACAACCTAACAACAAAATCTAACATATAATTCATAAAATTCTTCATCCTAACATAAATCCAACATTCCAAACCTAAAACTCACAATTTCACAATCAAAAAGTAACATAAGTCAAATGAGAAAAGGAAAGAGAGGACTTACATAATTTGTGAGGTGGATTTGGGGAGTTTAAGGCTTAAAATCGCCGGATTAGAGAGAGAGAGAATCTGAGAGAATTTGTGTGTGTTTAGAGAGAGAGAGAGAGAGGAGAAATGAGGAAGAAGAAGGGGCTAACGATTTTATATTAAAAACTTCTGACGGATTGTGTTCGTCGGAAATCCGTCGGAATTTTTTATTTTGGTTCTTCGTGAAAAATTAGGCGGGTTTTTTCCCGGGCAAATTTCAATTTCCGACGAATATACCATTTTCGTCGCAAATTCGTCGGAATATATCATTTTCGTCGGAAATATATTCGTCAGAAATTTCCTACGAATTTCCGACGAATTACGTATTGGGGGTTCGAAACATAGCAAAAACAGAACGATAATAGCCATTGATTATAAATTGATGACTTTTAGGGGTTTAAAATCTTCATAATGTTTAAAAACACTTGAAAACACACAAAATAAAGATTGTAAGATGGATCACCGGAAAGTATTTGCTTAAGTGTATAAGTGTTAACGAGAAAGATTATGTATCCGTCGATGCATCAATCGCAAGAATATATATATATAGCTTAAATAATTGAGGTATTATTAACCCACATCATATTTATCACTTATTATATCCGGTTTAACATTTATTTTGAATATTTCATATCTAAAACTCAAGTTCGTTGGAAATTTGTGACGAATATCCTAAGAATATTTTGCAACCCGTTGGAAATTCGTCGGAAATTTCCTAGGAATAAATTCGTCAAAAATTCGTCGGAAATTTGTGACGAATTTCCTACGAAATTTTTTCACTTCGTCGGAAATTCGTCATAAATTTCTGATGAATTTCTGACGAAAACGTAAACCCCAAATCTATACTCTAAATCGTTTAATCTTCCTCGGGAGTCGTCGGTATTTCGTCGATTATTTATGACGAAAAAATGTTCGTCGGAAAATCCTAGGATATTTCCGACGAAATACCGACGAATGGTAAAATTTCATATTTCTCGTAAATCCGTCAGAAAGTTCCGAAGAATATTTCTTCCGTGAGAAAGTTCCGACGAATATTTCTTCCGTCAGATATGCCGTCAGAAATGACTATGTTTTCTTGTAGTGTATTTATCAGTCAAAAAGTAGCAAAAAATATATTTTATTTATTTATTCTAACCAAAAATTTTAGTTTTATTATTTTAAGTAAGATTACAATTTATTAAAAAAATATATTAAAATTTAACTGATCCTAGCCCATGTGTTGTTTGCAATCTCATCTCGAACACTTTCCATGTATTGTCTTGAATTGAGATCTTGTTCCATTGTATTAGGAAGTTCTTCCTCATTTGCCGTTTGTTCGTTTTTCATTTTCTTCTGACTGAAAATCAAGATCCACAAGATTTGATTTGCGAATAAAATTGCCACCACTATTTTTCGCATTGTAGATATGTTATACCTTGCTTCGTCTTTCACAATATGCTGCTTTTTTTTCATACTCCAAAAGTTCTTTCTATCAGTGAAAACAACTTTGACAATTTTACTAACAAAAAGCCAAATGGTTTTTTTTTCTTTATACTTCGTCATAGTCAGATGATATTTATATATTTTTAAATGTATCTATTATGATAATATTTGTTTAAATCATTTCTTGGCTCAAAATATAATTTACATGAGAAGCGGATGAAGCTATTTGACTATAGTTAAATTATAAACTATAAACAACTTTGACCATTTTATTAACACAAAGCCAAATGGTTTTTTTCTTTAAACTTCGTCATAGTCACATGATATTTATGGCTTTTAATTTTATCTTTTATGATAATATTTGATTAAATCATTTTTGGTAGACTAAAAATAAAATTCAAATAAGAAGCTTCTTAAATTTATCACGATCACCTCGTTTTTATAGCTTTTAGTTTATTTCTTACAATAAGATTCAAGTGAGAAACGAATGAGTTTATTTAAATGAATTTTATTTTTAAATTCATGGTCACCTCGAATTATAGTTTTGAAGTTTATCCTTTGTCTAATAAATATTGTCATATTTCAGCAAATAAAAAACAGAAAACATAAAAAATAACTAGATCTTATTTAAATATAAATTAAAATCATTCGTCAAAGTAGTTGAACTCTGGATAACGAGGCGGCTCTTTCTGCACTTGGATGGATCGTTTTAATTGAGAACATGTTCATTGTCTGATAATCCTAAAACCATCTGTCATGCCGTCTCACTATTTTCAATTATGCTTACTACATCCCAATAGAAAGGTGATTTGTATTCAAGGTTAGAAAGCTGGTGTACAAGACGTACTGCTCTCTCTATCTGAACCCATGGCTTCTCCTGCAACTCTAATAGTTTCGGATTGCCTATCATATGCCATTGAAATTTCTGACTTTTCACTACTCCCCGAACCTTTACGTTTTCGTCTTGGTGGTATTTGATTTGTGGGGGTGTTATACCGGTTGTTTTGAGTTTCAGAAAAAAATGATTCTTGGTCATCTCCTTCTGTTTGGGTGTCATTCACATGTTCTTCTGCTTGCACATATCCATCAGGACCATTTCCAACTGCCCATCCATCTTCAGTTCCAATGTACGCATCTGAAAATATTTTTTCCAGCAAATCTAGATCTTGAAGTGGCTTGTTTCTTATATGACTAGCCTCGGGAATTTCCTATAATTGAAATTATTTCACTATTAATAATGATAAATTGTTATAACGAAAATAGTCTGCGAGTTAAAACTTATTGAATGTGGTTTACATTGCTCCGATCGTCCCACCATTCCGAATCCATCTCAATTTCATTGGTAGTCTGATTAACATGTACTCCATTTTTTTTGCTTAACCTTTTGTATGCAGTGTACCATGTTTTCAGACTATCATAATGATTCTTAATTTTTTTGCATACCAGTTTATATCCCGTTGCTTGCTCAAATTTATCGATTAATCGCTCTTTTCCTTCTTTTGAAAGGAGAGCCTCTTTCCAGTTCTCTTCTTCTTGTTCGGATACAAAAATTTCAAGGAATGTATGAGTCTTGTTATCATTCCATGTGATCTTCTTCTATAAAAATATTTAACAAAAATACATTATATTCATATAACATAATATCCATAAATTTTTTACTAAAACCGTTTAACATATAAATACATTACCTTTCAAGAAGAAGACGACGACATTTCTCCAAAAACAAAAGATTTAAATTAATTTAGGATAACACTTTAGAAAGCTATATATATATATATATACACTGATTGTTGGTAAGAAAATCAAATGGAATTGTTGTACCTGGTGGTTTTGTGTGTTTGATGAAATGAGTTTTCTTCTTGTATTTATACTGAAAAAATATTCTTAAAATAGTATTTAATTTATTTTTTTAATTTTTGTTTTTAATCATTCGTAAATGTTTTCAATTACCTTTATGATAGTTTCTATTTTTTAATAAACTAATGATAATTATTTTATTAATTATTATACTTATTTTTTCTTTATTTTGGTCAAAAATAAACAAAATACAAAAAAGTCCCCCACCCTTTTTTTTTGTAAAAAAAATGAAGAAAACGGTTTTTTTTTTAAAATGGGCTTTTAAAGCTTTACAGATTTCTAAAGCCTAAAAGAATTGATTGAAATTTTACAGGGCTTTACATAACTACAAAGCCTCAACAACCCAAACAACAATCAGACCATTAGTTTAACAGATTTTTAGAAACTGCTAATATACCAAAGAGACATGTGTCATTCATCTAAGAGAAAATTAGAACATCATTAGTGGTGTAGTACCTCAACAAAGTACCTAGTCAATTTGATATTAATATTATTTTTCTGTGTAATTAAAATTAATGAAAAAAAAGGACCATACACTAACTGACACTTAAGCCGTTGAGTCTCTTCCCATTCTTCCCAAGTTTCTTTATGAACAATCGCTTCTTCCGTTTACACTTTCTCTTTCTACCTTTTTTAGTTTTTAAATAATTCAATTATTGAGAAATGTGATAAAAAACTCCCGCTGCGGTTGCTCTTAGTAAGTTTATTAATTTAGAAAAAAGTAACACATAATCAAATACTTATAATACTAATTTTTTTTAATTTTTTTAAGAAACTCTCATGGTTTCAGACCGATGGAGCTGCTCTAAAGCATTCACAACAAAGTTTTTATATGATATTCGTATAAACAAAGGCATATAAAGTAGCTAATCCTACCATTTATATATTCACCTACAATTTTTTTTTTTTTTGAGTAAGATTTCTAGCTATCCAGTGTTATTTTTATATGATTATTAGTACATTCATTATGTAATATATACATTTGACAATATAGAATAGGAAATTTATCAAATATGACTCAAAACTTGATTTTAACCCCAAAAGTATCTCAAACTTGAATCAAATGCAAAAGTAACACAAAAGACTAGTAAAATTACAATCATCCCCTTATGACCAAACAAAAAACCATAATTCATTTTTAAGAATATAACCCCGTAAAGTCTTTTAAGGTTCTGTAAGTCTTCTGGAAGAGTAGATCTTAAAAATAATTTATAAATTTTGTGAAAAAATATTTTGATAGGGAAAAAATGAAATCATGTTATTAAAAAAAGTTGTAAGTGATATAAATTAAAATATAATAAAATTGAATTGTTTTCAACATAGATGAGTGAAAGTAGTGAGTCAAGATATTCTTTGATTTAGGGTTTGACAACATATGTTGTAGTATTGTATGTATTCTTAGGGTTAGATTTTGGAATCTTAACATTTTTTTGAAAAATTAAAATTTTAACATATATGTGTTTAGTTTTGTGTATATTAAACACCTTTTAAGTTTAACGAAATGTTTGTTTCTATTTAATTAGTTATGTGAGTTTAGGATTGATATTTAAGGTTTAGACGACTTCCATGAAGTCTTCTGGTGATTAGTATTTTATCAGTTAGAAGACTTCCCTGAAAGTCTTCTAACTTCCGCTAAAAATATATAAGTTTCCCGCTAAAAATATTTTAGTTTCTATAAGACTTTTAAGTAAGTCTTGAAAGTCTTCTGAATCGAAAAAATTAACCTTATTGGAATTTTTGTGTCCCTTTTTAAAGAAAATTTTACACATTCTCTTTCTTCCTCTCAAATGGCTGCAACAAAAATGTAATGTTTCTCATTCTAAAACTCTCCAACCTCTCTCAAATCTCTTTGAATTAAAAAAAAAAAAATTATAACGATTTATAGTGATTTCATGTCTTCTCACTGATTTATTTTGTTTTTGCAGATTTTTCATTACATGGTTCTCATTTTTCCACTCATTTAAAGGTAGATCTATAAATCATATTTTTCTTATTTGGTAACCTATTGTTGCTTAAAGCTCTTACCTTTTGAAAACTCTTTTGGTTGTTTTAAACTCTTACCTTATTTTTGAAGTTTTCTATGTTTTGAAGCTATTTGAATGCTTTTGGATATGCATGTTTCTCATATCTGAGACAGACGTGGAAGACTTCCCTGGAAGTCTTCTTGGAAGTCTTCTAACATTTAATGCACTAGAAGACTTCCCATGTCTCTTCTTTCATTTCAGATCTGAGTGTTTTGGTAAATTTATATGTCTGTTTTTTCTTCATTTGGTAAACTCTGGTTGCTTAAAGCTCTTATATTTCCCATAATTTATCATTTTTTTTGTAAACACCAAACTTTATTTCAATTTATCATTTTTTGTCTCATGTCATTCTCAGTAATTCATCTTGTTTTGTAGGTTTTTACATGGTTCTCATCTTCCACTCCTTTAAAGGTAGATCTATAATTCACATTTTCTTATTTGGTAACCTCTTGTGACTTAAAGCTCTTACTTTTTGAAAATTCTTTTGGTTGTTTTAAGCTCTTACCTTAACTTTGAAGTTTTTCTATGTTTTGAAGTCATTTGAATGCTTTTGGATATGCAAGTTTTTCAGATCTGAGATGGACCTGAAAGAAGTCTTCTCGGAAGTCTTCTAACATTTAATGTGCTAGACGACTTCCTGGAAGTCTTCTGGAATTCTTCTGGCAAAGTCTTCTCCCATGTCAAGTGGAATCTAAGCTTGTTTTTGTGGAGGAATGAGCTATAATAGTTTTGTTTATGGTCTGTTTTGTAATTTGTATGTGTACTCTTTTAGTTGTGAATTCTTTTGTAAATTTGAAAAAATATTAATGAAAAAACTTAGTACATATTTTCATGTCTACAATATTATCTTGCCAAAAGTACGACATTATTGAAATTGATACAACTTCAATAGCAAAACACAATAACACAAAAAATAGTCAAATTTACTATAACTAATAAAGAAAACTTCTCAAGAAAACTTAGTCAAATCCACAAAAGATCAAACATTACATTAGTTCAAACCTATAACAGTTTCACTAGACCTCATCTGGGAAGTCTTCTGGAAGACTTCTTCTCAAAACACTTTTCGGAAAACTTAAATTTCAAGCAGGAAATTTAAATATAAGGGGAAAATTTAGCGGAAAATTAAAATTAAAGCGGCAAATTCAAATTTTAAGTGAATTAAAATTTCAAATTTCATGAAAGTTAAAAAGTATATCTTATGATCTAAGAAGACACATTAATCCATATGACTTGATATTCTTGAAGTTACTTAACACTTTTGAAAGTTAAAAAATATATATCTTAAAGTTGAAAATACAAGTTTTACAAAAACTAACGCATAAGTCTTCTCTCATTAGCTAGAAACATTAATAAGCATGAATGTTGTTACCCTTATAATTATCACCAATTTAGTTATGAATTTCATTCAGGAATACCAATATTGACTAATATACATGAATTAATAAGAAAATGTTAAAAAGTCTTTATAGTTTTAGAGAAAATGAAATTTTATTAAACGTTGGCGTAGACGACTTCCACGAAAGTCGTCCGGAAGACTTACACAGAAGTCTTCTGGTCAATGTATAGGTTAGTTTTGCAATTGACTTTATGTGTTTGAAACGACTTACTTGGAAATCGTCTAGTAAAAATTAAATATTTAATTTTTATTTTTGTACTGGACGACTTCCGTGTAAGTCGTCTAGGAAAAGTCAAATTTCTTACACAATCCAGTCAAATGCAAAACTAACATGTTTATCCTAAACGACTTACCGGAAAGTCTTCTCTAATTTTTTTGAAAACAAAGAAAACCGGAAGACTTCCAGAGAAGTCATCTCTAAAAGACACACATAAAATCAATTGTGAAACTAACCTATGCATTGACCAAAAGACTTCCGTGTAAGTCTTCTTACGGACATATTTGGAAGAAAAATGACTTCATAGCTTTAACCAGTGAGATAACTTGTTTAGCTTCTCCAACCACACAATACTTCACCACCAAAGCAACCTACTTGTTAATGACCACGAATCATGAGCTTGAATGGTTCTATGAACCTTAAAAAAATTAGAATCAAAATCTTGAGGGTTTTTGGATGAATATAGAGAGAAAGTAAAAGAATGTTGTTTTTAGTTCATAAAAAATGAGATAGAAGGCGTCAAAATCATTTTTTAGGTGCATTAAGAGTTTCAAATTGGTTGTTCATGGTGGTTGGTGTATTGATGGCAATGTCAATATTGTAAATACTTGAAGAAAATAAGGATGAGAGAGTAAAAAACTTATTTTCAAAAAAAAAAAATAATGGCATTTTCATAAATAATCCGAACTTTTGGGGTGAATATGGCAAATGAAAGTTTCAAAAAAATCAAGGATTAGTTTTGTGTTTGACTTTGAGTTTTGAGTCATATTTGAAAAAAACCCTATAGAATACCTATGATTCAAATTTCATAATGATGACATGTATGTACAACAAACTTGGAAACAATTCATAAAGACAAAGTCTCAGCCACATTACACATAAGAATCGCCTAGTCTTTATTTATATTGTTGGTATATTCAACATTTTTAGTGGTAGGAGGGGAGAGTGTTAGTGTCTAATCTATTAATTTAGGGTCCCATTTTTATCTACTATTTTTTTTATTAAACTATTAAAGAATTAATTAATATGATATATTTAATTATTTAAATTAATAATAAACCAACTATAAAATTGATTTTTTTAATTATAATAAAATATGTCGAGAAAGAATCAAACAACATCTTACCTAAAATTTAAATATTATAATAAATCGTAATTACTAATATAATATTATTATAAATCAATGTTACTTAAAATTTTATTCTAAAACAAGAAAATAAAAATTATATACTATTATTTAATAAATTTTATAATTATAGTCTTATTTTAAAATAGAAGTGATTTATGAATTAAATATGATAAAACTATATTAAATTAGTAAATCAACAATTATTATTTGAAAAAATTGTTTCATTTGAATAAATTATCACACATCATTAAAACACTACAAGAAAACAACAGTATTCTGACGGACATTCCGACGGAAAATGAAATCCTCGGAATTTCCCGAGGAATTTCCGAGGCCGAGGAAACCCAAAATTTGGGTTTCTTCGAAATTTCCTCGGAATATACCGACGGAATTCCGAGGAAATATCAATCCGTCAGAATATTCCGAGGAAATTCCGAGGAAAAATGTGTTCCTCGGAAAAAACCGATGAATTCCGAGGAAATATTATAGGGATTTTACAAAATTCCGAGGAAATTCCGACGAACTAGTGATCGATCGATGCGTTTTTGGACATATACCCATCGATCGATCACATTGTTACGCTTTGGTCCATCTTAGTGATCGATCGATGCGTTTTTGGACATAAATCCATCGATCGATCCGTTTATAAAAAAACATTCGAGATTTTGAAACCCCAAACACTAGTTCCTCGGAATTTCCTCGGAATATTCCGAGGAAATTCCGAGGAACACTTGATATCCTCGATCGATCGATGGGATAATCTCATCGATCGATCACATTGTTACGCTTTGGTCCATCTTAGTGATCGATCGATGCGTTTTTGGACATAAATCCATTGATCGATCCGTTTATAAAAAAACATTCGAGATTTTGAAACCCCAAACACTAGTTCCTCGGAATTTCCTCGGAATATTCCGAGGAAATTCCGAGGAACACTTGATATCCTCGATCGATCGATGGGATAGTCTCATCGATCACATTGTTACGCTTTGGTCCATCTTAGTGATCGATCGATGCGTTTTTGGACATAAATCCATCGATCGATCCGTTTATAAAAAAACATTCGAGATTTTGAAACCCCAAACACTAGTTCCTCGGAATTTCCTCGGAATATTCCGAGGAAATTCCGAGGAACACTTGATATCCTCGATCGATCGATGGGATAATCTCATCGATCGATCACATTGTTACGCTTTGGTCCATCTTAGTGATCGATCGATGCGTTTTTGGACATATATCCATCGATCGATCCGTTTAAAAAAAAAAATTGACGTTTTGAAACCCCAAACACTAGTTCCTCGGAATTTCCTCGGAATATTTCGACGGAATTCCGAGGAAGAAAAGGGTTTCCTCGGAATTCCCTCGGAATATTCCGAGGAAATTCCGAGGAAATAGGGTTTTTAAACCGAAAACAACGTTTTGCGGTTTGAATAACACATATATAACCCTTATTAAGTGTCTTACGTTCATTATGAAGTCAAAAATTTGTTCCTTACCCTATAATAAACACTTTTCCGATTGTATGAACGAAATCCCCACAACATAAGAGAAACACTTATACACTTTAATGAACGGTAAAGGGAATACTTACAATTCGTTTTGAAATTTGTTATTTCATGGTTTATGCTCATCTATACAAAGAATCCTCAATGGTATGCATTACAATTGTATAAGAAATGAAATACGGCAAAAAAAATTGATGTTTTGAAACCCCAAACACTAGTTCCTCGGTATTTCCTCGGAATATTCCGAGGAAATTCCGAGGAACAATATAAATTAATAGAAATACATGCACAGGATATTCTTTTTCCTCGAATTATTGAAAATATTCCGAGGAAATTCCGACAGATATTTAAGTGGCCGTCGGAATTTCCTCGGAATATTTTCATTTAACCGGGCAAACAAGCCGCCAAATATTTCGCGAAAATTGAAATTGAAAATACTGAGGGAATTCCGATGGAAAATATCCGTCGGACCCAAGGTTTTATAAACTCGAAACGCATCTTCTTCCCCATTTCTCTCTTCTTCCTCTCCGGCGATCTCTCTCTCCGGCGATCTCTCTCTCCTTCCGGCGTTCTCCACCTTCTCTCGCGACGATCTCTCCGGCGAATCCTTTCCATTCTCTTACAAATCATGTAAGGACCCTATCCCACTCTCTTAGGTCATATTTGTTAGGTTTTTAAGTAGATTTGATGATTTTAGAAGGTTTTTGATAGATTTTTGTTAGGGTGATTGGGTAGGATTGTGATTTGTTGTGTAATAGGTTTAGAATTGTGATTTGGTTGTGTTGAATTGATTTAGAACTTTTTTTATAAATTGTTCATTATTTTTTTATTTACAAAACGTTTTTTCTATATAAATTCAATTTTACAAAACGTTTTTTGTATATAAATTCGATTTTTGGATTTATAAAAGATGATTTCATATTTATAAAAATATTTATATTTATTAAAACTAATTTTGTATTTATAAAACATTTTTTTGATTTATAAACACTATTTTTTTTATTTTTGTATTTATAAAAAATATTTTTAAATATACAAACCGTTCTTGGTATATAAATTTGTTTTTTGGATTTATAAAAGATGATTTCATATTTTGAAATTAATTTTGTATTTATAAAATATTTTTTTTGATTTATAAACACTATTTTATTATTTTTTGTATTTATAAAAACTATTTTGTATTTATAAAAAGATGATTTCATATCTATAAAAATATTTATATTTATAAAACTAATTTTGTATTTATATAACATTTTTTTATTTATAAACACTATTTTATTATTTTTTATATTTATAAAAACTATTTTGTATTTATAAAAAGATGATTTCATATTTATTAAAACTAATTTTGTATTTATAAAACATTTTTTTATTTATAAAAACTATTTTATTATTTTTTGTATTTTAAATATGTTTTCTATTTCAATTTTAATTTTATATTTTCGAATTTCAATTTAAAAAAATAAATTTATAATTTGTTTTTTAATTTTGGAAATATTCCGAGGAAGTTTATCCCTCGGAATATTCCGACGACATCTTCCTCGGAATATTCCGAGGAATTTCCGACGAATTTGTGGTCCTCGGAAATTTCGAGGAAATAGGGTTTCCTCGGAATTCCGTCGGAAATTTCCGAGGGATTTCCGAAGAAAGATGAATTTCCGAGGACTTTTTTCGTCGGTATGTCGTCGGAATAGCGTTATTCCGATTGCATACCGACGATTTTTCCCTCAGTATGCCGCTGTTTTCTTGTAGTGAAATGGGCTAAAATTCATAAACGATATAATATTTTTATACAAAAATAAATTTATTAACATAGGTTAAACTTTTATATCTAGAACTATATCTTATCTTTTTATTTATTTTGAAACTCTCAACAATATATTGTTTAAAAATATTTATACAAAAAAATATAATGGTTTATAATAACCTTTAGTTCATATACTATTTAAAAATATGTTATTAGAAAACTATGAAATTTTAATAATTTATTTAAAATATTAATGACAAATCAAATTTTAATTTATAAATTTATATTTTATTTTAGTTATAACAGACTGTTGAGAAAAATTTAGAAAACATTACCAAAAGTTCAAACAACTCTTCTCAACAGCTGCAGGTGGAAACAACATGAAGAAGTTTGCGCAAGTTCTTCTTTCACCTCGTAAGCGCACGACAATCAAGCAAGGTGTGCGCAAAGGAGGAGGTGCTAAACAGGTAGAAGAAAAGGGTCCTTCAAACCCTAGACAGCCAAAACCTTAAGAATTTTTATGGATCTGAAAACAAATTTAGCTAAGGTTTGGGATTGTTTGGGTGTCTCTACTATGGTTTTTATTATGATTTCAATAAGCTCTATGAGCATTGCTAGCATTTTTTCGGTTTATTTGGGTCAGGGTGGAGTTATTGTTTGGGTGCTGTGGTTTTGGCTTATTTAAATTATGGAATAAAATTTACTGATTTGAATATGGTATTTGGTATCTGAGACTGCAGAGTGTTAACTTAATCTTTTGGATAATGATGAATTGTGCTGTTGTTGTTGGTCAATTTAGTGTTCTGGGATGTTATGACTGGATAAATGGTTACATATGGTTTATTGGTTTCTGGTTCATGATCAAGACGTATAGAACTGTGTCACAGTTATCATTACTACAGCTGGTCTCTTTAAACCAGTTGCAGATAAGAGAATTGGGGTTGAGGAAGGCTTTCTGAACAGTACATGTTTCGTTATGGGCTGGTAGTGGTCTACGCTATATCATGACAAAATTATGTACTTTATGAATGGTTTTGGTCGTAATGTGCGGTTGGATGAGGCATTTTGGGATAGTTCACAAGAGGTTCTCTCATGGAGTTTGTTTATTTCAGGGCATAATTAGTATTTGGTGTTATTTTGTTTTGACTATGGCATTGAAAAAGAGGTCCACAATATTAACACTCCACGGCTACGGACAGATAATGTTTATACTTATTTTACTTATGTCGGGAAAAGAGTTCTGTTCTTATTCTGTTGATGTTGCTATGGTACAAAGGTCTGAGAAGTTTTGCAAGGAGAGTACGGCCACTAAAGACTTACTATCGAATGGAGATAATCAAGAGATTATTATGGTTTTGCAAAATTTATTAGTATTGACAGGTTGGTTTTTTCTGGTGTTTTGGCGGATGGGTTTTCACGGTATCATTAAATCTAAATTAGCCAGCTCTTGGAAGCCTTTTATATACTTTTTTAATATGAGAGTTCTAAGTTGAAATTTTCGAGGTATGAGAAACAAGTGGGCCATAAGTTATTTAAGGGAGATTTGACATAAACATAAACCATATTTTTTTATTTTTATCTGAAACAAAGCAAGATTCAGAATTCGTTCAAGGGTTTCAATCACATTTTGGATTTGATAATTTGATTACAGTAGACCCAGTGGGAAGGAGTGGTGATTTAGTGCTTTTCTACAATGATGAGTATCAGGTTCAGGTCTTATACTCTAGTAATAGAATGATTGATGTGGAAACAATGGCTCTTGGCAAAACGGTTTATCTTACGTTTGTGTATGGCGATCCAGTTCCAAAGTTAAGGGAACAAGTATGGGAGCGTTTGACTAGATATGGGCTATCTCGATCTGATCCTTGGTTTATCATTGGTGATTTAAATGAGATCACTGGAAATCATGAGAAGGATGGGGGATCTTTGCGAAGCGCGGATTCATTTATTCCTTTTAACAATATGATCAGGAATAGTGGTTTAGTGGAATTCCCGGCTCGGAGAAATAAAATGTCATGGCGAGGGAGGAGAGGAAAAGGAAAAGGGGCAGTGGCATTTGATCATCACCCAGTGGTGGCTTATCTAGAAGATAAAGTTCCCAGGCGAAAAGGACAATTTCGTTTCGATAAAAGATGGATTGGACAAGAAGGTCTTCTGGAATCAATTACAATGGGCTGGTCAGATAATAGTGACATACGAGAAAATGGGATAGTGGAAAAAATTAGTAATTGTCGACACGAAATTGCTACATGGCGGAAAAATAAACCACCATATGGAAAGGAAAAAATAAATGAGTTACAGAAAGCCCTTGAGGAGGTACAAACGGATAACACTAGATCTCAGTAGGATATTTTAGAGGTGTCTAGGAAGCTACAAGATGCATATAAAGACGAGGAGGAGTATTGGCACAAGAAAAGTAAGAATATGTGGTACTCATCGGGGGATCTTAATACAAAGTTCTACCACGCTTTAACTAAACAAAGACGGGTCCGTAATAGGATTGTAGGTCTCCATGATGCTACAGGAAATTGGATTGCGGAGGATATTGGTGTGGAAAAGGTAGCAGTAGACTATTTTGAGGAGCTTTTTACTACTACTTCACCAACAGAGTTTGATGATTTCCTCACAGAGGTAACACCGGGCCTTACTCCACAGATGAATCAACGATTGTTGAGGTTAGCGACAGAGGATGACGTCAGAGAAGCTTTGTTTATGATGCACCCAGAGAAGGCACCAGGACCAGACGGCATGACAACTCTTTTCTTTCAACATTCCTGGCACATCATTAAGAAAGATTTGGTGGATATGGTAAATAATTTTTTGGTTTCTGGAATAATGGATCCAAGGTTGAATATTACTAATATTTGTATGATCCCAAAGACAGAGAGTCCTACAAGGATGACGGAACTAAGGCCAATTAGTCTATGTAATGTTGGGTATAAAATTATCTCGAAAGTTTTATGTTAGCGGTTGAAAAGCTGTCTACCCGCCCTCATATCAGAAACTCAATCGGCCTTTGTGCCAGGAAGGTTGATTTCGGATAATATCCTTATAGCTCAGGAAATGTTTCATGGATTACGGACTAATAAGGCATGTCAACGAAAATATATGGCGATTAAAACGGATATGAGTAAAGCGTATGATAGAGTGGAATGGGATTTCATCAAGGCTCTACTACAGAAGATGAGTTTTGATTTTCATTGGATTACTTTAATGATGGAGTGTATATCATCGGTACAATACCGGGTTCAACTAAATGGTCAACCACGGGGTCTTATTACTCCACATAGGGGTTTACGACAAGGGGATCCTTTATCTCCTTATTTATTTATTTTGTGTACTGAGGCTTTAATTGTAAATATTAAAAAGGCGGAGAGAGAACGACACTTAACGGGTATGAAGGTAGCTAGAGCATGTTCATCGATATCTCATTTGCTATTTGCGGACGATAGTCTTTTCTTTTGTAAGGCTCAAAAGGAAGAGTGTCAAACTATTCTCAGGATATTGAAGGAATATGAGGTAGTATCAGGTAAACTTATAAATTTTGATAAGTCCTCCATTCAATTTGGGCACAAAATTGAGGAATCGTTTAAACATGAGTTACGAGATATTTTAGGAATCCAGAATATTGGAGGCATGAGATCTTATCTAGGTCTTCCAGAAAATCTTGGGGGATACAAAATACAAGTTTTTAGCTTCGTGCAGGACCGGATAAATAATAGAGTTAAAGGAGGAAAGTAAGTGATTATAAAATCAGTGGTTACGACATTACCAAATCATGTCATGTCTTGCTATCGTTTACCTAAGGCAACCGCAAAAAAACTGACAACCGCGGTTGCACAATTATGGTGAAGTCTAGGGGGAGGCACAAGAGGCATGCACTGGAAATCATGGGATAAAATATGTGTAAATAAGGAGGACAAAGGATTAGGATTTAAAGATATCACTAATTTCAATACAGATATGCTTGGTAAACAGTTATGACGTCTGATAGAGAAGCCAAATACTTGATTTGCTTGAGTTTAAAGGTCAGTATTACAGGAACGCCTCACCCCTGGAACCGATTCGTTCATATTCTCCGTCATATGGCTGACGGAGTATTGTTTCTGCTAGATCTCTGGTTAGCAAAGGACTAATTAAAAAGGTAGGATCAGGATCATCTATATCTGTATGGAATGACCCATGGCTCCCAACCACTCGCCCGAGACCAGCAAATAAAAATCAACACAATTTTTCCCCAGACCTAACAGTGGATTCTCTTATTGATTCTACTTCGCGAACCTGGAACTCCCTGGTACTCCGGGCTTTGATAGATCCTCAGGATGTGAAAATCATAGAAAGTATACCACTGAGTAGAACCCAGATGGTAGACATGGATGGATGTCATTTCACAAATAATCGGAAGTATACGGTTAAATCAGGATATCATATAGAATGTGTCTACCCAGATAGGGAAAGACCACCTTTAATGTTTGGATCTACAGTTGATGCATTGAAGGCATTCTGTTAGAAAATACGGTGCCCCCCAAAAATGAAACATTTTCTATGGCAATTAGTGACATGGTGTATAGCAATCAAGAAGAATCTGAAAGCACGAGGAATACAAGGGGATATATGTTGTGCACGATGTGGAGCGGATGATGAATCGATCAACCATGTGTTTTTTGAATGTCCTCTAGCACTTCAGGTTTGGGCTCTCTCCAAGATACCATCAAACCCATCTATTTTCCCCACAAACTCCCTCTTCACAAATGTGGACCATCTCTTTTGGCGAGTCTCCCCGCAGATGGATGATCATCAGTTTGCGTGGATACTATGGTATATTTGGAAATGAATGAATAATAAAGTTTTTAGTAATCTGGACATGGCTCCTCGAGATACGCTTAAATTGGCAGAAACAGAGTCAACACTCTGGACTGAGGCACATGTACTAAAAGGAAACATGATAGTATCACCGGTCCAGCCTACAACCCTTCCATCGATCCCAGGAAGATGGTGCTTCACAGATGGCTCTTGGAAGGAGAATGATACTTTCTCAGGACAAGGTTGGCTCAGTACTTTAGAAGGTTTTGATGGTTTGTTGGGGGTGAGGAATGTCTGGGCTTGTCTAACTCCTCTGCATGCGGAGATAGAAGCTCTATTATGGGCAATGAAATGTATGAAAAACTTACGTCAATTTCAGGTTACGTTTGCAACATATTGTTCTCAATTGGTGAAGATGGTTTTGGAACCAGAAGAATGACCAGCATTTGCAAATTATTTAGAAGATATCAAGATCCTGAGAGAAAGTTTCATTAGATCAGAGATCAGCTATTTACCAAGGACGCAAAACTCAAAGGCGGATAGTCTAGCACGTAGTGTCAGGAAGCAACCATCTTAATGTAGTAACAAAAACAAATTCAAAATCCATGTAATCTTCCAAACTCAAAAATAGTTGTGTAATTTTCCAAAGTTTTCTTGACAAAATATATAATTTTCAAAATAAATATTCAAACTCAAAATGATAATATTTCAAATTTTAGAAAAGATAAAATCATAGATAATAGAGAATAAATTTTTGAAAAATGCACCAGAAAAAAAACAAACTATATATGTTGTAAAAATTAATGTAATTTAATATTTTGAAATCTTAATTAAAAAAATACATTATATCATAACATCAAAAACTATCTTATATCAATAGAATTTACTAAAATAATAGGAGTATAATATTTAAGCAAAACAGAGTTTTTACTTATAAATCCCATAAAATACTATAGTGATATATGTTAAATATATTTTTTTTAACACAACATGTAAATATAAATTATCTTAAACATATATATTCTATAATATAAATAAATAAATTTTATAAATATATTATATGCAAAATGTATAAATTAAAGAAAAACATATTTTGTAGGAGGTTCTCTATTTGATTATTTCAGAGTGTTATTTTATTATACCTAATCCGAAATTATATTCGTAAGTAATAAAGTAAAATAACAAGGTAAAATATATTAAACAAATCATTATATATTAATAATGCCAAATAAGAAGTATAAACAATAATATTATAGAGTTACACAATATATAACACTAAAATGAAAATTATATATTTAAAATATTTGTAATAATATCAAATACATATTTATAAAATGAAAAATATCAAAATGCTGCGTAACTGGGGTTATTAGTCTTTTAGGCCCATACTTGGGCTGTTAACTTTGTAATTTAGTTTCGATTTGTCCATCCCATAACATATACAAATGAACAGTAAATTGAATTTTATTTTATTTTCCCGGAATATTTTGGAAATTCCCTCGCCATATCATTGATACGAGTAACGAGTTCAAAAAAACAAAACAACCAAGCGGTGGGAGAAAAACATTCAAATCGTAGCCGTTCATTGAATAAGCATCAACGGTATAAAAATCAACGATCAGCGTACTCTAATATGATTGGCCAGTTACTTTATTTAACATGGGCATATAAAAAGTAAACAGGTTCGTTGTCTCCCACGCTCGATCATTGTCAAAGGATTCATCTCAAATTTCATTCGCTCTCCTTGATTGTTAAAAAGATGGCAGGTCGCGGAAAAACTCTCGGATCCGGTGCGGCGAAGAAAGCCACGTCTCGTAGCAGCAAGGCGGGGCTCCAATTCCCGGTGGGTCGTATCGCTCGATTCCTCAAAGCCGGTAAATACGCCGAACGTGTCGGAGCTGGTGCTCCGGTTTATCTCGCCGCCGTCCTCGAGTATCTAGCCGCCGAGGTGATTATTCTCCTATCCGTCGCATAATCGTATCGGTGACGTCTCTGTTTTTGCGTGATCTAGAGTCAATCTATGGTTCTTCTATATTACGAATATGCCATGCAAATTTAGGGTATTTCAGTAATTTATCCGTTAATTGGTAACGTTTGATTCGAATTCGATAAAGTTTTCGTTTTTTTGGGTAGTTTGATCTTATTACCAAACAGAGTGTTACTGAAATGAAAGCATCCAGCTTTTGTTGTTGAGGCTGAAACATGTTTGTGTTTGATTCTCTTTAGGTACTTGAACTTGCTGGAAACGCAGCAAGAGACAACAAGAAGACACGTATCGTCCCTCGTCACATCCAGCTCGCCGTGAGAAACGATGAGGAGCTAAGCAAGCTTCTTGGAGATGTGACTATTGCTAATGGAGGAGTGATGCCCAATATCCACAATCTCCTCCTCCCCAAGAAGTCTGGTCCTTCAAAACCTCAGGAAGATTAGGCCTTTTAACGCAAGAAACAGGACAAAGTCGATCTCTGACTCTGTTTTCTCTTTGGCTTTCATATAAAATAACCGTGTACTAGCTAATATAGATCACTTGTGACAAAAAAAAAGAAAAGAAAGAAAGCTAATATTAGATCACATGTAGTAGTGGCTATGTTTCTTTATGTTGCTTGTTGGACATCTTTGTTTTTAGTTTGTGTAATATGAAAATGTTTTACGAAAATGAGCATGATATAAATTAATTTCTGCAACAACAAACGTTCACTATTCAAAAGTTGGGTTGATAATAATGTTACAAAAGCAAACACACAAGTAGTAGTTACTAATCTACAAACAAGAATCAAGAAGTGAAACTGTGTTTCTAAAACTAAGGCCGAAAATGTCAGCACCAGCTTTTGACCTCAAATGCTCTTTTTGTGATTGTTCATCTGATCACCAGTTACAAAAACCTGACGTCTAACACGTAACAAAACAAAGATTGTGTTTTTTTTTTTGTTTAGTCTGAATCTGAACTAGACTGATCCATGCGTCGCTCTGTAATAGCAGGAAACAGCTTCTGTTTAGGATCTAACGATGGTGCTTGTCTCGGAGTTTCAGAAGAAGCTGAAGCTGTTGAGCCCTGTTTTCTCGCCATCTTTACCGGTCTTCCTTTGACTTCTTTGCAGATCTTATCCAAGATTATCAAGAAATCGCGTACAATCACAAACAAACGCAACCCTTCATCTTTCCCTGCTTTCCCATGGAAGTAGTCCCCTGTGCTCTTCACCAGAGCCATTATCCTCTTCTCTTCCATTAGAATCGACTCAATGCTTCCTTCCGCGTTTTGAATGAAATCCTCAAGCGCTTCACGAAACCCACTTACCTCACCTGAACTCTTCATCTCTGAGTTGACAAAGTCTCGAGCCTTCGACAAGGCGTGGCCCATTTTAAGAACTGTCCCTGTCAAACCATCAGCGTCGATGTTTGCTGATTTCTTCACATGTTCAAGCTCACTGCTCAAGCCTGAGACTTTCTGAAGTCCAAGATTGCGGTAACTATCTTCCATCTCTTCAGAGGCTTCCTCTGCCATTAGATCTTCTGTTTTGACACTGGAGAAGCTTTGGCTCTCTCTGATGGTACGCGCAGCTCTCCTCCCTTCGGTTCTGATTATCTCTTGAATAACAAATTGGAGTAGCGTTGTTTTCCCATCGGTTCCCTTCACATCTGCTAGTTTCAAAAGAGTGTCAAGCTTAAAAGCTTGAGCGCCACCTCTAAATGTACCATCGTTCATTCGATTTCCGGTCTTAAGAACCGCCTCTAGGAGCTTCAGGAACAGCCTACTTCCCCTAAGTTCTTGACAAGCAACCTTCAAATATACACACCAAACAAGATGCATTTAGAACAGATAAGAAGCAAGAGCAAGTTTCTTAAGAAAGATGAAAGAAAGGCACCTCCAATGTCTGAAACGACTCTTTAACAAAGGCAATTTCTTCATAGAGTGTACACATGAATAGAAGTGCCTCAAGACGCTTGAAAGCGAAAGGGATATCAACTACTGCTTTCAGGAATCGTTCAGCTGTTCCCAGCTGAGCTATTTCACCACAGTATAATCTAAGCTTTAGCTCTTCTTCCGGTGTTGGCGCCATCTTTAACAGAGTCTGAATGAATTCTACAGGAAGCTCATTTCCTGATTCAACCAAGATTATGTTAGATAACACATCGAAGAAGAAAGAAAGAAAGAAAAAAAGAAAAGGGTTTATACCTTCACGAAGTGCATCACACACTTCTTCAGTAGTTGCATTCAAAGCACGCAAGAGAATCGATAGGTTTTGTCCTTTCTTTGGTTCAAGAATCTGAACAAACTGTGGCGCAGCTTGTCCAGAGGCACCCTTCTTGTCGCTTTTGATCTTGTCTGCAGCTGCATATCCAAATAACGACTCTATCATCTCTTCATTGAACCTGGAAAAGCATTAACATTTGTTATACTTGGTAACCGCACCAATGTTATACACTTTAAGAGGATTTAAAGAGCTATGACTTACTGGAAGGACCCTGATCTTATGTCGTTCCAAACCATCGAATGTTCTGGATTTGCTTGCACTTTATCCCAGAAAAACGGCTTCAGCTTTGTTTTGGGAGCACCATCATCATCTGATGGTGATTTTGCAGGTCCAGAAGACGGTCGAGGAGCTTTTGGACCAAGACTCATCGGTGGGGGTGGACGTGGTCCTTTTTGTCCAGGAGGAGGAGGTGGTCCTTTTGGTCCAGGAGGAGGAGGTGGCTTAGGGCCACCAGAACCAGGTGGAGGAGCTGGAGGTGGTGGTCGTGGAGGACCGGCAGAAGATGGCATGGGCGGTGGTGGAACTGGCGTTTGAGGATGATGAGAACCCTTGTTTGAGGATACCTTAAGAAACTTGGGTGGTTCATGTGGAAGAGGCTCAACTTTTCCAGAAGGAGGCTTCCCTAAATGTGCGGAAGATGTTCTTCCAGGTGGAGGCTTCAAAGGAGGAAGCCCGTGACTGCCGTTAATATTATTATTACGCATTCCTTCGTGTGATAGCCTTTCTTCTAAGGAATCAGAAGTGTCGGAGTTGCTTCCATCGAAAGAAGACATCTTTCCTTGGTTTGAGTAAATGTTAAAGGATTGATTACCTCCTTTGATAGAACCACCATAGTTGATGGAGGAACCTGATAACATTTTAAAAGCATTTTCTGATGCTCATATATAGTTAAGAGATTTTCTGTTTAGATAAGAAAGTGGATATATGTATATAAAATTACCAACAGAGTGTTCGCTACTGCTTAAACTGAGAAGAGGCCGTTCATCATATTTCCGGCCTCCTGCACCCTTTCCGCAAACTCTGGTGCAGCATAAGAAGAGCAATGCAGCAAGCAGAAACGTTGAAACAGCAGTGGAAACAACCGCGATGATGATTGTTTTCTCATGTTCCTCTTTTCTTTTGGCAGATGAAGCTGTTTTCTTAGCAGGAGGAAGAGGAGGTGGAGATCTTGTTGGTGGAAAAAATGAATTACTAGGAGATGGGGATCTTGATCGGGTAGGTGGGCCTCGACTACGCTTAGGAGGAGGGGAAGGGGAAGGGGAGACAGGTCTAGAAGCTAGATTTCTCCTTGGAGTATGAAACACATATGGTAAGAGCTTGCGATACTTGAGGTTAAGACCATTCAACTTTGCTTGTTCTTGGATACAACCAAGAAGAGTCTGCTTAAGATGGGAATGCTGGAAACCAAATAGCTCCCTTGATGCTGGTAAACATAAATTGAATACTGCAACAGCTTCCTTCACACAATCTGAATCTTGCCAACAACTCCGCGTCCATGACGATTCTACCTGTCAAACAGTGTATATGACACACAAGAGACAAACAACTTTTAAAAGCTACAACAACAAAATGAAAAGCATAGCATTGAGGGTAGATCTTAATTCTCTTCTCAGACAATCTAGATTCCTCCAGGGAGTATGTATCAAGACCAGAAATGCAAACTTAAGTCAATAAAACCAAACTTTAAGCAAGTCAATTTTAAACCCTCTCCCATCACATAAGAATCAAACAAGCAAAAGGGCAGGTGCTTACCATTTGTTCATTGACCATCCCTGTTGATGGAGCCACGAATTGAGTAAGAAAAGCCTCATCTTTTTCTATATTCTCTTCCAAGGTTGTTACCACCAAGAACCCAGAGATGAGAATCAACCATAAAACTAAACCACCCCGATTCTGATAACCCATTCCTTGCTTCTCATTTCATCAGATACTCCACAAAGACCAATGCTTTCAGATCAAAATTGCCCCAATGCAATAGTAGAACGATTATATAGCTCTTCAATTCGATCAAGATCGAAACTTTGACAAAAAGGAAAATCAACAACCCTGATCGAAATTTGGAGCTGACTTCCCAGAACGAACGAGACCAATTCAATAAAAACAATGACACTTCAGATTGTTCACACGCGTTTTGAGAAAAATAAGGAGCCAGCACAAAAGGAGAAGAGTTGGTGCTAATGATTACGGCCAGATCCAATTTTACAAAAAGCTTTAATGCGATTAACGTCGGTGCACTCAACCAAACCAAAATGTTGACCAGAGAGACCACAAAAGTTTCAACCCTTTTTTTCTCTTCTCGAGAAAAATGAAAAATTCGAGCACGGCGAAATTATCTCTCAACCTTCATACACAATTCTCTAGAATTTTTTTTCGTCAAAAAAAGTGTTTCCCCCTTTTTTCCACAAAACTCCAACACGCGATACCTACGCAGAGTTATTAATATAAGGTGAGAAAATAGTAGATGATAACTAAAATATATATATATACCTGTGGCATGATTGATGAGAGATGTGCCAGACAACAACTATCAGCAGAGCATTGATATTTCGTTCTACCTGATTTGGAAATGTGTAAGTAATTGTTTCCCGGTGCCTAAAAACTCACACTAGAGACACGTTGGCAAATGATAATATGGTTCTGAGATGTCGTTAACAGAGTAAAATTTTGTAGCAAGGAAATATTCTCATCTCATAATTTACCAATCAGGTAAAATAAAAGTTTATCTATTTTTATTTGAGAAAAAAATAAATTAGTTACTTTTCTCTTTCATTGTATCTTTTTTTCTCAAATGCTATTATGTCCGCTTAATTTTGCAGTAGCAGAAATTCTGATAGTGTTTTTTTAGAATAAAAGAAAGTTCAAGGCTGAAACTTGTAAACCCTCAATCCCGAAATTTTCTAGACATTATTTGAGAAGTGAATTGTACATATGTCATCACTACATTCATTCTCACTAAACAAAGATGACATGACACTAAAAATAGATGACATGGCGTCAAACTATTTGTGACATGTATAATTTTCTTATAATTATTTATATTTTTTTAACAAATTTTTTTAAATATGGTAATGACTAATAACTCATATATCATCATTGATATAAATTTTCCATATAAATATTTATTTTTGATAAAACTATTAAAATATATTAATAACTCATATATCACTACTAAAGTCATATATATATATATATATATAATGAAAACAAAGTGAATAAGATTACAAATATAATTTTAATAAGATTAACTTATATATAATATTTGTATAAATATATATATTTTACCAAAATTAATTGTAAATGTGCATCAACAAATACAAAACTAAAGTAGCACTAATCAATTTTTTTTTGATAGTTAAATGATTAAAAGTTTATTTATTTTTCACTGTTCATCAGGTTAATTAACAAATTAATTTCTAAGTTTAACATATTTTAATCAAGACAAAAAATCTCAAAATTATTAGAATTTATTTATATATATATGTATATATTTAAAACTAGATGATAAGATATATATTTAAAAATAAATAATCATTAAATATAATATAATATAAATAAAAATATTTTTATAAAATGTAATTTAACTTTATTAAAATTCAAATAAAATCAAATTGAAATAGTTAACCCAAATCAAAAGAAATAAGACCACAAAAAATACGTTCATGATTTTTTTTTCAAACCATTGAAATTAAAATATTAAAATAATAATGTTCGAATATAGATTATACTTTTTAAGAAAAAATATTGTATTTAAAATTATTATTTCTGCGTATTGACGCAGGAAAACTCCTATTTACAATATATAATATTAGTTTTATTCCAGTAATCATTCAAACCGGAGACTTTTGACATAATGGCAAGATTTTTTTCCAATCGAGCTAAATAATCTCTGGTGTTCTAGTATACCGTTATAAGCTAGGCACTGGTTTTTTCTTGTAGTGCATCATTCTTACTCCGAAATTTTGGTATATCTAGAGGAGAAATGTCAAAATTCGTTTATACTTAACATGTAATAAGTTATGACACTAGCCAAAGATCACTCTAGAGAAGTGGCAACACAAAGTTAATCTTTTGAATTTTATGGATATTGTGAAAGAACATGAGCGATTATATCAAAACATCTTGGGGATACAAGACATCAATATTTTCTTGTAATTATTTAGGTAAGTTAGCATTTATCTAATCATCAGATTTCTTATTATCAGATTTGTAAACAACTTGTTAATCAACTTTTAGACTATAAAAAAAGTTTATTTACTAATGAATAAATTAAGATAAAATATTATACTTTTGAAGTTTTATCTAAAATTATCAGAGAATGTGTTTAAAATTTTAGATTATGACGCTCAAGATATGGTGGTAAATATATGCTAACAATTTTGAAACCAAGAAAGATTAGAAATCATAAGAGTTTAATGAAATAGAAAACACAAAGATAAAATAAAATATTTCATATAGCTTTACTTATGAGCAAAGTAAATAAAAGAGATGAAGAATTTAAATTGTCACCAAAAAGAATAAAAATCGATTTGATTTCCTAAATGATAGAAGAAAAGAGTTGCTTTAAGGAAACTCGTCAAGTTATATCACTTGTTCACATATCCGTCACATTTATACTAATCTACTTGAATGAAACTCTAGTCATGAGCTTTAGACGTTACAAGAAGCTTGATAACTTTCATTTGGGCTTTATGATTAATAACATATAGGATGATGAGGATGAAAGGTTGGCCAAAAATATGAGTCAAACCCGAAAAGAAAAAGACTGGTCAGATGATCTCTACAAATATGGACTGAAACCATCACCACACCAATGGCTTAAGTACAATGTAGATGAAGTTGTAACATCACAATTTATGGTATATGGTAGTGTATGTGGAAAGACTTTAAAATTTAATTTGGCTACCATACCATTAAAATTCACTTATCTTTAAAGAATTTTAGAGTTAAAGCGTGTTTGAAATAGGGTAGTGGAAAAGTAAATGATCTATTGGGAATTATTCAAGATATTGTGTAAGTGGAATTAAAGTACATGAAATTATCACATGATGATTGTATGGTCAATAACTAAGTTGTTCGAGTCTCTGAAAAAAATAACACAACAACCATTAACTGGTGATAATGACCACCAAGCCACAATAACGGACGTGAAGACCCACTGGTATTACAGGAGTATGACTTAAGGAAAAAGAAAGATGTGGTTTATGATGGGTTTTGAATGAGGGATCAGGAATAGAATGTAAAATGGACTACAAAAACATCAAAAGGTTTTGGACACAAATTACGACAGACTACAAAGAGTTGGATGGAATACTAGAAGGAGAGGTATTTCCCATCCTCAAGATTGTTCAGCAATATATATAACATTTTCTCGCTCAGTTTACCGCATACAAGATCGTGTACCATCCAAGAGGAGGAAACGAAGTAGCTAGATTATAAAGAGAAAGTTGTCTGAAATGATTCATTTTGAAAGGACATTTTCGAATCAGTATCCCATGGGAGGAAATTTGTAAAATAGTCTCATTATTTCAAAATATCAGAATTACCCTTAAAAATTGGTAAACAAAAGGAAAGTGGGCAAGCTAATGTCAATGATACAAAAAAATTGTTTAATGTCAAGGTTTTTGTTCTTCAGATTAATCGACATTTGCTCATAATACACTTTCTTCACTTTGTTCATCATATTACTCTCTAAATATCTCCAAACAACCAAACATTATCTAATTGCTCTTTGTTACCCTACTAAGCATTCTCTATGTTTAATCATTATTTTTTGCTCTCTTAAATCATTTCTATGTCATGTGCAATCTTTTAAGTTCATAGTATTGTCTTAATTTGAAAATCTTGGTTTCTTTAATTGAGTCATATGTCGTTGTCTAATGTTGTGTGTGAGTACCAAGTTAGGTCACATATAACAAATAACGCCCTTTAAAATATTAAAAAAATGTACCAAGTTAGGTTAATATCAAAAACGATGAACATGAAAACGATCAATATGAATGACATGTCTAGTCTCATGATGATTTCAAGTTAAAATATTAACAAGTGTATCAAGTTAGGTCAATGTCAAAATGAACATGAAAATGATGAATGTGAATAACATGTCTAGTATCAAGATGATTTCAAGTTAAAACTCATGGGTTATTACAGTTAATTTCTCCGTTTAATTTATGGGCTTACTCACTCTATTCGACCTAATCACATGTTGTCTAGATGACAAATGAGTTATCATTTCCTGCTTAAGAACACGAATTACCAAAAACGAAATGAATAGGCAAATAAATAAGAAGAGAAAACATCCAATAAATGGCTAGTAAACTTTGAGATTCCCTTCTATACTACTAAGTGAACCAAGTTAGATCAATGTCAAAAACGATGACCAAGATAACGATGAACATGAATAAGCAATATAGTGTCAGGATGATTTCAAGCTAAAACTCGAGAGTTTTACAAATAATGTCTTTCCTTTAACAAAAGAATTTTCAAAATAGAAAAAAGTTCAAAAAGCAGAAACGACTTCATAAACAACAATATCAATCAACACAGTCGATGCATATTATTATGTCTGTTGCATAATCCATGCTCTTGTGAACAAGAAAAGCATCACGGGGTGTACTGTCATTTTAATATTATTTAACAAGTCACTTTCTTTACGTTGCGCTGACGTTAATTGTGACGAGGGTTAATTACATAGATATCTTTAATGAACCAAAAAAATCATATCTGATTAATATTGATAACAATTATTTTTATTTATTTTTCTTGATAAAATTTATTAAATTTTAATTTTAATTTTAGTTTTCCTTTTCTGCAAAAGCACATAAACAAGAAAAGGAATATTTATAGTGTAAAAATATATAAATATTTTATATATAGACAAATTGTAGTTTTCTTATTTTTATATTTTCCTAAAACAACATTAATAGATAAATAAAAAATGTAAAATTTTAAAAATATATACCTATATAAAGATAATAAAACTTAACAAAAAATTGAAACAAATAAAACGGACATTATTTTTAAAAGATAACAATATTTTTTATGAATATACTTTTTATTGAATTATTAATAAAAAATAATTCAAATAACCTAAACTCATCATCTAGTATCAAAAGTTTCAAAAATTTATTCAGTGAATTAAAAATTATACCTATATGCCGCTAGGTGATTCTCCCGTAATCATGCGCGAATATAAATATTTATGAAGTAAATATACTTTGATAATTGATTTATTGTTAAATTTCAATTATATGTATACTTTACATTAATAATATTATTTTATTTTAATTAGACATGTAATTTTGGATATGTACTATCTAGTTGGTTTGACTATCACTTGAGTATATTAGATATTTTAAAATTCTCTGAATTCAACCTTAATATTTTTGTTCTAAATAGATTAAAACTTTGATTAATTTTGTTATTTACATTTAGACCGGTTCTCTTAGATATGTAAATGTATTTTAGTAAGATTATGTATAACATTATATATATTGTTTTTAAAATAAAATAAAAAATAAATTAAAGTTTTAATCGATTCAAAACTACATAAATAAATATAACGATAATACTTTGAAATTTCATGCATATATATATTTTACAAAAAAATGGTAACAATTAGATAATATTTTATTTTTATTTATTAGTACGGTTTTTAGAACATTGTAATTTATTTATATAAAATAAATAAAATATTATTATAACAATAATAGGTTTTTTATTTTACCCCGATTTTGATTATAAAAAGACTCGATTAGTCCAATTACTCATTTTGTGGGTATATTGAGTGACATATATTTCTTTGAATTGAAGTATATTATTTTTTATTCTTATTAAGCCAAATCATGATGGTGTTATTTATCTCATTAGTTCAATTTTTCATCTTAGATGTATAATTATATTTTCGTAATAATTATAAAAAATTGATATAGTTAATTTTCTATGAAATATTATAAAAATTGATGATCAGAAAAAACTTGTATAAAAGAAAATAACTCATAAATATTTGGAAGCTCACGGATTCATATTGATATATATATATATTGTAATTAAAATATTTTGTAAGCTCTATATCTTTGATTTATAATATGATTTTATTAAAAAACAATTTACACAGATAATCTTAATATTATAAAAATAAATATTATTTATTTTAAAACATAATTTTATACAATAGAAAAAAAATTCAAAGTAATAGAAATATTTTTATATATCTAAGTATTTTCTTAGATGATTACATAAAATAATTAAGTTTCATAAATTGATATATGTTTAATTGACTAAAAATAGTTTATGATTAGTATTATTGAAATGTTTTATTTATTTTTTATATATTTAGTTGACTATAATATCTTTCAATTCCAGCAAAAAAATATATGTAAATTATATTTTACTTATATAATAATATTTTCAAATACAACCACAATTTTGTTTACTTCTTATTTTTAAGAGATAGTTAAAAAAGTAAAATAAATTTTAAAAATAAACATCGTTTGATCAAATAGTTACAAAATAGTTTAATGAGGTAGATATATTTTATTTTATCACTATTAAAGTTATTTTTTCTCTTAATAATAAAAAATATATATAGAACAATGGTATAAGAGTATTTTGCCACTTAATGAAGAAAATATTTTTGAAAATATCCCTTTACTGGTGGTAAAACTGAATAATGGTAACATGGAAGTGGTAAACATAAAATTTCCCCTAGATTTAATTACGATAAGAATATATAATTTTATAAGAATAGTAATTTATTTTATAAATATAAATCATAGGACAACTTAAAACATATTAAAAATGAAAATATTAACCAACTGTTATTATTTTGTTCTTTTGTAAAATTTATATATATTCATGAGACTTCAGAATATGATCTTTATATTAATTTATTTAAGTTGGAATTAAACACTTTAGTTTATTTTTTTATTTCATTCTAAGCACAATATATCATAAGTTATACATAATCTTCATAAAATATATTTACATATCTAAGACAACAACCACCTAAATGCAAATAAGAAATTAATCAAAATTTAAATATATTTAGAATAAAAAAAATATTACAGTAGAATTCATAGATGCAATTCAATTTACCCAAATGATAACTAAATCGACTGTAAAAACAACAAAACCAATTAGATAAAACATATATAAAATCATATGTATAATTAAAGTAATATAAATGATGCATACAAATTATCAATTAATTTAAAACTAAAAGTGAATAGCAATAAATTATTGTAGTATATTTACTTTAAAATATTTATACATGTGAGTATTGAATGAATATCCATATCAATACATATCTTCTAGTTGATCAGAATTTGTATAAGTGAATCAAATTTGAAATCTTATAAAACACGTCGATCATTAGAGTTTTAGAACGTAATAGTAATGATATCACTCAAATTACCCTAAGGAGTGATTTTTACGCTCTCAAATAAGAGGTTCAGTTGTAGTACTTAGGGATCGAATCCGCAGAGAGCTAGGGCAAACAATAGACTATAGAAATCAAGGTTAAACTACACAATCAATATTAAAGTAGTAAATAAATGAAAGCAAGGTGAATAAGACAGTTGTTCGATTGGTTGAGGTTGTAAACAATTAGGAGAAATAACTATACTTAGGGTTTCTATTTAAGTAATCCGGATTATAATAGTATAGAGACTAAAGTTGCATGCATGATATTCTAGAACTCAAACTAAATAATATTCTATCAACTTTCGTTTGTTTAGAATATATATTGTCTGGATCTCAGATCTCAACTGTTGTTTGTTGATCTGGATCGAAAGTGTTGATCGATGTTATCAATAGATAATTGATCGATACACCTTTCAGAACGTCGATTGATACACCTGTAGGGTTGTGGATCGATGTTCCTTCCAACAAGCTTTACTGAGCAGGTTTGTATTATGTTCACTAGGTTTCCTAGATCAACTTCCATTTGTTTCTAACAATCCTAGCACAATATGAATTATTTCAGGGAAAAGACTAGGGTTCCGCTTGCGCCTAATTATCCTAATACTAGGGTTCTAGTTCGCGACTCTAGACCACAAGCAGTAAGAAAAATTCTATTGATGGATATCACTAACAACTTAGAAATTCTATATTTTAGGCTAATCCTTCATAACCTATTTGAACCATAAACCTATTTGAACCCTAAACCTAACATGTGAATTACTCAGACATGGAAGCAATAACAAAAATCATAGTTTGAATAAATAATAGAATAGAAAGCAATGGTAAAATCAATGGAGTTCCAATCAATCTCTCAAGGAGAATTGATCTTCTCTCCAACCCTAAGACAAGAATAATGAAGTAAAGAATGCGCAGCCGTCAACAATGGCTTAGAAAACACATAAGTAGGGTTCTGAGTCATCCAGGGGGTGTTATGGTAACTTGTGGTAACTTATGGGCTTAAGTTGGTCATGAAATAGGCTCGGTTCGCGTTCTGGAATCACCGTCGATCGACGTTCCATTCGTCTCCTCGACAGTTTCCTCTCGCGAGGCAGACCGACAACTCTTCCGTAGAACAGTCATAACTTCTGATCTAACAGTTGGATTGATTTTAAACCGGTGGCATTAGAAATTTATAACAGGGACGGAGGCACATGGTGGGTAGCTATAATATCTGATCATAAATATTTTGATTATATTTTCTAACAAATTGAAGTTTCTTTTATATATGTATTAAATTTTAAATATATGATATTAAGTTATAAATTACATACAAAAACAATTTTTTGTGTTTAATAATGACAATAACTAAAAATTTGATTACTTTTTAGTAACTTTAGTTTTCTTTTATATGTGTATTAGTAAATATATTTGATGTAAAATAAACAAGGGAATCAAACAAAAACAATTGTGTTCTTTATCTTAGAGACTGGCATATTCTCATTTTCAACATTTTTTCATTCTTTTCTGTCTATACTTACTATAAAAGTTATTTATATTCCTTATTATTTTCTTCCAATTTTTCAATGTAAGTTTCCTTTTATTCCTTTTTATTTTCTCTATATGTTTTGCAAGTTTTCTATATTTAAATCTTTAAAATCTCAAAAATACGAAAGTAGCTTAAGCTGATAGACACTAAGACTTAATAAAATTCTACAACCTAAAAATTTTATGTTGGTATAGTTGTTTTCTAACTGTTTTTTTGTTTTATCATATATGTTGTATTTTTATTTTCCAACTTATATTTTTTTCTCTTAATGTTTACTATTGCTAGATAATTATTTTTTATATTTTGTAATCAAAATTTTAATTTTTTGACTCTTACAGATAATTAGAGTAAAAACAATTATAAGTAGGAGACATCATTTTTTTGATGTGCTTTAGGCGCCATATTAGTCCGTACCGGCACTGCAAAGATGGATGCAAGGATCACAATTATTTTTTGTTAACTTTCCTTTTTTATGAAATCACATTACATATAAAAATATTTCTTTTTAAAAATTCGTATTAAAATTTATAAATGATTTTAGTTGTATATTTTATTGGGAAAAAGATTGAAATGGAAACATCTAATTAACATAAATTATTAAATAAAAAGGAAAATCAATTTTAATAAAGATAATTATATGTAATCTTTTTAATTTATTAAGGGTATGTATGTAATTAACAATCATAGAACTAATGTGATTCTCATATAATATTATAGAGATTAATGATAATTATCTTTATTTCCTTTAAAAATCAATTATCTTCTAATTTAAATTTCCTTTTGACAAAAGCACACATGGATTTGTTATTTCTCTGAAAGTGGGTAATATTTTCATAGTGCTTCTATAGATTTGTAGGGTCCCAATTACTAAATTTGGTGTATCACAGTTGTTTTAACTAATAATTTCATATAAATCAACCCAAATTCATATCTCCAAAGTTGTTTTTAGATTTGTCTTGTTAAACTCCCTTTTTTTTTGTTCGAGAAAGAACATATGTAACTGGTTATTAAAATACCAAATATAAAATATTTTAAAATCTCAATTATTTTAGATATGTTATTTACATTTTTTTGTTCTAAATCTAAGATTGTCATGGTTTCAAACTAGAAAGTTTTGAATAATGAAAAGAAGCAAAATACGGGGTGGCTAGTTTATTTAAAATATCAGATAAAATCTTTTCTTATTATGTAAGTTGTTAAATAGAGACAAATCTTAATTAGTCACATGAAATCTAATTATTCAGTGATTTGGAAAATGCATGAGCCAATGGATGGAACATGAAAGAAGGATGCAGAAATAACAAAACAATTGATAAGCATATTCATCAAGAAGTTACCAAAGAGAGGAATCATTGGAAATATGTGATAGTTAGAATTGTTTTCATTGTAAACTCTTGCTAAAAACATTTGGTATATTGTGGGAGAAACGATAAGTTAAGAGTAGATGATAATGGAAACTTCTTACATTTTATTGATTAAATGGCTGAATGGGATTCAATATTAAGAGAGCAAGTTAGATGGATTGAATATGGAGAGTCTCGTGATCACTATCTCACCAATAGAATTCAGAATGAGTTGTAAACGTAATAGCTGATGAGATCAAATGTATGATTATGAATTTCAAAATATTATTTTTACCATTGTTGATTGTACTCCATATATATGTTAGTCATCATGAACATATCCCTTATATATTATTTGAGAAGCATTACAACTTCTTTTTGTAGCTACATGTCATCACTAGGATGATTCTTAGAATCATTAGAGAAATATATTGGTCCATCTAATTATATAATAAGTTTTTTATTAAACTAACAATAAATTCATCATTAATATACTTTATTATTTCCTTAAATAAAATTTACGGAATTACCTAATGTGGCTAAAATATATATGGCAATTAATGATTTTGAATAATAAAGATTTGATAAAAAAAAATAGTGTATCTTCTATCATATATGTTTAATTTTAAACTATTAAATAAATTAAACAACCACAATAACCATATAATAAAAATTTAGATTTTTATGTATATGTTATATTCTGAATTTTTACAAACGGCTATAAATTACTAAAATTGTTAAGAGTCTCACATTCAAATTTTATGATCCATGGTTTAAAAATTTTGGTATGACAAAATACAAATGATTACAAAAATTATATAAGTAAAAAGTCTAATTTAATTAATTATTAAGATTAATATATATATCGTTTTAAATTAAACTATAAACCATATAAAATACAATATTTTAGTTTCAAAATTTATTTTGAACAATTTTTTTGATAAAAGTTTTGAACGATCATTGACAACTTTTTTTTTTAAATTATAAATTACTAAAAATATTAATCCCACAATGAAAATTTTGTTATCAGTAATTTAGATTTTTTCTATAAAAGATATAAATGATCGAAAAAACTATATGAGTAGAAATCATCATTTAATAGACATTAATATTAAAAATATACTAAAATATATTATCTATGTTAGTATCATTTAAATTTAATTACATATCCTATCAAATATAAAAAAAATATTTTTTGGACTAATAAAATTAATTTATATGTTCTCACCAATTTAATTATATATTTAATAGTTACTGAACTTTAATTATTTAATATATAGTAATTATTTCATAATATGTAAAAATATTTAATACATAAAATAATTTATATATATAATGTTGATCCCGCGCAAGGCGCGTGTCTTAACCTAGTGAGTGTTATTCTTCAATGTGTTGATGTTTCAGCAGCTCCAATCAAGATAGAAGGATTTTCGCAGATTATTAATTGTTGATGATACATGGGAGAAAGGTATGATAATGGATTCAATATAAATGAAAAACCATAAATAAATATAAAAGATATTCTTTGATATTAATCAACGTACAATTCATACACCATGTGGTTTTCACAACCTTAATATTGCACTTTGTGGATGACAAAAAAAAAACAAAAAAAAATTGCACTTTGTGATATGACAAGCATTTCTGAACAAGCAATTTCATTTTTGGAGATAATCCAACATACTTATTGTTTGCTTGCATCTTCAAGAAACCAGTGGAAGATATGGTTGTAGGTTTGAAGTTAAATCTTTATCACAGCCTCAGGTGGGAGAGTCATGTTGACTACGCCAAAACAAAAGATTTCAATCTCCAAAGATAGGAATGCTTTAACTTATGTAGTAGAAACTATCGATGATCTGAAAATAAACGCTGATGTTGAGTGTCTAGCTATAAGTTAAACTAGATTTATATCCGTGAGGACGCAAGGATGTTTATTTTACTATATATATATATATATATATATATATTGAAACACAAAAATTTAATAGTTGTATTTGCTTACTTAGTTTATCGATACCGACTATATATTGAATTACTGGATCATATTATATATATTTTTCTTTATTGTGTGTGTGGGAGCAGTTGTGATTACATAAAAACAATATTAGATCTTTCTATAAATATATTATGTGTCGGTCGAATCTATATTTAATTCTTTTTGATGTTTACTTTCTATTATATTGGTCACTCATATAGTTTACTGTTCATATAATTTCACTAATATAAATAAATTTTGGGATCTATATTAGTCTAATGCAGTTAATATACATTCACATATATATAAAAAGATCAAATAGGTATTTAATATTTAATATTTAGATGAATAATAAAATATTGCTTGATTGTTAGGCATAATATAGTTAAAAAGATTCTCTTTTAAAAACAATCGGTTGCCATATAACAAAAACCTAATCTAATTAGGAATGAACTTTTAAAAATAATCTAATTAAGCATTTAATATCTACATATTTCTTGATTTTAGGCGTGATTAAATTTAGAATATATATATATATATATATTAATATTGATCGATTGTCATATAACAAAAACGTAATCTAATTAAGAAGTTTGGTTTTTTTTTGGTGATTCACGCTTGATTAGGCATAATATAAATAGTGAAGATATAATTGGAAATATTGATTGACAATATTTAAAAATTATAAATAAAATAACTCATAGTAAATTCGAATAGAATTGAAAATATTCATAACTCTATCAAAGAATCGCAAGAATCGCAAGTTTGATATGCATGACTTTATTCAAGAATCATAAGTTATGTATAAGACAATTAACCAGTTTAGTTTCAATGTTATATACACAAAGCATACAACAACTAAAACTATGATATATAGCTAATATGTCGATATCAGCAATATTTTATCAAGTATTTTTAACGCCGTCAGCAAAACACTAAACCCTTAATACTAAAATTTAAACCCTTGGGTAAACCCTAATCCTTGGATAAATTTTAAACCCTAAATCATAAACAATAAACAATAAATCTTAAAAACATTAAACCCTTAATGCTAAACGCTAAACCATTGGATAAATCCTAAACCATAGGGTTTATGGTTTTCCAAAAGAGTTATTATTGAGTTCACCCCTAGGGTAAACCTAGGTTCACCATTCAATAGAATTTCATTATTTTATATTCGATATCTTTTAGAAAAGGAAACAAAGTATTGTCAAGTTATATTATGTTTTTAAAATAAAAAGGTAAAAAAATAAATAAAAATAATAGTAGTTACAAAAATATAATTTTTAAAAAAGATATTTTTAACATCGTCAGCAAAACGCTAAACCCTAAATCATAAATTCTAAACCTTTGGGTAAACCCTTGGATAAATCCTAAATTCTAAATCAAAAACACTAAACACTAAAACATTAAACCCTAAACCCTAAATTCCAAACCCTAAACCCTTGAGTGTTTTAGTGTTTAGTGTTTTTGATTTAGAGTTTAGGATTTATCCAAAGGTTAGGGTTTATCCAAAGGTTTAGGGGTTATGATTTAGTGTTTTTCTGAGGACGTTAAAAATATATATATTTTTTAAATTTAGTAACTACTGCTATTTTTTATTTATCTTTTTATTTTAAAAATATAATATAAGCTGACAATATTTTATTTCTTTTTTTAAAAGATATCGAATATAAAATAACAAAATCCTATTGGTTGGTGAACCTAGAGGTTATAAGTCTATCAATAATGTTTATGTGAGTTTGTTGTTTAGAGTTTATTTGCGAAGATAGGTTTCCTTCGATCATGAAACAATGCTAGGGAATGACATTTATAATTCAAAGTTTGTTGTGGCAGAAGTGGAGAATGGTTTAATGGTTTAGTTAAAATAGATTTAGTACTTGTCTGCCAACTACACGTAAAATTATTAGGCAGGGTTTGTTAAGTCATAAAACATCTGTGTTTTATGTCCAATGGCATGTGATTATAAATATTAAGAAAAAATAAGGGTTAAATACTAATTGTATTTCAGTTTTAATAGATTAGATACAGATAATTGAAAATTATGAATTTTTGTAGTGTATGGTGGTTTCATAAATTTTTTTAATTGATATTGACATTGTAACCATGATTCATAGGACATGGATAATGAAGTTGTTGTTTCTCCGTTGAAAGGATTTGTTTTTTTTTTTCAGGATTACAAAGATACACAGGGACGGAGGCACATGGTGTGAGAGGGGAATGGGGCAGATGCCCCCATGAAAAATTTCATGTAAAACTTAGACAAATTGTTATAATGCCCCCATCATTATTTGCAATTATGCCCCCAGTCTTTTGAGACTTATAAAAGCAGAGTAAATTCAATGTAAACACATGCTAAATAGTATTTATAGAAAGCCATATATGCAAATTACTTTTTCTTTCAATTTTTGTACGTGAACTCTTGTATTTTAACTAATCTAACCTTCTAAACCTATATGACCTTTTTTTGTTCACAAAACCTTTATGAATTTGTTTCTTAGTCAAAGTATCTCCTAGATTTTTAACTATGCAACTACCACTTTGCCATACTCTTAAAAAATACCATTCTAAACTATAGTTTACAGTTTTTATTACTTTACATGTTCTATTAATTTTATTTTTTTAATTTAGCAAATTTAGCAAATTTAAAATTTGAGTTTTATTTATGATATTAGATAAACTAATAAATGTATCATAAAAATATTTTAAATACCAATGTTCCAAAGATATTGTTATGCAAATTAATATAATAAATAATATTATTATTTATTTATTTTAATTAATTATTTATAATTATATATTTTACTCCCACTAAAAATAATTTTTAGATCAGCCACTGAAGATACTTATACATTGAAAGTGGAAAATCCTTAGTTGAAAGGACTTAAATTTTCCAGAATTACAGAGATACAAATTTGAAAGTGCAAAATTAGTTGTTAAGCAAATTACATAAATTATGGAGACTGAAATTCATATTTCCAAGGAAAAAGCGTGTCGATATTATTTTTTGACGAAAACCATATATAGTTAACGAAATTATATATTTATCTCCGGAAGAGAGTCTTAGAATTTTTATTTCTTCCAAGTAATGGATAAATCTCTCGTTTCTCTTGGGAGAAGATTTGAGAAATCTCAGAAGTACGTATGAACAAACATTTTGTTTTCTGATTGGTTTAGGGAAACTGAAGTTAACAAGTGATGATAGTTTGATGACATCTTGTACCAAATTTAAAGCCACTTTAATGCAATAAACAATTATTGTTGTTATTCAGAATTAAATTTTTGGAAAAATATTCTAAAAGAGAAGTTTGTCACAATATTACAAGAGACGTGTTGAAATTGTGAACTCTTTGAAAGGAATGGGAAAGTGTTAATTATCCAAGCTCATAATTTATTATCAATATTGTTGATGCTTCTATTTCAGTCCCCCCCCATATAAATGAAGCTTTTCCAAATTAAGGTTAATAAAGTTGTATATCTGCGATTAATTATCATGTACTAGAAAGATTGAATGATTTAGCAATGATACATAAACAAAGAGAACAACTTAAGAATCTAGACTACGAAAATTTGGTAAAAAGAGTTTACTGAAAAATAAAGAAAAAACCAAGGAGAAGCGACCATTAGTTAGAACGGGATATTTAGGGCTGCAAGGGTCATGGATGTGGTCATTATGCAAATGAGTCTCCTAATAAGGGAATAATGGTTCTTTTCGACAATGGGAAAATAGAGACTGAAGACGAATGGGTGTCCAATTCTGTGTCTTCATTGAAGGATTGTGAGGAGACACCAGCCAAAGGCGACCTACTGGTTGCACGAAAGAGTTTGAGTGTTCAAACTGGTGTGTAAGAGAAGTAGCAGAGGAAATATTTTTGTTCCGTACTTGAAGAAAAGTAGATAAAGTGTGTAGTTTCATCATCGATGGTGGGAGTTGTACCAACGTGGCCAGTTACACCATGCTAAAAAAAATTGGTTTGGAAACAGGAAAACACTTAAATGTTGCAATGACTGAACAACCTAGGAGGCATGAAGGTTACGATACAGGTGATTGTTCGTTTGACCTTTGAAATATACCAAGATGAAGATTTGGTGATGTATTCTCGTTGAAGGTTACCAAGAGATTGACGAAAGTCGGAAAAAATGGCAAAAGAGGGCTTTGGAAAGATAGAGGATATGTTGGCCGGTGACAATGATTTGTACACAGTCTCTACAATCTTCTGGGTTTTCAGAACATACGGTTACAACATCTCTTCCGGTAAAGAAAATCTTGCCTGGTTTATTAATTTCGATAGATGTTGGTACAACTCTCTTTTTTCATTAATATAAGTTATGATAACAAGATGTTTCTCTTGGAGGTACAGACGTGTTTGAGAGATTCAAAGGGGGAAACGGAAAGTTTAAGGAATGTCTAATCGAGGATGCCAAGGGTATGGTGAGCCTGTATGAAGCCGCTCACTTGAGGACAACAACAGATTATATATTGGACGAAGCTTTGAGCTTCACGACAATAAAGTTAGTGTCGTTAGCTGAAAATGGAGCAAGTTCTTCTCGTATCTCAACGCGTATACGAAATGCTCTTTGCACGCCTCAGCATTTTAATGCCGAAATGGTGTTCACAAGGGAATACATTACATTCTATGAACAAGAAGAATATCACAACAAGATGCTACTGAAATTTGCTAAGCTCAATTTCAAGTTCTTGCAGCTGAATTGGATTCAAGAACTGAAAACTTTCACCAAGTATTTGCCGATTAATTTTAGCTATATATCTCTTTTTGAGAATAATAACTACACGAGCTAAAATAACAGTCATTGTCGTTGTTCTACAGATGGTGAAAGCAGTACGATTTTGCATCTAAACTCCCACCATATTTTATAAAGGTTTATGAATTGAGTGTCTATTAGTAATCAGGTATGAGATACATGCCCTATACCTGAGAGGGGTAATTCGTATGTCCAAAGAATGCAAAAGTGATAGCAATAAAAATAAAATCTACCTATATACCTGAACAATCTTAGTGTAGAAATCTCAGTATGTAATTATGTATTGTATACACAGGTGGGCTCCAGATTGCGCAGACAGTTTACCAGAATATATGAAAACCATTTTCAAGTTTGCTTGGAATGTTATCAAAGAGTGTGAAAGCGAGGGCATATCTGAAGAAGGCTTGTCATTCAATGTGCAAGGTTTACTTGAAGAGGTAATGTATGAGTCTACGACTACCATTCAGTGGACAATATTACAGGTAGATATTATAGTAGACATTAAAATTCTCTTTTGTACTCCTATTAAATAAGCAGTTCAAGATATACATAAGAGCCAACCTTTGCTTCGCGGAATGGGCGCACACAGACGTGGTGCCTACATTTGAGGAATACTTTATCCATAGCAGGCAGTTTACTTGGGCTGGGAAAAACTGCTAGGGAAGAAGGTTATAAGTGGTTAAAATCCAGACCAAAATACGCTGAGGCTCAGGCTAAAAGGGGTCGTCTCGAGGTAATTACAATAACATGATCAAGATTTCTTCTGGTTTGGCTAATTAATGAACATGTGTCTACACACATGATGAGTAATATACTTGGTGCTTAACAGGATGATATGAGCAGAGGGTATAAAGAAAACTGTAAAGATAGGAAACGATATTCTAAATAGACTTTCTTATTGAACAAGTTTGACAATACATCGTATATATACAACTCCAAAGACAAGATATTTCTTAAAGGAATTGGAATTATCTTCAATATAATGGAAGTTGTCCTAATCTCAAGAATGGGAATACTCTATTCCCTAATACTCCCCCTCAAGTTGGAGAGTGAAGATCTTGAACTCCCAACTTGGACAGCAAAAAATCAAACTGAGGTCGACCGAGGGCCTTTGTAAGAATGTCCGCCAGTTGATCCTTTGTACGAACATGACGCATTGAGATTAGACCAGCACGAGCAGCATCACGAACACAGTGACAATCCCTCTCAATATGTTTTGTTCTTTCATGAAAAACCGGATTCGAAGCAATGTGGATAGCCACTTGGCTATCACAATAAAAAAAGACAGGTGTAGAAGCTATAACTCCAAGATCTTTGACAAGAGGTACGATCCACTTCATTTCTTTAACCGCACATGCCATCGCCCTATATTCCGCTTCAGCTGAGGAGTGAGACACAATATCTTGTTTCTTTGTTTTCCAAGCAATGGGAGACCCTCCCATCATCACTACAAACGAGCTGAGAGAGCGACGAGTGAGAGGACATGATTGCCAATCTGCGTCACAGTATATAGACAACTCTAGATTGGTATCGACACGCAAGAGGATCCCCTGACCAGGTGACCCCTTTAGATAACGAACGACTCGCAAGGCAGCATCCCAGTGAGCTTGGCGAGGAGTCTGCATGAACTGAGACAAGAGATGAATGGAGTATGACAACTCAGGACGAGAGATAGCGAGGTAGACTAGTCGGCCTATCAGACGTCGATACTGACCGGGATCCGAGAACAGAGGACCATCATCAGATGCGAGTTTATGGTTTTGTTCCATAGGTGTGCCTGCAGGTTTTGATCCAAGTAAACCGGTTTCACCAACAATGTCAAGAACATACTTCCGTTGAGATAAAAAAATACCCTCATCTGATCTAGCAACTTCAATGCCTAAGAAGTATTTCAATCGTCCCAAATCTTTCATATGAAAACAAGTACCCAAGTATGTTTTAAACTTCTTAAGCCGCTCCAAACAATTGCTCGCAATGACTAAATCATCAACGTAGATAAGAACCCTTATCTCAACTTCACCTTTGATGTAGATAAACAACGAGGCATCCTCATAGGACTGCTCAAAACCAAACTTTGTAAGAGCCTGAGAGAGTTTGGCAAACCAGAAACGCGGTGTTTGGCGTAACCCATATAACGACTTGCGTAACCTACACACTTTTGTAGGATCGGAATGTGAAAAACCTGGAGGAAACCTCATATAAACTTCTTCTTCGAGATCACCATGAAGAAAGGCGTTATGAACGTCCATTCGATGAACCTCCCACTTTTTAGCAGCCGCAATGCGAAGGAGCGCACGAACCGTGGTCATCTTAACCACTGGCGCAAAAGTTTCATTGAAATCTTCCCCCTCGATTTGGTGATTTCCTCGGACGACAAGACGTGCTTTGTGACGCCGAATGGTCCCATCAGAGTTATATTTGATCGTAAAGACCCAATGACAACCAAGAGCTACCTTGCCTGGTGGAAGCGAAGTCACATCCCATGTGCCCTGGTCTTCAAGTGCAACTACCTCATCTTTAACAGCAACTCGCCACACTTTCTCTTTCACAGCCTCAGAATAGCTTTTCGGTATTATACCTGCAGTTATTGCTGCGAGAAACACTTGATGCGCAGGTGAGAAGGAAAAATCAGAAAGGTATTCAACCAGGGGATACGGTGTCTTTCCAGGAACCGAATCGGAGGACAGTGATTGAGCGGAAAGAGGAGCGAGAGGGGTTATGGTGACTGTGTTGTAAGCAATATAATCTTGAAACTTAGCTGGAGGCACACGAACCCGCTGACCACGTCCTAGCTGATCTACTGGAGTGGAAGACTCTGAACTTGTATTAAGAGTATCAGATACTATAAGTGAAGAAACCTGAAGTTCCTCAACGTGTTCTGTTGCGGTGGGGAGATGAGCTGGATCAGACATCTCTGTTTCTTGTTCGATCACAGGGGGTATAGCACTGCTCCCCCCTTTCGTCTAAATTCGTTTCTGCTTGTAGCAACCAATCCTCATCAGAAACGAACGTCGAAGATGGAACAGGCGCAGGTGGGGAAACTTGAACAGAGGCCATTGGGAACTCATTCTCATAGAAAACCACATCCTGACTGATAAGAAATTCCTTCTTATCCAAGTCATAAACCTTCCAACCTTTCTGACCAAACGGATAACCAAGGAAGATACATCGCCTGCTCCTTGGCCCAAACTTATCTCTGTCACGAGACCGGCGATGTGTATAACACAAGCTTCCAAAGACACGAAGGTGATCATACTGCGGTTTGATCCCATACAGTATTTCATAAGGAGAACGCCCTTTGAGAACTTCAGTGGGCGTTCTGTTAATCAAGTGGGATGCTGTCATCACGGCTTCACCCCAAAACTTAACTGGTAGCTTGCTTTGAAACAGCAATGCCCGAGACACATTCAAAATGTGTCGGTGTTTCCTCTCAACACGCCCATTCTGCTGAGGCGTTGCAACACACGACGTATGATGTAACAAACCTTGTTATCGAAAATATCGTGTAAGACAAGTAAATTCAGTCCCATTATCTGAACGAACGATCTTCACTGGTTTTCCAAACTGTCTAGACATCATTGCACAGAAGTTTTGGAGTACGGTTTTAACCTCTGATTTTTCAAGAAGGAGATATGTCCATACAGCCCTTGAGTGATCATCAACAATAGTTAAAAAATAGACTGCTCCACTGGAGGAACAAGTACGATATGGTCCCCATACGTCACAATGAATCATATCAAAACACTCTTTAGATTTATTTGAACTGTTAAAGAAAACTTCTCGTGTTTGTTTTGCCCTAAAACAAGTGTCACATGGACTAGGGGAAGCTGTTTTATTGGTAGAAAACATAGGTAAAGACGATAACACTGAAAACGACGGATGCCCTAGCCGTTGGTGCCACATGAACTGATCGGCAGAGCTAACCACTGGACTAGTCACACGATGAACCCTTGCAGCCATGACATCCCGAAAGTAGTATACCCCATCTCGCTCTTTACCGGCTCCAATCAGCGTCCTCGTAAAACGGTCCTGCAAGACACACACTGTATCAGTAAGAAGAGCAAAGCAATTTGTCTGTCTCAAAAATTTCGAAACAGAAATCAAAGAACAATTTAGGTTCGGCACAAATAGTGCTTTCTCCAATGTGACTTGATCTGTTAATGGCAAACTGCCAACGTGAGTTGCAAACGTTCTGTTCCCATCCGCAAACCCAACAGGACACGGTGGTATGACAGACACATTAATCAGTAGAGAGAAATCGCCCGTCATATGATGGGACGCACCCGTGTCCAATATAAGGTCACCATGTCTCTTCTTACCAGAAAGCTTATCAGAAGAAGATGGACGTGTTCGTTCGTTGATCATCTGGGTAAGAGCTGTCCATTGTTCTTCTGTGAAACCTGGGAAGGATGAGGAATTTGAGGTAGTGGCATGAGCATTGTTGACACGAGCTCCTGTTTTACGCGAAGAACGTGATGAGCCACGCCCACGACCACCGCGAGAACCACCTCTATTTCCTCCATTACCACCTTTGTTGGCCGACGAACGTTCTTCCCACCAGTCAGGAAAGCCAACCAACTGCCAACAGTTTGTTTTATCGTGACCAGTTCTCCCGCAGTGAGCACACTGTGATTGTTTTCCTGAACCGGTGGAGTTAACACTAGGGGTAGTTTTCCCCGCTTCGGTTTTAGCCAAGAACCCAATAGCATTCTGCTGAGACTCCCGTTCTTTAGCTGAATTAAGACGTTGTTCTTCTCTGACAACTTTAGCATATATCTCTCCAATATCCAAATCTGAATCTGACGAGATGATCGACTGACAAATTCCTCCAAAACGAACCTCATCTAAGCCCATTACGAACTGATGCATCTTCTCAGCTTCTCTAGCTTTCTCAATCTCCAAAGCTGCGGCACAAGTGCAACTTGGAAGCGGTGAATACATGTCCAACTCCTCCCATAGCTTGGACAAACGCCCAAAGAACTCAATCACAGGCTGACCGTCTTGTCGACACGAAGCCAGCTGCTCCTTCAGATGATGCACTCGCACCTTATTTCCCACAGAGAACCGTTTGCGCAAATTTTCCCACAGTTTATGAGAATCTTGAACAAACGTAACCGTAGACCGCACACGCGGTTCTATAGACGTTCGAATCCAACCCACAATCATCGAGTTAACCGAAAGCCAAAGCTCCAAGTTAGAATCGGTTGCGGATGGTTTCGTAATAGATCCATCGATGAACCCAAGCTTCCGTTTGGCACGAAGAGCATTGGTCATCTCACTAGACCACTCATTATAATTCTCTCCTGTCAACGTCACAGACGTGATCATAGCACCCGGATTATCAGACGCATGGAGAGAGTAAGGCGTCGCAATCTTGTTGCCAACGTCACCGACGTTATCCGATGTTCCTCTTTTGATAGCCGATGATTCATCACCTTCAACCATCTTTGCTGAATCTCACAGAGAACCAGTAACAACGACACAAGCCTCCGAACTTCGAAGAACTTTAAACAGAAGAAAAAAAAATTCTAGGTCACAGAAAATTTCTGCTCTGATACCATGTAAAGATAGGAAACGATATTCTAAATATACTTTCTTACTGAACAAGTTTGACAATACATCGTATATATACAACTCCAAAGACAAGATATTCCTTAACGGAATTGGAATTATCTTCAATATAATGGAAGTTATCCTAATCTCAAGAATGGGAATATTCTATTCCCTAATACAAACACCTGATATGCTTCAGAGGGTTTAAGTAAGGAAGAGGAAAGGAAGTCACCGAGAAGAAGAGATAAAAAGAGAGGCAAAGACTGCTGACGTGGAGGAGTCAGCTCAAGAAGTTAGTTAAATAAAACAGAATTGTCAGTTGGGCCTCGAGTATATAAGAGGACCCAATGTTTACTTTGTGAGTGTGTAGAAATTGGATCAGGCTTGTTTCTCATATTGAGATCAAGTGTATCTGGGCTTAGTACTCTGGATTGTAGAATCTAAGAGAGGGTGGTTGGGCGGTTAGTCATAATAATACGTTCTGTTGCTATCAACGCCATCAACTACTATATGAAGCAGTACGGGGTTACGGAAGAGGAAGCATTTTCGGAGATTCAGAACATGGTTAGGGCCTTGTATAAGATTCTGAACGAGGAGTTCTTGAAAGAATCAGGGACAGTTCCTTGCAAAATCTTAAAACTTGCGGTTAATTTTGGAAAAATTATAGTTTTCAGCTACAGAACGAGGGAAGAATACACTAACCCAGACGGAATATTCAAGGAGCATATCACCTCTTTGTTCGTCAATCTTAGTCGCCTTTGAAATAAGACTTAGAATATTTGGTCTTCGTTTCAGTTGAAACATCTATGAACTTGGCATCCATGACAATTTCATGTTCTATGAATTGACTAATAAAGCTAGTAACGAGTTATGGCACAATATTGGATTTTGTGTACATCACACATTCGAACACATAAACAACCGTTGTGCATATTAGTTCCTCAAGATTCTTAGATGTCATACAAGGCGAAACTCTGGTGCCCAAAACACCACATGTAGGTTGATATTTCTCACGTAATTATTGGAGATTGATTGGTTGATATTTCTCACGTAAACTAGACATTATTGGTTAAACCCCAAATTGTACCAAACTTAATTCGGACCATGCCAATTGGACTGTCCGCGGGGTCCAAATGAAACAAACTCGACTATTTAACTAAGAGGCAGTCAAAAGAACTAGGGATATCAATTGGGCTGTCCATGTCTAAATGGGCTTGTTCAAATAGACAATCAATTTTTTGGACATTATTGGTCAAAACCCAAACGGTGTCAAACCCATTTTAGACTATGCCAATTGGGCTTGTCTGCAGAGTCCAAATGAAAATCATTCATTACATAAATGAACACATTTGGTTTTGCGTTTTTGGCGGGAAAACATGATTTTGTAAATTTGGCAGGAAAACATGATGTTGCGGTTTTCGCGAAAAACATGGTTTTACGCAAAACATGATTTGTGGTTTTCTCGAGAAAACATGAGTTTGCGGTTTTGGCGGCATGATTTTGCTGTATTGGCAGGAAAACTTGATTTTTCGGTTTTGTCCAGAAAGCGTGATTTTATGGTTTTAGTGGAAACACATGATTTTGCAGTTTTATCGGGAAAATGTGAGTTTACGGTTTTGTCAGGAAAACATGGTTTTGCGATTTTTTCGGGAAAACATGATTTTGCAGTTTGGCAAAAAAAAACGTGATTTTACGGTTTTGCGGGAAAATGTGATTTTGCAGTTTTGGCGTGAAAACGTGGTTTTGTAGTTTTTCGGGAAACCATGATTTTACGGTTGTGTTGGGAAAACATGATTTTACAGTTATGTTGGGAAAACATGATTTTGCGGTTTTGGCGGAAGAACGTGATTTTACGGTTTTGGCGGGAGAGCGTGATTTTGTGTTTTTGGCGGGAAAACGTGATTTTGCGGTTTTGGAAAAAAAACTGTCATTTTGCGATTTTGGAAGTAAAACGTGATTTTGCGATTTTGGAAGTAAAACGTGACTTTATGGTTTTGGAAGAAAACATGATTTTGTGGTTTTGGCAAAAATGTAATTTTACGGTTTTTACAAAAAAAATCGCGATTTTACGGTTTTGGTGGAAAAACATAACCTTACGGTTTTGACTAAAAACGTGATTTTATGGGTTTTTTCGGGTTTCATGGGTTTGGTGGGAAAACGTGATTTCACTTTTTTTTGCTGGAAAAACATGTTTTTTATTTTCTGATTTTGATTTCTATTTTTGTTTCAATTTAGAAAACTCTAAATTTATAGGTTTATTGGACCCATGTCCAAATGATTTTGGCCCATAAAAGTTTAGTTATAATTGGTTTTATCCCATTTAGACTATTAACCATCTGGATCTGACCATATCAAGACCAATTTAATTTGGACAGGGTTAGCCCACGGTCATTGGACCCAATTAACATCTCTAAAAGGAACACGCCGATTTAGAGAAAAAAAAAGAAAAAGAAAATGGCTATATATGGAAAACACCTAAGTGAAAGCAAGAACATTCACAATTGCACATAAGTGGACACAAGAACTAGGATTTATTCAGATTTATTGTTCTTAACGAGTTTCTTACTCTTTACAATTTTATCTGTCTTTCTCCTTGTAATTGTTCTTTGATCAATCAATAAACATCTTCAAATAATTCGCTATTGATTTCATGTATACATCTCGTATGTGGAGAAATCTGATAAAAAAATTAACGTTGTATATGGGGAAATTAGAAAATAAAACTAAGGAAGTAGGCTTTGGCATTCGGAGTCCCAGTCGGGTTTCGGTTTTGTCCAATCGGATCTCGGTTTTTTCGGTTTATCAAAATCAGCCCCATTCGGATTATATGAATGTTCGGTTCGGGACCGGTTTTAGTTCTATCGGGTTCGGATCGGGGTTAGTAAATCTTCAAAAAACCAGTACAACCCGATGTACTTTCGGGTTCGGGTCCCAATCGGTTCTTCGGTTTCAAAGTACTTGATTTATATCTATTTTGTAACCAAAACATAAGTAAAATCGGTTCTTCGGTTTTAAAGTACTGGATTTGTACCTATTTTGTAACCAAAACATAAGTAAAATCGATTCAAAAAGGAAAAATTTCTTTAAAATACACGGACTAATTTTCATTTGCTAATAAAATACACGAACTATTTTGGATCCCTATTTAATACACGAACTAATTTTCGTTGCCTATTAAATACATAAACTTTTGAAATTTGCAGATTTACACATCGTTTTAGACGGCGTTAAACTATATTTAACGGCAGTGACGACGGCGTTAGTGTTTAATTAACACGTGTTTAAATTTTGAAATATTTTTTTTTAAATACACAAACTATTTTTCATTTGCTAATAAAATACACGAACTATTTTTGGATCCCCGTTTAATCCACAAACTTTTGAAATTTGCAGATTTTACACATCGATTTAGACGATGTCAACTATGTTTAGCAGAAGTGAAGAAAATGTTTAAATTAAACAAGTGGTTTAACTGTGAAAAGTACGCTCACCCTCAGCCAACTGAAATTAATTTGAGTTACTTTCAATTCGAGTTTGGCACTCTAATCTGTTCCAACCTCTTTTATTCTCCAAAATATGTTTCTTTTCTTCTTCTTTACTTTGATTTCCCTTTTAATCGATTCAAAGTGGAGTCGATTTCCATGTCGTGAAAAAGACGAAGAAAACTACATAATTTTAAACGAGTTTCTGATTTTGGAATTAGTTTAGTTTTATGCATTTATAATTCTTGTTCTTCGTTTTGATAGTAGTGATTATGATTCATGGTTAATTTACACTATGATAAATAAGTTTAGTGTTATAAATTAAGTTCTACATATATTTTTTCTCCTAAGATCAAAAAAATTTGAAATTTCGTAAAAAAAAAATGTACACTATTGAAGCGTAATGGAGAAGAAAGCTAACAATATAATCTTTTGAAGGACATTTAAGAATTTTTTTCTTCACAGTTTAACCACATGCTCAATTAAACACTAACATTGTCTTCACTTTCACTTCTGCTAAACATAGTTGAAATCATTTAAATCGAAGTGTAAAATCTGCAAATTTCAAAAGTTTGTGTATTTAATAGAAAACAAAAATTAGGTTGTGTATTAAACGGAGATCCAAAAATAGTTCATGTATTTTATTAGCAAATGAAAAATTGTTTGTGTATTTTTTTAAAAAATATTTTCAAAATTTAAACACGTGTTAATTTAACACTAACAACGCCGTCACTGCCGTTAAATATAGTTAACACCATCTAAAACGATGTGTAAAACATGCGAATTTCAAAAGTTCGTCTATTTAATAGGCAAAGAAAATTAGTTCGTGTATTAAACGGGAATCTAAAATAGTTCATGTATTTTATCAGCAAATGAAAATTAGTCCAGGTACTTTTAAGGAATTTTCCCATTCAAAATAAGAAAAAAACATCAAACGTGATCATTCAAAATCAAACGAAAGATAAACATAGTTATTGATATAAAGAAAACCAAATAAATGAAATCATAAAACAAAAACCATGTTCTCATGAAATGAAAAAAAAAATTATTCAACGAAAACAAAACCAAAATCTAAAAAATTTAAGCCACAACCGCCACTTTCAACCATCAACCTTTATGTAATAGATAATTATTTTAAATGTTTAATAGTATCTTAGTATATTTTGGATGCAAATTAGGATTTAAGATCATGTTTGATACAAGTTCTTTTTTGGGATTTTGAATGTTTCAAGTTCTATTGGATATCCATTTAAGTTCGGGTTCAGTTCGGATAATACTCATAACATAAAATAACATAAAATAAGATCCATTCGGTATTTATGTCGAGTTCGGATTTGTTGTGATTCATTTTTATCGGATCGGCTTCGGTTCAGATTTTCGGGTTCGGTTTATTTTCCCAGCCCTACAAGGAAGATAAAAATGGCCGGATATGATCCAGCATGGACATTACTCCACCGGCAACGGATCTCGCAAATATAATGACCATGATGAAAGACTTGATGCAGCGTCTCAATCAACAAGACTAGAAATAAAGTTGTAATGACCCAAACCTAAGCCCACAGATTCAAACCCGCAGAGGCCCAAGCCCAATCAGATTAGCCCAAGGTAATGGCTATAAAAACCCCTCTTCACTTTGTTTTCTTCACCAAACCATCCAAGAAAATCATAACTTAGAGAGAAAAAATTAAGAGATTGAGAATGTGGAACTTTTGCAGAAGCTGAGCCATCAACGGAGTTCGCCGGAACCACCGCATGCCGTAACCAAGCCAAGCTTGTCACCACCGATCATCACCCTAGGTAACCACCGCCATGCATTTACTTAGTTTCGGCTGTTTTAGTAAATCGACCATATCTCCCTAACCGTTGATAATCTCGTGCATACAAGGCCACCATTGTGTTCCTCTCGTCGAGACGAAGCCGTAACTACCGACGACCACGCCGTAATCGGACCCCGGACAAAGCCGCTAGAGCCTCCCAAGATTTTGCCTTCGCCCCCGCAGTCCACTAGAGCCTCCGCGCGTGAAGACAACTCGCCACCGTCTCCGACCACCGTCCACCGGAGACTCCGTGCCCGGCCACCGTCAGTTCGCCGCCGGGAAGCCGCCGCCGCTGGTGATTTTCCGGTAAGCCGCTGCCGGCGACTGGTCACCGGTGACTCGGCGACTCGGCTGAGTTGACTCAGCGAGTCAACTCGTTGACCGGGCAAGCCGGTTTGGTTTGTAATTGAATCCGGTTAGTTTAATTAATTGCAGTTTGGGATTAAACCGATCGGTTATTGAAAATTGATTTTGGTTAGAAGTAAACCGGTTTGCAATTAAATTAGGATCTGCTTCAATTGAATTCAAAATCGGTTAAGGTTAACCGGTCTAGGTCAAATTGATTTCTGGTCAAAGGTTGACAAGGGATGACTTTTGACCAGCGGGTTGACTTTTCCGTAGACCTTGACCAGATCCCTTTTTAACCGTTCGAACGGCGTTCTGGCTCGAATTTTCGCCCTGGTTTCAGATTTAGTGTATATTTGAGCAGCTGGAGTTCATAGACACCACTTCTCTTTATTGCTAAGGTGAGGGCTACTCTGTTTAAATCCCGAACTTGTTTAGTACTACAGTTGTGGAAAGTTTAGTTTCGAAACATGATTCGTCTATGTGAATCAAGTCTGTTTGAAAGTCTTGTTTGTTTATTATTATTATTGATTGTTAAACCGGAAATATGATAATAGAGGATTCAACGATTGTGTGAAATGATCGATGTTAAAAACGGTTATATATATGTATATATATGCGAGTCCATGTGTGGAGATTGCGGGGTATAGAGACGTCTGTACTGGCTGCCTATGTTTGTGGATTGTGGGGGCACATGACGTTTGTTCTAGCTACGCCTTGTTTGTGGAGGTTGCGGGGTACAAAGACGTTTGTACTAGCGACGCCTTTTGGATTGCGGGGGTACAGAGTGGACTACTGTACTAGTGATGCCTGAAAAGTTATATATGTATATCCTTATGAGGAGAATACGGTGTGCATCCTTATGAAGAGAATACGGTGTGCAGGGAATAGCTATGTACTATCATCGCATTGTTTGTCGTTTTATGGTGCAATAGACATATGATTGTTCTGTGTGATGTGTTAGACACCGTGTTTGTTTCATGCTAGAGCTAGGCCTACATAGTCGTAGTGCTATGAACTGAGTCAGTGGTTTACGGTTTAGCATCTCATACCTCACTGAGTGACTCTCCTCTTGCTCACTCCTTCTTTCTCTTTCAGGTGAGACCGACGACCAATAGTGAATATCGAACCGGTGCTATTGGGCTTTTGGGCTTTTATCGTTTTTATCGTTATTGGGCTTTTAGGCCTTTGGACTTTTATCGTTTATGTTATTTCCTATTTCAGATTTTCGGATTTATGTCGTTATCTATATTTCGGATGTTATCGGTATTTTCAGAGTTGACTTTGACTTTGCTATTATAATGTAGAATTATTATTATTTCAGTATCTATTATTATGTTAATTTTGCATTTATATTATTTCGAGAAAATCGGGTGTCACAAAAGTAAACAACGAGAACCTAGATATCCTAGCCGCGGCTTTCATGCCACCTGCGGCAGATGACCTGGAACCCGATACCACAAGAAGGTAACTCTTCCATACAAACAATCATATGCTGCAGATGACGTGGAACCCGATACCAGAAGAAGGTAACTCTTCCATACAAACAATCAGGTCAAGGATTTTCCCAAACAACTACCCAATAAATTGCAGTTCTCCAGAACACAATAAAGATATATTTTCAAAGATCTGAGATAGAACCTGTCCTCGCTGCAACACAGTTTCGATTTTATTTTATTTTACGTAAGAGATTCATCGTTCTTTCATCTGAATTTAAGACAAAATTATATGATATACAAGGAAAACAATATATATATATATATATATATATATATATGTATATATAATTTCTTATATAAAATATGATCTCTTAGTGTAAGATGGAGAATCAAAAATGGAATGGTTCGAAGTAAAGGACAGACTTCTTTTGTGACCCTTCGAGCAATTTCTACGTCAAGAGAACATATTCGTTTCTTTACTTTAACCACGCTATAGTATTGTCACAACAGAAGGAGAATATTTTTCCCTTCTCATTATCATTCCCAAATAAATTTGAGCCCTTAGTTTTTTCCATTATCATCGTATAATTTTCTTCTTTAATCTTACTTTGGACCTATCATGTCAATCTAAGTAAAAGTGATAATTAAGTGTGCTACAAATATACCTCCACATAAACTTTCCTTTCATCAACAAGATGCGTTTCTTTTGGGTGCAATAACATGCATGATCATCTTCCGACTATTAACTAACTAGTAGACGTGTAGATTTATCTTCTTCTTTTTTGGCTAAAAGTAGACGTGTAGATTTTAATCCTGATACTGTCGTAATGGTTACCAATACTTAAGATGTATTTAAAAAAAAAATTAAGATCATGTAACGAATAGGAAGTTATACAAATTATATGGCTAACGCGTTACACTATACTACTGCAAAGATGAGCGGATGCAATGCACGAAGGGGAATGGATGCACCCAATTACATTTGAAACTAATTTGTTTGGTAATGCAAACATGAGAAGTAGATTTTCAAGTTAGAAAACTCTCTTTACTGCCTCCAATAATGTGTTTGCGTCAATTATATTCTTAAAAAATTTGTTTTGTTATGAACTTATGATGTACTAATGTATATCATTTATTTTTATCATTTATTTTTCTTATTTTTCTCATGTGCATAAAATTTACTTCTATATCCGTCGCATACTAGAAGTTCTTTTTACCAATAATTAAGATGTATTTTACAAAAAAAAAACAATTAAGATCATGTAACGAATAGGAAGTTATACAAATTATATGGCTAACGCGTTACACTATACTACTGCAAAGATGAGCGGATGCAATGCACGAAGGGGAATGGATGCACCCAATTACATTTGAAACTAATTTGTTTGGTAATGCAAACATGAGAAGTAGATTTTCAAGTTAGAAAACTCTCTTTACTGCCTCCAATAATGTGCTTGCGTCAATTATATTCTTAAAATATTTGTTTTGTTATGAACTTATGATATACTAATGTATATCATTTTATTTTTCTCGTGTCCATAAAATTTACTTCTAGATCCGTCGCATACTGAAAGTTCTTTTTACTAAGCTTTTTCGCATCGCCTTTGTATCAGCTACATTGAAACTCATACTATAAGAACAAAACCTTGATTCCAAAACTCTCTCACAGATACACACTCTCTCTCTCTCTCTCTCTCTCTCTCTCTCTCTCTCTCTCTCTCTCTCTCTCTCTCTCTCTCTCATGACGAGTAGTAGTGGAAGCCTCAAACTAGAGATCTATACCGAAGACAAGACGCCAGGAAAGTGGAGCGTACCGCTCAGCGAGGAAGTTTTCCGGAGGTTCTTAAGCGGTGCAGGAGGCTCGGAGAAGGCTGTGTTCAGCGAGGGATCTATTTTCAGCCCCTTCTTGTTCGGGAAGTACTTTGATCCGTCAGATGCGTTTCCATTGTGGGAATTCGAGGCAGATGTTTTGCTAGCAAGCCTCAGGAGCGTAGGACAGTGTAGAGTCGATTGGTCGCAAACCGACCAAACTTATGTCCTTATATCTGACCTCCCCGGTATATACTTCCTACATTCTCTTATTTAGTTTTCTTGTTTTAGGCTTACCAAGAGAAAAATTATATATATAATGGTTTATACATGCATGCAATCCTTTTCTATAGGGTTCAAGAAAAAAACTGATTATATTTTTGGTATTAGTGGTGGGGAAAAATAACGTGCAGGTGTACGTGGATGTTAATGGAAAAATGATGGAGATTAGTGGCCAATGGAACATTAATAAGAAAACGGCGGCCAACGGCGACTGGAGAAGCGGCCGGTGGTGGGAATACGGCTACGTCCGCCGTCTAGAGCTTCCCGGCGATGCCGACCCCCAAAACTCCGAAGCTTTCCTTTCCAACAAAGACGACTACTCTTTCTTAGAGATCATAATCCCCAAGATTATTTCTAAGAACAAATTCTAATCTGATGTGTCATTATTGGCCCTGGATGAGTACGAATTTTAGGTTTTTTCTTACTTATAGAATGACTAGTGGTATTCCGGCGCTATTCGTCGGGTTCGTATATTTTGTGTGAATTTACAATTCATCTTATGGTCTTAGTAAAGAAACCATGTTCACATAAATAAAAATGAAAATACGTCGAAAGAAAATGATATTTTTCCAATGCATTTGATAGTGATTAATTAGCAACCATACTATATTTTTTGTTTTGAAATAGCTTAGTTCAAAGTGGAATAGCATAAGTGACTGTGACTAATTGATTCAGTAAAAGTAGAATAAAAAGCCGATAGTCGTAACAAATTTAATTTAGTTAGAATTTGGACATAAAGTAAAGTTGATGTTTTATTTAGAAAATATACTTATACTGTTAAGTACCATGTGGACAGTATATAGAAGGAACGACATTTGAAATTTTATTTTAGAGATTAATCTGAATTTAAACATGTATAATGAATTTTTGTTCATATATTCTTCCTTTTTTAGTTTTTGGTAAGAAACTAATTCTAGCAATGGAACATATTAGGAAATGAGGAAAAAAAATTATATATTTTGCTTAAAATTAAAACAAATATTCAAAACAGTATATTAATGAAGTTGAAAATTGGAACATAAGAAACTTCCTTATAAATGGTAATAATGTTGAATCATAGATGACTTTCTTACATATGAGACAGCTTATGTTTGTACGAAGCCATTAATTAATGCAGCGGAAATGGAAAGTATGGCCGCAAGTAGAGAGCATAGATAGGTTCCATTGTTGTAATTTTCGAAGCATACAATGCATGTATCGTTTTCTTCTTTTGTAGTTGGAGGCCTATTAGTTCACTCAAGATCGGTGATGATAAGGTCGGCGTCAAGTCTTGTAGTCGCGTTTTGGTTGTAGTACGTGATGGTAAGAGTAACTTCAAGATCATCAGTTATGTTATTGTCTTCGGCTGTTAGTAATTTCATCACGTATTGGTTGTCTCTTGAATAAGCAGGGTTGAGTCGGGGTTGTCTATTTCATGGTATGTTAATATGAATTTTGTGCCCTCAATTGTTGAGTCATTAAAATTACCTTTATGGTCAGTGATAGATGGTAGCTGGAAATGATAGATTGTTGTGTATTGGGTTGTGGATGTAGATGTGGAGTGTGCGTCAGAGATTTGCTCCTGAAAGTCTTGTTTAGTGTGAGAACTTATAAGAGAGAAATTGTTTGTTACTCATTCTTTGGTTATTTATGTAAGTTCAAAATTGAAAGCAATGTAAGGTGTTATAGCTATGTCTTATAGATAGTGAGTTTAAGTTATCGATTTTTTTTTATTTCTTGTAACATTTTGTTTAAAAGACCATTTATTCAGAAGCGTTTGTTTTTTTTAGTCAATGGTTTGGGATAAAATGAATGTTTTTTACGTTATATTGTTAATTTTTATAAAAATTATCTATGATAAGTTTTATTTAGTGTGGATTTGTAAAAGAGCATCATAGTATATATTTTTAATATTGACGTTTCATTTTATTAATAATATAACTATTATTTATAACTTGTTCGAGATTCTTATTTTTTAATTAAGAAACAATATTTTTATTATTTATTTTAAAGTTTTCTTAGGATGCTTATTTTTTAAACCAATTGAATCATATAAAGAAGCTTCTGCTAATTTAACTTATTTTTGTTTAATCGGCAAGAAATCATAAGTCAGGTTTTCGTTCTTATGATCTTACTGGGGCCCATCCTTTCCTCAAGTTCGTTTGCAAACTTGATATCTTGCATATTTTCATTGTCTTATCCATTCATCCATGTGCATTTTGATCATATAGACTAGGATTTAGCCATGTTTAGGTTGCATTTTGCATACATGAGTCCTTATCAGGTATTGGAGTACCACATGGAGTTCTTGGAGACATTTGAGTGCATTTGGAGCTCAAAAGAGGTGATAAAGGTGATTATTGGACTAGCAGTGCATGAGAGCGACCTCACCGGAGCGACACCGTGAAGTCGCTGTGACACCCTTTCAGAGCGACTTGACCGGAGCGACACAGAGAGGTCACTCGCGTCTCCATCACCCGGAGCGACGCGGCCTGGAGCGACACAGCGAGGTCGCTCGTGTCTCCATCACCCGGAGCGACGTGACCGGAGCGACACAGCGAGGTCGCTCGCGAAGAGCGACCCAGAGCGACGTCTCGCAGCGACCCCTCCAGGTCGCTCCCGAAGCCTGAAGCAACCTCCCGGAGCGACCACTGGAGGTCGCTGCGCGCCTTCTGTTTGCTCGAATTCATTTCTACTCAAGGGCCTTTTGGTCATTTCATTATGCACGTTTTTACTTCTGAAAACCTATGTTTTAAGTACTTTTGGCAGCGACCAGACAGAATATCTTTGTTCTAAGAAAAACTTTTGGAAAGTTCATCTCTTGAATCATCTTTGTTCATCTAGTTATTGCAATTCTGTGTTTTCCAATTCGTTGTTGTATCCCTCTGTATGATTAATCTGAAATCCAAAATGGGTTTAAGAGGAATCATGAAGAGTAGTGAGTAATCACCATTTGAATTCATGGGTTAGGAAGATTGAGGGTGATTAGGTTAGAGCTAGGATGTTTTAGAGTAGATCATTCCAAAACCTTGCTAGTAGAGTAATCATAATGCATCTTCTGAGTTAGCTTCTCAAAAGTTGATCTTTAGGCATTTCCCACCCAAAAGGTGTTCGATGAAATGCCTGAAACAACTCTTCTAAGCTGTTGGGGTAAAAAACGGTTACGACGAAGTTAACGTCCAAATTCCCGAAAAAGAAAAACGTAGAAGAATTCTTCGACAAATATACTTTCGAAATAGATTCTTCTTTACGAAAAAACCTTTGCGGAAGAAATGCGAAACATCGGACAAGAGCTCGAGAAGGATCGTTACGCAGCGACCAAACGCGTGCTCCGCTCGGTCGCTACGTACCGACCAAGTTCGAGCCAAAGCTCAGTCACTGCATAACAACAAAACGCCCATTCCGCTCGGTCGCTACGTAGCGACCGATCTCGAACCAAAGTTCGGTCGCTACGTAGCGACCGAGCTCTTCCGAAACGTCGATACGACATCAGTCCATGCATTCTCGTCTACCCTTCGATGCTATCTCCCGAATACCGTAGCGAACCCATCTCACGTTCCCCGCCATTTCTAAGTTATCAATCAAACTTTACCGCAAAAACCACGGAAAGTTCATTCTTTATCGAAAGAAGCCGTAATAAACGCTTCGAGTCGAAAGACGGCCCAAAGGGACCTAGGACACGACTCGAGGCCCAACTTACGATTTCTTAACCAACAGCCCGTAAACCGCATGATGGTTTACGCTTGGTCCGCAAGGGGAGATAAATGTCAAGTTTCCGCAGATAAATACGAAATTTTGAAGATAATTACGAAGATCGGAGAAAATGGAATATCTCCATTTTTATGCTATGGCGGCTAAAGGGCAGGAGAGGAAAGGCGTAAACCGACCTTGGAGTCAGTATATAAGGGGTCCTAGGCGAGAGGCATAAAAGGAGAACTTTTAGAGCGAACTTAGCACTTAGAGCAATTAGGCAACTTTCTGTTTTTGTTATTTCGAGCTGCGACTCAACTAGGTTTTGCAGTCTTAGGTTGTTAGAACTAGGAATCTCGCCGACAGCTCTCGTGGCCAAGGCTTCTACCTTGTTGTAACGCTCATACGCGGATTCAGAATAAAACTCCTTTTGCTCTCTTTTACGATTTCTTATTTCTTTTCGTCTTTAATGGCGTGTTCTGATTGCTTGGCGTGTGGTTTAACAGATATCCGGGACCTCTGGGAAATTAGGGTTTTCCTAACTTTCCTTATTTAAATGGAAATCAACAGTGTGAATTTCGGTTCCCACAGTTTGGCGCTAGAAGGAGGGGGGGGGGGTACGGATCAATCTAACCCGCAAAAACCACTCAACGATCATAAACGATATGCAAGACTCAATGTGCACGAACGTCATCTCGTTCAAGGGGGAGCAACTGTCGATCGAACCAAACCTCGAAACGATCTCCTTGTAATCGAACTGACGATCCGAGATATCGACGTTGCAAGGGTGCTAATCGACACCGGAAGTTCGGCCGATATCATCTTCAAAGATACTCTCGAGAAAATGGGCATCGATCAATTCAAAATAGTGAAATACCCTAGCCTACTACTAGGACTTTCGGGAGAAATGACCATGGCTTACGGATCGATTAACCTCGCGGTCAAAGCTGGAACCGTGACAAGAGCCATAGAGTTTCTAGTTGTTGACCGTCCTGCATCTTACAACGTTATCATGGGAACACCATGGTTGAACGCCATGCGTGCCATCCCATCCACGTACCATCTTTGCCTCAAGTTTCCAACCCCTAATGGAATCGAGGTAATATGGGGAAACCCAAGAGTATCACAGGTGTGTTACGCCGCAGAACAAAAACGAAAAAGACCAGACCTCGAGACCATTCCCAGAAAAATGGAGAAAAAGGTCTCCGACCAGGGTTCGCGAAGTCAAGATTCGGCTGAACTCTACTGGCAGTCTCGCAACATCGCGGCCCTGGAGGAAAAACGTGAACCAACTTGCGAGCATGTGGTCACGGTCTGTCTCGACGAAGCATCTCCGGAACGATGCGTCGAAATCGGAGCCAATCTTCGCGAGCCTTTGAGGACAGAGCTCGTAACCTGTCTAAAAAAGAACCTCAATACTTTCGCATGGGCCGCAGAAGATATGCCGGGGATTGACATTGACATAACGTGTCACGAATTGAATATCGATCCGACTTTCAAGCCCGTCAAACAAAAAAGGCGGAAGCTAGGACCTGAACGAGCTTCCGCGGTCAACGACGAGGTCGAAAAATTGCTTAAAGTCGGGTCAATAACAGAAGTGAGGTATCCAGACTGGCTCGCCAACCCCGCAGTAGTCAAAAAGAAAAACGGAAAATGGCGAGTTTGCGTGGATTTTACCGACTTAAACAAGGCCTGTCCAAAAGACAATTTCCCCCTGCCACACATCGATCGATTGGTAGAAGCAACGGCAGGAAACGAACTTCTGTCTTTCATGGATGCCTTCTCAGGTTACAACCAGATTATGATGAACCCAGACGATCGCGAAAAAACTGCGTTCATTACCGATCGCGGAACCTATTGCTACAGGGTAATGCCCTTCGGCCTCAAAAACGCTGGCGCAACTTACCAACGACTCGTGAACCGTATGTTCTCTCAACAACTCGGTAAAACGATGGAAGTTTATATCGACGACATGCTCGTCAAATTCCTCCAAGCAAAGGATCACGTATCACATCTCGAGGAATGTTTCGCCCAGTTAAATTCGCATAACATGAAGCTCAACCCGACAAAATGCAGATTCGCCGTGGCATCAGGGGAATTCCTCGGCTACCTAGTCACGTTCCGTGGCATCGAGGCCAATCCAAAACAGATCAACGCACTGATCGAGATGGCTTCGCCGAAGAATAAGCAGGAAGTCCAGAGGTTGACTGGTAGAGTCGCGGCACTTAACCGTTTTATCTCGCGATCGACAGACAAGTGCCTGCCTTTCTACGATGTCTTGCGGGGAAATAAAAAATTCGAATGGTCGGAAGAATGCGAAAACGCTTTCCAACAGCTGAAGCGGTATTTGGCTTCCCCCCCCCCCCCATTCCTCGCAAAACCAGTGGAGGGGGAACCTTTGTTCTTGTACATCGCTGTATCAGCAACAGATGTGAGCGGCGTGCTAATCAGGGAAGAACGCGGCGAACAGAAATCTATTTTCTATATCAGCAAAACCTTGCTGGATGCCGAATCTAGATACCCGCTGATGGAAAAATTAGCATGCGCGGTCGTAACATCGGCCCGAAAACTAAGACTTTATTTCCAATCCCACACGATCGTCGTCCTCACGACTTTTACCCTATGAACGATCCTGCATAGCCCGAGCCAATCGGGCCGATTAGCCAAATGGGCGGTAGAACTTAGCGAATACGATCTCGAGTACCGACCAAGAACAAGCACAAAGTCACAAGTGCTTGCGGACTTCTTGGTCGAATTACCAACAGAGACCATAACCAACGAGGAACCAAATTCCACTTGGCTCCTTCACGTCGACGGATCCTCATCCAAGCAGGGATCAGGCATCAGAATTCGCCTCTCATCTCCAACGAACGAGATCTTAGAGCAATCGTTTAGGCTGGAATTCCACGCCTCAAACAACGAAGCAGAATACGAAGCACTCGTCGCAGGACTGTGTTTGGCTCACGGCTTGAAGATACAAAACATCCATGCTTACTGCGATTCCCAGTTAGTGGCAAGTCGGTACAGCGGAGAGTATGAAGCCAGGGACGAACGGATGGATGCGTACCTTAAACTGGTCCGAAAACTAGCTCAAGAGCTCGACTGTTTTGCCCTCACGCGAATTCCCCGTTCCGAAAACGTCCAGGCAGATGCTCTCGCGGCCTTAGCATCAAGTTCCGATCCAGGACTCAAAAGGGTAATTCCGGTCGAGTTCATCGAACACCCGAGCATCGGACCGCCAATCGTCGTCAACCTCATAGAAGGTCAAGACGACGAAGAAGAAGAAGTTGCAATACAACCGCAAGCGGAATAATCTAATTACGTCTGCGATACCTCATGGCTGCAGAAGATTCAAGACTACATTATCGACGGACCCCTGCCCACCGAGAAATGGGCAGCCCGCAAAATCCGAACACAGGCCGCGCGCTACGTAACAGTAGACGGCAAAATTTACAAATGGAAACTCTCCGGACCACTCATGACGTGCCTGGAAGGGGAAGAATCGAAAAAATTGATGGAAGAAGTACATTCGGGGTCCTGTGGCAATCATTGCGGCGGAAGATCACTGGCAGTGAAAATCAAACGCCATGGATACTACTGGCCAACGATGATCGGAGATTGCGAGAAGTTCGCACGAAAGTGCGAAAAATGCCAGAGGCATGCTCCAACCATCCGACAACCAGCCGAAGTCCTCTCCTCCATCACATCGACCTATCCTTTTATGCGCTGGGCCATGGACATCGTCGGTCCCCTCCATAATTCAAAGCAAAAGCGTTTCCTTTTAGTCCTCACCGATTTCTTTTCAAAATGGGTAGAGGCAGATTCGTACGCAAGTATAAAAGATGTCCAAGTCAAAAGTTTCGTATGGAAAAACATCATCTGCAGGCATGGAGTTCCTTACGAAATCGTGACCGATAACGGATCTCAGTTTATCTCCACCCAGTTCGAAGCATTCTGGGAAAAATGGAAAATACGGCTTAACAAATCGACGCCCAGGTATCCGCAGTGTAACGGACAAGCTGAAACGATTAATAAAACCATTCTCGACGGACTGAAGAAACGTTTAGAGGCCAAAAAAGGCAGGTGGGCCGACGAACTCGAGGGAGTCCTCTGGTCCCACCGTACCACCCCGAGGCGAGCAACATGAGAAACCTCCTTCGCTCTGGTGTACGGAACGAAATGCATGATTCCCGCAGAAGTTGAGTTCCCCGGTGTTCGGAGAAGATTGCTTCCCGAACGAGAGGAGCTCAACAACGCAATGCTCCTCGACGACCTCGATCTCATTGACGAGCGCCGGGATCGAGCGCTCATCCGGATCCAAAATTACCAACACGCAGCCGCGAAGTACTACAATTCCAACGTACGGAATTCGTAGATTTAATCAGGGAGATCTAGTCCTTCGCAAAGTCTTCCAAAACACCGCCGAACGAAACACGGGAAAACTCGGAGCAAACTGGGAAGGACCCTATAAAATCGAAAAAATCGTCCGACCAGGCTCTTACGAAATTGCCAACATGCAAGGCATAAAAATTCCAAGGACCTGGAACGCGATGCATCTCAAAAAATACTATCGCTGATCAACTCGCAATCACCGAACTACGAGTACGTAGGCAGTTTGTCAAAAGGCAAATTCAGCTGTCCCCCCTCATCAAAAAGAAGGGGGGGGGGGTGGAGTAGATACGTATACTCGTATACTTTCAAACTCGAAAACATCCGACCACGCCTTCGATGTTTCCGACATATCTCAACCAAGCAAATTATCTTTTACCCGCGAAACATTTTCGAATTACAAAAATAAATCAGCCGCTAGGAAGAAGCAGCCATTAGCATCGCGAGACGTCGCGAGAGATTCTTCAAGGATTACTTCTTCCGAACGACGAAGACGGACACTCTGTCAAAATTTTTTTAAACACATATCTTGCGCAAAAAACTCTAAACAAATGGCATTCGCCGCCAAGTTCGGTGCTGATCACATCGAACTCTTGAACGTCCTAAACAGACATAGCCATCTTACGAAGATGACTCTCGTACATCCGACACAAGGATAATAGCGCTATAAAAGAAACCCGAAATTTTGGTCCAGCACTTCCGGTTGGCTTAAAAATTATCTCCGGAGAGATGCTCGATTCGTATCCAACAAGTCATATAAGCCGAGAACCTATCGCAGACTTTAAATCGGTACGAATCAGGTTAAAATCGCGACAGATAATTCGATAGCCGGCTAGTCACCGCACAAAATCTTAAACCGAAAGTAAACCTAGGTCTTGCCCTAAACCCAGCGCACTGGTCTCTAACATCTCAAAGGCATGATATCCAAAAGATACGTGATCCCAAAACCATGCCTCTATGTTTATGTTCGACATCTTCAGATACCCCACGAAGTTGATATCTCGCGGAAAAACTCTCGAAACAGATCTCGAACAAAACATTTTACATCGAAAAAGGATATGAGACGACAATTCATCACCCTTCTTCCACTCCATACGTAAGCTTATGAAAAATGCAACTCGGCCATCTTGTTATAAAAGCCGCAGAGCGGCGGGGATTCAAAGCCACACACGGCCAGTCCCGAAACACGAAATAAGGCCATTTAAGGCCGAAACATCAAAAAAAAAAAAAAATCTCCCGCAAGAGATCTAACCAAAGTCATCCTCAGAGCTCACGCTCCCTCTTCACCAGTCGCTTCATCTAAACCTGGAGCCACTTCACCCCCGAGTACCGGATCCTTCCCCTCAGGGCCTTCTGAACACGTCGGAAAGAGGCACGCAGATTTCAGGTCAGCTAGGATGAGATCGAAATCTCCATCCACAACTGCCAAATCTCCCTTGTAGCCGGACAGTCGGGCCTCTTCGACCTCTAAGGTCGGAGGAGTCTCACTTTGGAACGACTGAACCACGGCCATCCCGCCCTCGATCGTCGCCAAGGCTAAATCCCTGTTCCGAATACACTCGAGAGAGCCCAGAAAGGTAGAGATCTACGCCAAGCGAGCTTGGAACTCAGAACTAAGGGCGTCCTTGGCCTCTCGAATCCCGCGGCTCACTAATCCTGCATCGCTCTCAATCTGACGCTGAAGACGACGAACCTCCGAAGACTTGGCCTTCCTGGCTTTCTTCTCCTTGAGAAATGAACTCGCCGTCTTCCCGAGGTCCCTCTCGAGCTCCCCTATCGCGATCTCGAGTTACGACACTTTCACGGAATGAGAACCTTTGACAGCCGTCAGCATGGCCTCGGTTTCTGACCATCTACCCTGAAATTCCAACAACTCCCCGGCAAGACGACTGGTCTCAGAACCGCACTCGCTGATCATCCCGTCGATCAACGACACGAACTGCGAAACGAGAAGAAAGTTAAAGATTCTTTGTCTTTTAGAAAAATATACGACGATCAAGAAAGTGAGTGAGCGACAAACCTTTCCGCGAAGCTCCGACGCTATGCTCGAGCCTCCTTGTTGTGAAGATTCCCCGTCACCGCCCTTGGTAAACTTCCTCTTCCGGCCCTTAGGCTGAGTAACCGGAGCAACACTAGGAGCGTGCAGCGCTAGAACGATCTCCTTCCTGGCCGGAGGAGGCGGCATAGAGTCAGCGGCCCTCTCCTTATCTTCGACAAGAATCGGAGTCGGGGACGATCCAACAGGTAAAGCCAAAGCATCCGGAACAGCCGAGCCTGCGAAAGTTCCCGTATCTCGCGGAGTTGCGCCCTCGGTCCCATGATCTGGAGCAACGGCCAGTGCAGAAGAGGATGGTAACTCGGCGCCGGCTCGAACCTTTTCTTTCTCGGCTTGGCGACGAACTAATTTCTCTCGAAAGGAGAGATGATCGGCAACGCAAACCGGCGCTTCGACCGGATAAGTCGGAATCGGTGCCGGAGATGTAACTTCGCCCATCTCCACATCGGAACTTCGCTTGTCACCATGGGAAGAAGACATGTTAAAAAAAAAAAGAGAGAGAGATTTGGAGCTAGAGAGTTTTTGAAGGATTGAAGAAGGAAAGGTGTGAAGCAAATGAATGACAAGGGCTCACTACTTATAGAAATGGGGACTCAGAATTTTATATTTTTTAAATAAAAGTTTTCTCGAGAATTCTCTTATGCGGAATTTGAAGTAAACTTCGTCCGAAACGCCTAACTTCGCCAAAATCGTTAAACCGCCCGCAAGAGTCTCGACTCTAACGAGCTGGGGGGCTAACTGTTGGGGTCAAAAACGGTTACGACGAAGTTAACGTCCAAATTCCCAAAAAAGAAAAACGTAGAAGAATTCTTCGACAAATATACTTTCGAAATAGATTCTTCTTTACGAAAAAACCTTTGCGGAAGAAATGCGAAACATCGGACAAGAGCTCGAGAAGGATCGTTACGCAGCGACCAAACGCGTGCTCCGCTCGGTCGCTACGTAGCGACCAAGTTCGAGCCAAAGCTCAGTCACTGCATAACAACCAAACGCCCATTCCGCTCGGTCACTACGTAGCGACCGAGCTCGAGCCAGAGCTCGGTCGCTACGTAGCGACCGAGCTCAAACCAAAGTTCGGTCGCTACGTAGCGACCGAGCTCTTCCGAAACGTCGATACGACATCAGTCCATGCATTCTCGTCTACCCTTCGATGCTATCTCCCAAATACTGTAGCGAACCCATCTCACATTCCCCGCCATTTCTAAGTTATCAATCAAACTTTACCGTAAAAAGCGCGGAAAGTTCATTCTTTATCGAAAGAAGCCGTAATAAACGCTTCGAGTCGAAAGACGGCCCAAAGGGACCTAGGGCACGACTCGAGGCCCAACTTACGATTTCTTAACCAACAGCCCGTAAACCGCATGACGGTTTACGCTTGGTCCGCAAGGGGAGATAAATGTCAAGTTTCCGCGGATAAATACGAAATTTTGAAGATAATTACGAAGATCAGAGAAAATGGAATATCTCCATTTTTATGCTATGGCGGCTTAAGGGCAGGAGAGGAAAGGCGTAAACCGACCTTGGAGTCAGTATATAAGGGGTCCTAGGCGAGAGGCATAAAAGGAGAACTTTTAGAGCGAACTTAGTACTTAGAGCAGTTAGGCAACTTTCCGTTTTTGTTATTTCGAGCTGCGACTCAACTAGGTTTTGCAGTCTTAGGTTGTTAGAACTAGGAATCTCGCCGACAGCTCTCGTGGCCAAGGCTTCTACCTTGTTGTAACGCTCATACGCGGATTCGGAATAAAACTCCTTTTGCTCTCTTTTACGATTTCTTATATCTTTTCGTCTTTAATTGCGTGTTCTGATTGCTTGGCGTGTGGTTTAACAGAAATCCGGGACCTCTGGGAAATTAGGGTTCTCCTAGCTTTCCTTATTTAAACGGAAATCGACAGTGTGAATTTCGGTTCCCACATAAGCTTTTAGCATATTTTGCCAAAGACATTTGTTGTTAGAAATGCTAAGATAGCCTTAGACCTGTTAGTAATGATTGCTTCCATATTATTCAACCCAAGACATTTGTTGTTTGAAATGTGTTAGTAAATGAACATTCATCTAGACATAGAGTTTGTTTAGAATCGTGTCTAAGCTTAAGGTTGATTGTTTGATTGTTCGTTTGCCATCCTTAGTTCGAAACTTGATCACCCAAGGTCTAATTCCTATGCCCATGAGTTCTCATTTTCTTAGTTAAGAAAGTCAACTCATTTACCGTTTTTATTATTCTGAAACTGCATTAGTAATAATCATTAGTTTTGAAAACCTTTAAAATCATCGGTTGCATTTAGATTAAGTAAGTACTTGCATTCGCAGTGCTTGAAGTCCCTTAGAATTGATTCGACAATCATTTATACTACAACATTTGTCTTAGGAGCCTTGAAAACTCCTAATATCAAATTGGCGCCGTTGCCAAATTCTAAGTAGATTTGAACATTGAGATTTAGTCATTTGCTTGAGACTAAGTCATTTTTATTTTCTTTAGTTACTGATTCTCCTTCTTCACCTCCCTTTAATTTACAGGTGTATGAACTTGAGGAGTAGGGGTCAATCAAACCTAGTTCCAAGAGCCGCAGACATCAGAGCTTTAGAGAGAGAGTGTGCTAGAAAGAGAAGAGAAGAAGAGCAACAGTCTCACTTGCAGAGATTGGATACTGATATGGGAGACATACCTCAAAATGATGCCAACAACGTTCCTCAAAACCAACAGCGAGCAGCTCGACCCATTGGCACTTATGACCGCCCCAACATTCATGGTCATAGATTGGGAATCCGAGCACCAGCTGTAGCAGCCAACAACTTTGAGATCAAATCAGGACTCCTCAACGTGATCGAGAACAACAAGTATCATGGCTTGGCTCTAGAGGACCCATTTGATCACTTGGACAGGTTCGACAGCTACTGTGGGTTGTCAAAAACCAATGGTGTGTCTGAGGATGCCTTAAAGCTGAAGTTATTCCCTTTCTCTCTGGGGGATAAGGCACGACAGTGGGAGAAGTCTCTACCAAGTGACTCAATCACCACTTGGGATGACTGCAAGAAAGCTTTCTTGGAGAAGTTCTTCTCTACTTCAAGAACTGCTAAGCTGAGAAATGAGATCTCCAGTTTTCAACAGAAAGGCTTGGAAGGCTTCAGTGAAGCCTGGGAGAGATTCAAGGGCTACCAAGCTCAATGCCCACACCATGGTTTCTCTAAGGAGAGCTTGATGAGTACATTCGACTGTGGTGCTCTGCCTAAGTACAGGGCCAGACTGGATACAGGTAGCAATGGGTTCTTCTTGGGGAGAACTGAGGAAGATGCAGAAGAGCTGGTTGACAATATGGTAAAGAGTGATGCAGTCTACAGTGGAGACCACAATAGAGGCAGTCGAACAGATGACAAGCAGACGAGGAGGGAGTTAAAGGCTCTCCAGGATAAGATTGACATTCTCATTGCTGATAAGGCCACCCAGGAGCAGCTGCACTTTGTTGGTAACCCAAACAAAGAAGCCACACCTGTTGTCCAAGAAGTTGATGGTTTGGAAGGGCAAGAAGAGCTGTGCTTCATCAACAACAATGGTAGCTGGTACAAGAAAGAGCCAAACTTTCAGTACAACAACTACCAACAGAGATCTTACCCAAACAACCAACAGAGTGGTTATCAGCCTCGGAACAACCAGCAAGGCAGCTATCAGCCTCAACAAAACCCTCCTCTCGGTTTCAACAACAAAGGACAACAACCCGCCCAACAACAACCTACTACTTCTACCTCTACTCCTCCAGTCAGCAGCACTGATACCCTACTAAAACAAATCTTGGAGTCTCAGACAAAAAGTGAGAAGCATGTTGGCTATGAGTTGAAAAACCTTTACGCAAAGATTGATGGAAGCTACAATGAGCTCAACAACAAGTTCAAAACCTTGGAGAACCAGTTTGTTGCCATGAACACTCAACAAAATCGCCAACAAGGTTCTTTACCTGGAAAATCTGAGCAAAACCCCAAGGAGACAATGAAAGCTATCACCCTCAGGAGTGGTAAGGAGTTACCTCAGAAAGCTCTCACCAAGGATGCTGAGAAACAAGGTGAGGGGGTTGCCATCAACATAGATGATGAAGTGGTGATTGTTGATGAGAAAATCAATGATGAAATCTTGGAGAAGATTGTGGAAGCGAAAGGTAAAGGAAAGGTTGGGGAAGAGAAGAAAACAGTGAAAGATGGTGAAGTTGTTGCTCCAGCAAGTGAGAATTCTTTTGTTCCTCCTCCTTATGAACCCAAACTACCATTCCCTGGTAGATTCAAGAGGCAGCTGCTAGAGAAGTACAAAGCTCTATTTGAGAAGCAAATGAGTGAAGTTCAAGTCACAATGCCCATCATTGATGCTTTCATGCTAATTCCTCAATATAGTAAGTTCCTGAAAGATGTTGTAGCTGCAAAGAAGAAGGAGATGGAGGGCATGATGATTCTCACTCATGAGTGCAGTGCCATCATCCAGAGGCTTGTTGTTCCAAAGAAGCTAGAAGATCCAGGATGCTTCACATTACCTTGTGCTCTTGGACCTATGGTATTTGATAGATGTCTCTGCGATTTGGGAGCTAGTGTCAGCTTGATGCCTTTATCTGTTGCTAAGAAGCTTGGTTTCACTCAGTACAAGAAGTGTAGACTGTCTCTGGTATTGGCTGATCGTTCAGTGAAGTACCCGGTGGGTATCTTGGAGGACCTCCCCGTTATGGTTGGAAAATATGAGATCCCTACAGACTTTGTGGTGCTTGAGATGGGTGAGGAAGCTGCAGATCCTTTAATCCTTGGAAGGCCTTTCTTAGCTACAGCAGGAGCAATTGTTAATGTGAAAGAGGGCAAGATTGATCTCCACTTGGGTAAAGGGCATGTTCTTCACTTTGACATCAAGGAGGTAATGAAGAAACCAACAGTTCAAGGGCAAGTTTTCTACATTGAAGAGATGGATGCCCTTGCTGATGAGCTCCTTGAAGAATTGTCAATAGAAGACCCTCTACAGCATGCTTTGACGATAGAGAGGCCAGCTGAAGTGATTCAGAACCTGGAGAGTGCTGCCTATGGGATGATGTTGGATTCACACAGAGGATTTGGTAGTAAGGATCAGTATGAGGAGCTGCCTCAAATTGTCCATCAGGAAGCCTCGGTCATTCAACAAGGGGACACCCAGCAAAACGACTGGAGCGAGCTTAAGGCGCCTAAGGTGGAGCTTAAACCTCTCCCCAATGGTGTAAGGTATGCATTTCTTGGTCCTAATGGAACTTATCCAGTCATTGTGAGTAGTGAACTTACTGAAACTGAGCTATCTGAACTTTTGAAAACACTTAAAAGATTTAGAAAAGCAATAGGTTACTCACTTGATGACATCAAGGGAATATCACCCTCTTTGTGTATGCATAGGATACATCTTGAGGATGAATCAATGACTTCTATCGAGCATCAAAGAAGGTTAAATCCTAACCTGAAGGATGTTGTAAAGAAAGAGATTCTTAAACTCTTAGATGCTGGTGTTATCTACCCTATCTCAGATTCTAAATGGGTATCTCCTGTGCATGTTGTGCCAAAAAAGGGTGGTATAACTGTGATTAAAAATGACAAGGATGAATTGATACCAACAAGAACAGTCACTGGGCATAGGATGTGTATTGATTACCGCAAACTGAACTCTGCATCTAGAAAAGATCATTTTCCACTTCCATTTATTGATCAGATGCTTGAGAGACTTGCAAATCATCCATTCTATTGTTTTCTTGATGGATATTCAGGATTCTTCCAGATCCCCATACATCCCAATGATCAGGAGAAAACAACATTCACATGTCCTTATGGTACCTTCGCATATCGAAGAATGCCATTTGGTCTATGTAATGCTCCAGCCACCTTTCAAAGGTGCATGATGTCGATCTTTTCTGATCTGATTGAGGATGTTGTGGAGGTGTTCATGGATGATTTCTCTGTCTATGGATCTTCGTTTTCTGCTTGTTTGTCAAATTTGTGCAGGGTCCTACAGAGATGTGAAGACACCAACCTTGTGCTGAACTGGGAGAAGTGTCACTTCATGGTCAAAGAAGGGATTGTGCTGGGGCACAAGATTTCAGAGAAGGGGATTGAGGTGGATAAGGCCAAAATCGATGTTATGGTTGGTTTGCCCCCACCAAAGACAGTGAAAGACATCCGAAGTTTTCTTGGTCATGCTGGGTTTTACAGGAGATTCATAAAGGACTTCTCCATGATCACTAGACCATTGACCAGGCTGCTGTGCAAAGAAGCCACCTTCAGCTTTGATGTGGAGTGTCTAGAAGCCTTCAAGAAGCTGAAAGGTGAACTCATCAGTGCTCCAATTGTCCAGCCACCTAATTGGGATCTCCCCTTTGAGATCATGTGTGATGCTAGTGATTATGCTGTGGGAGCTGTTTTGGGGCAGAAGAAAGATGGCAAGACCCATGTGATCTACTACGCGAGCCAAACCCTGAATGATGCTCAGATGAGATATGCCACAACAGAGAAGGAGATGCTAGCCATTGTCTTTGCCTTTGAGAAGTTCAGAAGCTACTTGGTGGGATCTAAAGTCATTGTCTACACAGATCATGCTGCGTTGAGACACCTTTTGGCGAAGAAGGATGCAAAGCCCAGGCTCTTGAGATGGATTCTTTTGCTGCAAGAGTTTGATTTAGAGATCAAGGACAAGCCAGGAGTTGAGAATGGTGTAGCTGATCACTTGTCCAGGCTGAGAGTGGAGTGTGGCATTCCCATTGATGAAGGACTCCCTGAGGAACAGATCATGGCTATTGGAGCAGTGATAGCAGTTTGTGAGACTGGAAGGAAGCTTGAAGAAGTCAAGGCAACAGAAGAGAAAGAACCTTGGTATGCTGATTTGGTGAATTACCTAGCCACAGGAAAAGAGCCTTTGAATCTTGTGGGTTATGCCAAGAAGAAGTTCTACAAGGATGTGAAGAGATACTACTGGGATGAGCCCTACCTCTACATTCTCTGCAAAGATCAACTTTATAGGAGAGTGGTTGCTAATGAGGAGATTGATGGGATCCTTACACAGTGTCATGGATCATCTTATGGAGGCCACTTTGCTACCTTCAAGACTGTTGCTAAGGTGTTACAAGCTGGATTCTGGTGGCCACACATGTTCAAGGACACACAAGACTTTGTTTCAAGGTGTGATTCATGCCAAAGGAGGGGAAACATCACCAAGAGGAATGAGATGCCTCAGAATCCAATCCTTGAAGTTGAAGTGTTTGATGTGTGGGGTATTGACTTCATGGGGCCATTTCCATCATCACATGGCAACAAGTACATCCTGGTAGCTGTTGATTATGTCTCAAAATGGGTGGAAGCTATTGCAAGTCCCACCAATGATGCAAGAGTGGTAATCAAGATGTTCAAGAGCACCATCTTTCCAAGGTTCGGAGTTCCAAGAGTTGTAATCAGTGATGGAGGGTCTCATTTCATCAACAAACTGCTTGAGGGACTTCTCAGGAAGAACGGTGTTAAGCACAAGGTTGCAACTCCTTACCATCCTCAAACAAGTGGTCAAGTTGAGATTTCTAACAGAGAGATCAAGTCCATTCTGGAGAAGATTGTGGGGATTACAAGGAAGGATTGGTCAGTTAAGCTTGATGATGCGCTTTGGGCTTACAGGACAGCTTACAAGACACCTCTGGGGACCACACCTTTCAACCTATTGTACGGGAAAGCTTGCCATCTACCAGTGGAGCTTGAGTACAAGGCACTTTGGGCAGTAAAGTTGCTGAACTTTGACATCAAGAGTGCCAAGGAGAAAAGGCTTTTTCAGCTACATGAGCTTGATGAGATAAGAATGGATGCCTTCGAAAACTCAAGGATCTACAAGGAGAAGACTAAATCTTTCCATGACAAGAATATCCTAAAGAGAGAGTTTAAAGAAGGAGATCAAGTTCTTCTCTACAACTCAAGACTGAAGTTGTTTCCAGGAAAGCTTAAGTCAAGGTGGTCCGGCCCTTTCAAGGTCAAAGAGGTTAAGCCATATGGAGCAATAGTTTTGTGGAGTACTGATGGAAGAGACTTCACAGTCAATGGGCAAAGGGTTAAGCTCTACATGGCTGATGCACCTGAGGAAGATGGAGTTTCAACTCCACTGTCTGATCCTACCCCAGCCTAGTCCAAAAGGAGGCAAAGTCAAGCTAGAGACTTAAAACAAGCTCACTTGGGAGGAAGTCCCATGCGTATCCTTGTACATATTGCATTGGTATTTTCATTTTCATCATATTTCATAAAAAAAAAAAGAAGGGAAAGTGTTGAAGTAGTGTTCAGGTGGTTCATCGATCCGGTCAAGGCAAGGACTCGAGCGTGGGAGTGAGGTTCCGCAGCGACGCCACGAGGTCGCTCCAGCTGGGAGCGACGTGATCAGAGCGACTGGTCCAAGTCGCTCGCATATTCGGTGTCCGGAGCTCGAGAGTCGCTCTGGGAGCGACGTCTCGCAGCGACCACGTGAGGTCGCTCGCGTTTTCTGTCGCTGGGAGCGACGTGATCAGAGCGACTCGGCTAAGTCGCTCGCGTTTTCTGTCTCCGAAGCTCGAGAATCGCTCTCGGAGCGACGTCTCGCAGCGACCACGTGAGGTCACTCGCATTTTCTGTCACTGGGAGCGACGTGACGCAGCGACCACGTGAGGTCGCTCGCGTTTACTGCGACACGGAGCGACCTATCAGAGCGACCACTCTAGGTCGCTCCCGAGCCGGTCCAGGTAAGTCCCTCTTCGATTTTGTCCGGTTTAATTCGAGTTAACCAGCCCTAAACCTAACCGGACGACCCTAGACCTACCCATACCCACGACCTTCATCTCTTTCACTCTCCCTTCCTCTCACAAACACTCATACTCTCTCAAACAAACCCACACCAAAAATCTCCTAACTTTCTCAATTCTCACCCAAATCTCCTAGTTCTTGTTTCTAAATCTAAGCTTTCGCCCCAACAGTCTATTCCTCACCACCCATTCCCCATTTCCTTCCATCCAAAGCAAGGTATTGTGTTTTTAAATTCAAATTCGTAGGTCCATGAACCCTAGAATTTGAAAATCGAAATTTGGTCATTTTCTTGCTTGATTGTGGTAAAATAGACTAGGGAAAGCTTATATATCAAGTTGGGTTGTTGAATTGATGGTGGAACTGAGCTTAATTTGAACTTTGGCAAAATTAGGGTTCATGGATTTGGGGCTTTTCGAAATTGATCCTAATTGAGTGTGTTAGTGGGTGAGTTAGTATGTTAAGGTGTTGAAAGGTTTGATTAGAGAACCCTCTCATTCTAGAATTACTTTGATTATTGAATTTTACTTGTCTTGTAATTTTCACATGATGAAAAGATTGAGAATTGTGATTCTTTACGTTGCTTCTTGAAGTTTACATTTGCAAAGTCAATCGACTTATCCCTTTCCAAGTTTTGTATTTCTCAGGTACAATGGTTAGGAAAACTAAAGGAAAGTCGGATGCTGAGAGGCAAGAACCTGAAAGTCAAGAGTCTTCGTTGAGAGGAAAGGCTTTAGCCTCGGAACGAGCTGGTTCTGGGACACAAAGGACTTCTCGACAGAAAACCGTGGCTGCAAAGAAGGCAAAGGAGCAAGAGAAGAGGGCAGGAAAGAGTATAGCAGTTGCCACAGATGAGGAGAGTGGCGATGAAAGTGCAGATGAGCAGGCTCCTACAAAGAGGGCCAAGATGTCCAAGGGGAAAGAGGTTGCTGAGGATAGAGACAGGGCGAAAACTCCATCTGAGGAAGAGCTGTATCACCATTTGTTGAATGGGGTAACTTGGACTCCGACCAGATTCGCTGACCTTGATTTGCTGAAGGAGGTGGGTCTCGATTCTGATATTGAGGCAATGCTGGGGCACCTGAAGATGCCCAAACTCCTCACCATGGCCTACCCCACCTACCGGGATGTCTCCTGTCAGTTCTTGTCTTCCCTTGAGGTCACTTACCATGACGATCCGCACGTGAGGCAAGGATGGGGAAAAATAAAGTTCAAGGTCAATGGGAGAGAGTACAACATGAACTTCAAAGACATTGGGAGAGTCATGGGTTTCCAAGACTTGGCAGACTACTCCCTTCCCAAGTGTGAAAACCTCCCCACTCAGCTTTGGAAGTTAATCACTGGAAACAAGCACTCTACCGGGGCTGACAAGAACTCACATATCCGGCACCCGTCTGTACGCTACCTCCATAGGATGCTCGTCCATGCATTCTACCCACGGAAGCAAGCTGGTAGTGTCACCGAGGAAGACATGCGACTGCTCTGCCCGGCTATCCGCCCCTACGCCCCACCTGGAACGTTGCCCCTTCCAAGCAACGACATCTATGCTTCCTTCGGGATGGTCAGCTTCTTCGTGAATCGTCTCGAGCACTACAGAGACTGGGCATGGTACACAACTGATTCGCAACCAAAGGTTGGGATAGGCGGGATGATCACACCACTGCTCCAATTTCTGAATGTTCCCTTGGGAAAGGACGCAGCAGGGCCTAAGTTCATCGATGGCACTTACTTGAGGATTGCCACCTATTTCAGTGGGATGTATGGGAAGGACTACGTCTACCACTACTACTTGCAGGGCAAGCCGGTCGAAGTGGTTCTTCCAAACCAGAGACTGACGAGCTTAGAGAGACCTGGAGCTATCAGCTTCAACTTATCCCAAGAAGACTTTCTTGGAGAACACGGGTCTCTCGGTCCCATTGCTGCACCAAGGAAAAGGAGTGTTCCGACGAGACACGACTTCACAGAACCTCCTAGGGAAGAATCTGTACCCATCTATGGACCTCCACGCTACTACTTCAAGCCACATGATGGAGTCCTTCCCCCTGGTGCGCTTCGTGATGCTCATGACCACATTAGCCGACTTCAGCGATGGAACAAGGCACAAGACAGAACAATCGAAAAGCTGAAGGACAAGTGCAAGGCGCTGAGCAAGACGGTGAAGAAGCAAGCAAAGACTTCAGCCAAGTTCATGAAGAAGGTGGCCGATGTCTTGACCAGAGGAGGAATAGCTGGATGTAGCTCAGCGGACTTCGCCTTCGCGAACACATCAGTCCCCCAGCCCCCACCTCAGCCCACTGATCTTGGTTTCCCACTCACTGATAGACAGCTCCAGCGACAATGGAGGAACCCACCCACTCAGCCTTCCGCCTCTGGAAACAAGTCTCCATCCCTAGCCTCTTCAGAAAGTGAAGCTGAGATTGAAGAAGTTCAGAGCCAACAATGGTATGGAGACTACAGCTCAGGACATGGAGGTTACTACACCACGTTTCCACCGGACGACGATGATGCTGGGGCATCTGCCCCCACTTACTATCCTTGAAGGTACTTCTCTACTTTCCCCTGTATATACCATTTCGTTTTTGCATATTAGTTTTCTCTTTTTGGGTATCTCCCTCTCCTTGACAACACAGAGACTGTGTCATTTAAGTTTGGGGGAGGTACCAAGTATTTGATCATGTTTGCTTTGATGTTGTTTCATTGAGTCATGCATTGCATATCTATTTGCATATAAAAAAAAATCATTTAGTTTGCATCATTTGCATTTCTAGGAGAGTCTAGAGCATATAGGTTGCATTCACTTGCATTGGGAGCAATGATTTTAAATGCCTTGTAAAGAACACTACTTTGCACCTGAGTAGCTTATGCACCTCTCAAAAGGACTTGTATGCTTCGAGCCTTGAAAACTCTTCCTGAAACTTGTTGATTGCTGAAACTCAGTCTTTGAAGCCAACTACAACCTTATTTGAACTGAACGAACTTAATGCATCTTGCTCATGGTCCCTTGTGTACTGAATCATGGATATACACACTTGAGTTGTCACATCCTTTATGCCAATCTTTTTGACAACCTCTAGTGGTAGACCTCTCCCCAAAATCCCTTCCTCTGTTTAAGCCTTCATTGATTGATGAGTGAGGCCTTTTTCGGAAAGTCTTACATGCACATAATGTTGAGAGTATCGGGAACGACAATGTTTGATCTTCATTCTTGCTAGATTAGACACATTATTGTCTAGCCATAGGATGGGGGTGAGTGTTGTGAAGTTTGATTTGGGAGTATGAGAAAGTTGAAGGAAAAGAGTGAACTCTTGTGTTTAATTGACTAGTCTTTATGGGATAAGTAGAGAAACTTCTAGCTCGATTTGTGAAAAGTCTTGGCCCCCATACAAAAAAAATAAAAATAAAAAAGAATAAAAAAAAAAAAAAAAAAAAGGGGGCTAGCAAAGTTGTTTAGAGCTAAGATTTGTTTAGAAGTTAAGAAAATCATTTATAGATTTCATAAAAAAGGAGTTTTATGTGCAAAGTGTTCTTGGGATCTTTTGGTGAGAGATGGGAGTTAGGTTTGACATTATGAAGTGATTGTGTAACTTGTATGTTTGGGAAAAGGGTAGAACAATGGAGATTGAGCATTGTATGCATGAGTTGGTCCCTTTCTTAGATATATTATGTGCAATGTCAAGGCTACTTGTTTTGAGAGTAAACCACTTTAAAAGATCATGGATTTTGAACCTCTTGACCCACTTGAATAAAAGCCTTCCCTTACTCAACCAAATGATTTGGACCAATTGACCATTTGCAAGAATTCACTTGATGTTTTATGCTTAATGAATGTGAGAGTTGGTTGATTTGAATGTGTGGATGCTTGATGATGAGTATAAGGGCAAAAAGAGTTGAGATAGGCCTAGAGAAGCTAGAGTGTAATAAGAGAGTGTGCTCATGTTAGATTAGATGTTGAATCGAGTGCTAGTTGTGTTTCTTTTGGCTATGAGCTCCCACCTTCAAACCTCTCTCCCTATGAGTTCTAGAAAGTTCACTTGTGGACAAGTAAAAGAACAAGTTTGGGGGAGTTGATATCTTGCATATTTCCATTGTCTTATCCATTCACTCATGTGCATTTTGATCATATAGACTAGGATTTAGCCATGTTTAGGTTTCATTTTGCATACATGAGTCCTTATCAGGTATTGGAGTACCACATGGAGTTCTTGGAGACATTTGGGTGCATTTGGAGCTCAAAAGAGGTGATAAAGGTGATCATTGGACTAGCAGTGCATGGGAGCGACCTCACCGGAGCGACACCGTGAAGTCGCTGTGACACCCTTTCAGAGCGACTTGACCGGAGCGACACAGCGAGGTCGCTCGCGTCTCCATCACCCGGAGCGACGTGACCGGAGCGACACAGCGAGGTCGCTCGCGAAGAGCGACCCAGAGCGACGTCTCGCAGCGACCCCTCCAGGTCGCTCCCGTAGCCTGGAGCGACCTCCCGGAGCGACTACTGGAGGTCGCTGCGCGCCTTCTGTTTGCTCGAATTCATTTCTACTCAAGGGCCTTTTGGTCATTTCATTATGCACGTTTTTACTTCTGAAAATCTATGTTTTAAGTACTTTTGGCAGCGACCAGACAGATTATCTTTGTTCTAAGAAAAACCTTTGGAAAGTTCATCTCTTGAATCATCTTTGTTCATCTAGTTATTGCAATTCTGTGTTTTCCAATTCGTTGTTGTATCCCTCTGTATGATTAATCTGAAATCCAAAATGGGTTTAAGAGGAATCATGAAGAGTAGTGAGTAATCACCATTTGAATTCATGGGTTAGGAAGATTAAGAGTGATTAGGTTAGAGCTAGGATGTTTTAGAGTAGATCATTCCAAAACCTTGCTAGTAGAGTAATCATAATGCATCTTCTGAGTTAGCTTCTCAAAAGTTGATCTTTAGGCATTTCCCACCCAAAAGGTGTTCGATGAAATGCCTGAAACAACTCTTCTAAGCTTTTCGCATATTTTGCCAAAGACATTTGTTGTTAGAAGTGCTAAGATAGCCTTAGACCTGTTAGTAATGATTGCTTCCATATTATTCAACCGAAGACATTTGTTGTTTGAAATGTGTTAGTAAATGAACATTCATCTAGACATTGAGTTTGTTTAGAATCGTGTCTAAGCTTAAGGTTGATAGTTTGATTGTTCGTTTGCCATCCTTAGTTCGAAACTTGATCACCCAAGGTCTAATTCCTATGCTCATGAGTTCTCATTTTCTTAGTTAAGAAAGTCAACTCATTTACCGTTTTTATTATTCTGAAATTGCATTAGTAATAATCATTAGTTTTGAAAACCTTTAAAATCATCGGTTGCATTTAGATTAAGTAAGTACTTGCATTCTCAGTGTTTGAAGTCCCTTAGAATTGGTTCGACAATCATTTATACTACAACATTTGTCTTAGGAGCCTTGAACTCCTAATATCAAAACTCAGCATTTGTTTGTCATTTGAAAAAATAACAATGCAGCATGTTTTTTTGGCCTAAAATGAAAGATATACTGAGCTTTCATAATTACGTTTTTTATAAATTAAGATCGGGCCCAATAGACTTTTAAATGACCAAGCAAAGCAAAATGAAAATTTTGAGAAGATTAAACATAGAAAATATTTTGAAAAATTTACCGCACAAAAGTCAGAGAGGAAGGGACTTGCTAAACAGGTTATTCAAACTTAGAAGAAAATTAGAAACAAAAGGAGCATGAATGGGCATTAGGCTTGGACACTCCCAATGATGCGAAGCTAACCATTGTGAGGCTTCTTGACGGTGCAGACATCCTTAGGAACCTGCATAACAGCGTTGATATTGTTTGGTAGTGGTGAGTTTAGAACCTAAAGTTTGATAAACTGAGAGCCCCAACTGCGCTGGCATTATGGCACAATGAACATGTGAAGGAAGATAATCCACGGGCAGGCACCACCCATTTGTAGTTTCAATTCTAACAACTTCTCCAGTGCCAAGGAACTCCACAATCTGTTATAATAATAAATGAGATAATGAAGGCATGAAGCAATTAAAAATGATGAAAGAAAGTTATGATTGCACACACGGGCAAGCACCACCCATTAGTAGTTTCAATTCTAACAATGTCTCCAGTGCCAAGGAACTCCATAATCTGTTATAATATCAAATGAGATAATGAAGACATGAAGCAATTAAAAAGGATGAAAGAAAGTTATGATTGCACATGTGAGTAAGAATTGAGGACACATGAATTAAGCTCAGCAACAGTCACAAACTTGACTTTCTATACACCTTTGTACTTAGTTACCTGAGGAATTTGACATATCGTGTGCATCTTTGATACCGTTGTGGATCTTATTTGCCGTACTGATGTATCTACTTGAAGTTCTAGCTGTTCAAGCTCATCTACTCCCATACCTGCTCACCTAGCAAGTGCATAAAGACAGAAGAGTTAAGTAGCTGGAGATTTGAAGTAAGTATTTACTTTTCAAGATGTGTAATGAATCACGCTAAGTACAGTTGTGAATATTGTATGATCTCAACTCTTGATTTGAGCTTCAAGTAGTCCTCGTACTTCTCATGTCATTTAAGAGAAAATAAATTAAAGACAATTTAAACGTTGAGGTTAGTCCTTGACAATTCATATATATAGAGAAGATATATATGCAAGTCTTTAGCTGATTGATGTGGGATCATTAATTGAATATCAGTCTATGTCTTGAGATGGAACCTTCTCCAAGCTAAGGACATCTTACCAATAGTGAGCATGTCCAAAGAGGTATGCACCAAATTAAAAGTCCCACAGCTTGCATCAACTCTAGATATCTCTGCTGTTGCAATGGCATTGGCTGTGATGGAGAGGCCAGGACAGCCATAACCCTAAGAAGCCCGACCAAATTAAAAAAAAAAAAAAAATCTTCCATCCACATATAAAAAAAATAGAAACAAAGCATTTCAACTTACCTTAATAGAGCCACCAACAACACCTAAAGCTCCAAGCTTTGGAATGATATGGAATGGAAACTCTGCCTTCTCCCAGTACTGATGAGTAAAAATCAAAGAAAGAAGGATGATGTCACGCAATGACAATATCAAAGTAAACAAACAAACACAAAGATAGACAAACCTCTGTCATAATGGGGGCAACTTCTTTCTCCATGAACTCCCTCACTCTTTTCCGCACAGCCTGCTCCTCCGGAGTCAATAGTTCAATGAAATGATAATAGTCTGAAGCTGTAATCAAGTATACAAACACACAGATTGAAGCAAAAGCACAACAAAACATCACAAAAATGTATATTCTCTGGAAAAAAAAATCCTTACTGCACGTTGGGAACTTAGAGACTGGAGTTGCTTAATGAAATGCAACGAATACGTTCATAGCCGGCAAATCAAAATACGAACTCTTCACCTTCTTCTCAGCGTTATCTACAATTCATTCAAAAACTCAAATAAGATTTCATTTCCTATACACTTCTGATTCCATAAGTCTATGCAATCATGTCCCTTGCATGAACTACAAATGAAAGCAATCTAAGAATTTGAAATCGCGAAATTCTTGGAATCCAAAACACAATTTCATTGACATAACCAATCATATTACTTGGTATATCAGGTGATTGACGAATGAAAACTCAACAAATTCTCCAGAAATGAAACAGGACAAGATAACAAAAGATCAAACCAGCAAGCGAAAATAGATGAATCATGAGAACGAAACATGCAAACCATTAGAGAAAAGAGATGATAACAAACTTCGATCTGTAGATGATAGCACAGTCATGGTGGCGACAATTGCGATGGAAACCTTTTCGTTGGTTTCGTGATAGGAACGAAAGAAGATAATGGAATTAATATAATAACAATCAGGAGTTTTGATCCAGGATCAGACCTGGTTACATGGAGCTTACTGTATTCAGATATTTTATCAAGATAACCAAAAGGTCATCCTGCCTCGGAGAGACGTTACAGAGTTCGGATCGACGCGGAGGTCGCATGTGAAAGAGGAAGACGACGATGAACCCTAATATCGATTGAGTCTCTAAACAGGCTAAAGGTACAGGCCTAACCTATTCATTTTAATAAAAGCTCAGCTCTCAAACACTCAATTACTGAACAGCCGAAGAAAACAATCGCAGAGGCTTTAATATGTCAACACTTATCGGGATTTGCCCCTCCCTCCATGATGACGTGGCGCAAGGAGAAGTGAGCAAACCCAACTTATTATTATAGATAGATAGATAGATATGTAATACTTTTCTGTTGTGGACAATGAATGATATTATACATGCGTATATTATATATTTGATCGGTAAATCGTATATTTTACGTACAGAGACATTTACGATTATAGACAAATCATTTACTGGAGTTACACACGTTAATGGAAGATTTAACCCCCGGTTTGAGGAGTTGTAATTTTTAATATAATCTATGATAACTCCTTTTGAATTTCATTTTTAGATTTTTTTTCAGTTTTGTTATTAGTAGAGTGGGCAAAATTTATGTCCTTTCCTATCCAGTTTTTGGATACTTAATTTAATTAGTCCGATCATCCCATTAAATTTTGTTTCGAGGAATGGGATAAACTATGTTTTCTATCTTTGCTCATGAATTTCTTTCCTAAAATGCAATTTTTTGGTGTATGAGGACACCTCCAGTAAGATACTTTTTTTTGTCATCAACTTAAAAAGATTCATACTGACTTTGTAAACCAAACAAGATACCAAAATATTAAATTTGATATAATTTCATCTCCGATTAAACACCAAATACCAGATGTATAAAATTTTAATTTACACTACAAGAAAACAGCGATATTCTGACGGACATTCCGACGGAAAATGAAATCCTCGGAATATACCGAGGAATTTCCGAGGAAATTCCGAGGAAACACAAAATTGGGTTTCCTCGGAATTTCCTCGGAATATACCGACGGAATTCCGAGGAAACTACAGTCCGTCGGAATATTCCGAGGAAATTCCGAGGAAAACTCTGTTCCTCGGAAAAAACCGATGAATTCCGAGGAAATATTATAGCCGTTGGAGAGCCGTTGGGGGATTTTACAAAATTCCGAGGAAATTCCGACGAACTAGTTTTGTCCGTCGGAATTCCGTCGGAATTTCCTCGGTATGTCGGCAGGATTTAAACTATAAATACAAGCACTCCTCTTCCTCTTCATTCACTTCATATCTTCATCCTCCCTCTTACTCTATTTACACACGAATTTGATTCATAAAAAATATGTCTTCTTCAAATTATTTTCGTTCTTGGATCGATCGACCTCATTTGGATCCGAACACGAGATTGCTTACGGAAGAATACCAACGAGGTATAACTGAATTCATGGGGTTAGTTCACCGACAACCGGAAGCAAAAACAGGTATGTTAAGATGTCCTTGCTCTAATTGTAAAAATAGAAAGGTTATTAAAGAGTGGGATGTTTGGACTCATCTATATTTGAGTGGGTTTACACGAAGTTACAAAATTTGGTATCATCATGGGGAAACTGATTATGAACATGGTAGTACTAGTGAACCTCAGCCAGCGGTTAGATTAGAAGAACCAATTAGAACGGATGTAGATTATGGTGTAGGTACTGAGCAGATGGTAAATGATCATTTTAGAGGGGAAGATTTACCCAATGCAGAAGCTAGGAGATTTTATGATATGTTGGATGCTGGAAAGCAACCATTGTACGAAGGTTGCAGAGATGGTCATTCAGCTTTATCATCTGCTACAAGATTGATGGGCATTAAAACAGATTATAATTTGGCTGAAGACTGTGTGGATGCGATTGCTGATTTTGTAAAAGGTATTCTACCCGAGGATAATGTAGCTCCTGGTTCATACTACGAGGTTCAGAAACTCGTAGCTGGTCTTGGTTTATCGTATCAGGTAATAGATGTATGCAGCGACAACTGCATGATTTATTGGAGGGTGGATGAACAGCGGGTTACATGCAAATTTTGTGGAAAGCCTCGTTATAAAGATACAATTGGAAGAGTTCCAGTGCCATATAAAAGGATGTGGTATTTACCTTTGACGGAAAGGTTGCAGAGGTTGTATCTGTCTGAACGCACAGCGCAACCAATGAGATGGCATGCGGAGCACTCAACAGATGGTGAGATCAGACATCCTTCAGATGCAAAAGCGTGGAAGCATTTCCAATCAAAGTATCCCGACTTTGCGTATGAGAGAAGAAATGTCTACCTTGGATTATGTACTGATGGTTTCAGTCCGTTTGGCAAGAGTGGAAGACAGTATTCTCTATGGCCCGTCATTCTTACACCATACAACCTCCCCCCAAACTTGTGCTTGCGACGAGAGTTTTTGTTTCTCTCGATTCTCGTTCCCGGACCAGAGCATCCTAAGAGATCACTTGATGTGTTTCTTCAGCCACTAATATATGAGTTGCAACAACTATGGGCTCAAGGTGCTGAAACATACGATGTTTCGTGTAAAGAAAACTTTCAAATGCGGGCAGTACTAATGTGGACAATAAGTGATTTTCCAGCATATGGTATGTTGTCTGGATGGACAACGCATGGAAGGCTATCATGTCCATATTGTCAAGATAACACTGATGCTTTCCAACTAAAGCACGGAAGGAAAACGTGTTGGTTTGACTGTCACAGGAGATTCCTACCACCTGATCATCCATATCGTAGGAGTAGGAATTTGTTTACGAAGAACAAGAGGGTGTTTGACAGTCCACCTCCGGAAATTTGTGGGAAAGATTTGAAGATACAACTAAGAGATTTTGGTGCAGAAAGGACGCCAGAAGTCGGTGGACATGAGCGTTTTCCGGTAGATGCTGTTGGAGAACTACATAACTGGCACAAAAAAAGTATTTTCTGGGATCTGCCATACTGGGAGGATCATCTGCTAAGGCATAATTTAGATGTCATGCATATTGAGAAGAACTTTTTTGACAATCTCATGAACACGATCCTTAATGTTCAAGGTAAAACAAAGGATAATTTGAAGTCAAGACTGGATTTAGTCGATATATGTGCTCGTTCAGAACTTCATGTTGATGAGAATGGTAGGGCTCCTTTTCCCATATACCGACTTGATGCAGCGGGAAAAGATGCGTTCTTTGATTGGATTTCAAACGATGTGGAATTTCCAGACGGTTACGCATCAAATTTGCGTAACTGTATCGACAGAAAGGAAGGAAAGTTTACTGGCTTGAAAAGCCACGATTGCCATGTAATGATGCAGCGCCTCCTTCCGTTCGCCTTCAAGGAAATATTACCACGAAATGTTCATGAAGCAATTGCAGGGATAAGTGGTTTCTTCCGCGATTTATGCACGAGATCAGTGACTCTTGAAGGTATTGAAAATTTGAAGACTAACATAGCCGTGATTCAGTGCAACCTTGAGAAGATATTTCCTCCCTCATTTTTTGATGTTATGGAGCATCTTGTTATTCACCTGGCAAGAGAATTGGAACTTGGTGGTCCTGTGCAGTATAGATGGATGTATCTGTATGAGCGGTATATGTTCCATTTGAAGAAGATGGTGAAAAATTTAAGTAGGGTGGAAGGTTCTATAGTCGCACAGATGATCAATGAAGAAACTTCAAACTTTGCCGAGTACTACTTTCCAGCAGAAGTTCAGACCAAAAACAGAAGACCTGCTCGGCATGATGATAGAGGCGAACGGGCAACATATCATGTTACGGTTCCAGACATTTTCACAGACGTTGGACGACTTAGCGGAAAACCAAAGGACCGTCGACTTACTGAGCAGGAGCGCAGTCATTTGCAAACATATTTGCTCACCAACTGCGAAGACGTTCTTCAATATGAGAGGTAAATAAATGAGCTTACAAATTTTTATTTTAACAAGTTGAAATTTAAATCTTAATTAATTACATTATTGTCATCATATACAGGATTTTCATGGCAGAAAAGCGGTTCGAGTATAGATACGCCACAGAGGACGAACTAGAAGAAATGAAGCAGAGAGAATTTACTGGATGGATGTTTACTTATGTGAGTGCTTTAAACAAATTAAAATATATTTTATCACATATTTATACTAATTCACATTTATTGATATAATATATATATATGTGCTATTAATAGGTGTCTGCTGGTTTGGCCAGAGGTGAAACATTTGACGATTGGATACGTGAGATGGTCGTTGGACCAAACTTTGTTGTGAAGTCATATCCGAGATTTTGTACTCGAGGATATGCATTCACAACTCAGAAGAGGAGACGTTCGAGTACGACTTATGATGCTGGCGTTTGTTCTGCATCAGGAGATGATGTATACTACGGACACATACATGAGATTTTGGAAATCAAGTATTTGGGCATGGTTGGATTGCGCTGTACTGTTTTCTATTGTGATTGGCACGACAACACCCCAGATCGAGGTGTGAGAACAGATGCATTTGGTGTTATATCAGTAAATTCGAGGCGAAAGCTGCAATATTATGATCCTTTCATTCTTGCTTCCCAGGCCGATCAGGTAATTAAATGTTAATTATTCAGAATGATTCATCATCATGTGTATTAATTTATAATTTTTCTAAATGTTACAGGTTTGTTATATCAAGTACCCCCGGGTAAGGAACAGAGATGATCCATGGGTTACTGTTACAAGACTCAACCCGAGAGGCCGAGTTCAGGGAAGTTCTGAGCTGGAAGACCCACTACAACCAAGCACATCCGGCAACTGTAGTGCAGCAGAAGATTTAGCTGGAGTTGGCCTTGTAGTCGATTTAACCGACTTTGGAGAGGAAGCCGTCGTTCACGTAGAGGATGAACCAGTAATTGGAGAGTTTCACCAAGATCCAGATTCAGATTCATCTGGTGATGATGACTCGGAAACAGACTACCATTGAACTTATTTTTTTTTTTTTTTAAGAAATACCGAGGAAATTCCGAGGAACACTTGATATAACCTCTTTCCTTGGATAATAGTTATTTGGTTTATCTAGCAAGGCAAAGCTGAATACGAATTAAAAGCTACACAAAACACAACCAAATAAAACAAAGAAACCATGTAAAAGAAATACGAACTCATAATTAAGAAACCTAAAAAAAAACTCAGTTCAAAATTAACAGAAAATAAGACCATAAAACGTTAGAATAGAAAAGAAAATAAAATAGCCGGTGATAGCTCCTACTCCTCGTCTCCTGCTCCAGATGTTCCTGCATCGTTGGGTCTCTTGGACCTCTTTCTTACCATGTGTGTACCACTCGAACCCGAACCAGAGCTGGATGGAGAGTTGTCCCGATGAACTACATCATCCTTTTGGCAACGACACGGCCTGATACGTGAAATGGCAGCCCAGATCTTGTGTAGCATGTCGTTGTTTGTCTTTATGCTCTGATCTCTCCAATGTTGTTGCTGGCGCGAAGTGGCGTTCGGTGGAAGCTCTTGCAGCTTGTACTGGCTGGAGTCTGATGGGAGTAGCTGATGGGGTTGTGAATCATCTGGAATGGCTTGTGCAGCCTCATCTTGTCCTTCTTCATCAACCACGCCCTTGCCTTTGGTCTGATATTTTGGCGTGAAGAAGGATGGCTTGTCTACTAGTGCGGTAGCAGGGGGTAGAAACTCAACTGCAGCCTCTGAAAGTAGAGCAGTCAGGCCGATCTGAGGCAGGTGGCAGTAGAGTGTTTTCTTCGCTCGGTCCTGGAATACGTAGACGTAAGGACCATCCCGATCGATCCTCGAGTGGGGACCAGCTATGAACTCCTTACTTACTAGAGAAATGACATCCAGGTAGTTCCAAGCAATGTTGTTCGATCTGTCCAGTGCTACCTGGTGGTTCTCACAGTCTACACCCACATGTCTAAGGATCCGAGTAATCACTGCACCAAATCCACATGCATTGCTCTTGGATTTGGTTACTTTCCCCTTGTATCCTGCTAAGTTTGCGGCCAGCACCGCTCCCATGTTGAAGGCAGTAGCAGGTGGGAATGTAGAGTTTCCAAATGCCGGTAGCAAATGCCTCACACCTTGGTACAGGAGGCACAACTCCCATTGCGTGACTGATGCGGCTGTGGTTGTCCCGTATAGCAATGAGCCAATGAGGCGTGTCGCATATCTCAGTACTGGGCTCCGGATAAGTGACTCCTTTGCCTGAGAAGATCTATAAACCCCTGTGCCAATCGTTTCCCAGAAGTTCAACAGCTCTGAAGTCCAATAAAGACCATATGTCCTCTCCCCCGCACTCAATCCAAATAGTCCGCAGAGGTCTGTGAAAGATACCTCATAGTATACTTTCTGCACTACGAATGCCAGAAAACCTTCCTGATGGCTATCATCGGGACGGGTGACGTATGCGGATGCTATGAACTGGCGTACCAACTCCGGATAAGTGGGTTCCTTGAGGTTGCATAGTTGGCCTAGACCCATGTTCTGGAACAGTCCTTCAATGTCTGCTTTGATTCCCAATATTGTCATCGTCTCAGGACATGCTAGTTGTGTAGCCGGAACGGCTACCTTCTTCATGTTGTTGTAGTGGGTGGTATCAGACTTATCCCACTTCTTTGGCCTTTGCTTCTCCAGCTGTGACGAACCCGCTTCTTGTGTGTTTTTCTTTGCTGATGTTTTCGTGCGCTTCATTCTCTACAAAATAGAATCATTGCTCTCAACATGGTTATAATCAATTAAGAAGGCAAAGCTGAACATGAAAATGAAAAGCAAAATCGAGTTGTGATAAAAAAAAACGAAATTGAAAAAAATTCTCTATCCCTAAATCATCTCAAATCATGTTCCAAACTCGTTGATCACAGACAATTGTGTTCTATTCCATGTTTAAACATCTGTTTCATGCATATTTGATCAAGGAATCAACACGGAAATAAGAAATTCACAAAACCCAAAAAATTGCTCAAGAACACGATTTCAGAATGTGGAGATTCGCGGAGTATACCTGTCTTAGGGTGAAGACGAGTGTAGGAATCAGGTAGAGCTCGAAAAATCAAGTGGAATAGAGCCCAAAATTGTTCAAATCGGATGATTATAGAGAGAGAAAGGGGGGGCGAATTATAGGGGAAATCGGAGGGGATGAGAGTTCTAAGGTTTAGATCCAAAAAAGGTCGGGTTTTGCCTTATAATTCTGTTTTCCGAACACGCATCGATCGATGCGTTTTGTTTCTATAACGCATCGATCGATCACATTCTTACGGCCCGGGCCATCTTGGTAATCGATCGATGCGTTTTTGTTCTATAACGCATCGATCGATGCGTTTTTAAAAAAACATACAAGATTTTCCGAGGAAATTCCGAGGAACAATTCAGATTGTCGATCGATCGATGGGATACTCTCATCGATCGATCACAATCTTACGGCCCGGTCCATCCTAGTAATCGATCGATGCGTTTGTGTTCTATAACGCATCGATCGATGCATTTTTAAAAAAACATACAAGATTTTCCGACGAAATTCCGAGGAACAATTCAGATTGTCGATAGATCGATGGGTTACTCTCATCGATCGATCACAATCTTACGGCCCCGTAAATCCTAGTAATCGATCGATGCGTTTTTGTTCTATAACGCATCGATCGATGCATTTTTAAAAAAACATACAAGATTTTCCGATGAAATTCCGAGGAACAATTCAGATTGTCGATAGATCGATGGGTTAATCTCATCGATCGATCACAATCTTACGGCCCGGTCCATCCTAGTAATCGATCGATGCGTTTTTGTTCTATAACGCATCGATCGATGCATTTTTAAAAAAACATACAAGATTTTCCGAGGAAATTCCGAGGAACAATTCAGATTGTCGATAGATCGATGGGATACTCTCATCGATCGATCACAATCTTACGGCCCGGGCCATCTTAGTAATCGATCGATTTGTTTTTGTTCAAAAACGCATCGATCGATGCGTTTTTTTAAAAAAAATTACGTTTTGAAACCCCAAACACTAGTTCGTCGGAATTTCCTCGGAATATTCCGAGGAAATTTCGAGGAAGAAGAGGGTTTCGTCGGAGTTCCCTCGGAATAATCCGAGGAAATTCCGAGGAAATAGGGTTTTTAAACCGAAAACAACGTTTTGCCGTTTGAATAACACCTATATAACCCTTATTAAGTGTCTTACGTTCATTATGAAGTCAAAAATTTGTTCCTTACCGTATAATTAACACTTTTCCGATTGTATGAACGAAATCTCGCAACATAAGAGAAACACTTATACCTTTTAACGAACGGTAAAGGGAATACTTTCAATTAGTTTTGAAATTTGTTATTTCATGGTTTATGCTCATGTATACAAAGAATCCTCAATGGTATGCATTACAATTGTATAAGAAATGAAATACGGCAAAAAAAATTGATGTTTTGAAACCCCAAACACTAGTTCCTCGGTATTTCCTCGGAATATTCCGAGGAAATTCCGACGGATATTTTACTATCTGTCGGAATTTCCTCGGAATATTTTCATTTTACCGGGCAAATATTTCGCGAAAATTGAAATTAGAATTCCGACGGAATTCCGACGGATAATGTCCGTCGGACCCTAGGTTTTATAACCACGAGCCCCTTCTTCTTCCCCATTTCTCTCTTCTTCCTCTGCGCGACTCCTCTCTTTCTCTCCGGCGATTTCCCCCTGAAATCCGACGATATCTCCGGCGATCTCCCTCTTCTCTTACACAAATCATGTAAGGACCCTATCCCACTCTCTTAGGTTCTATTTGTTAGGTTTTTGTGTAGTTTTGATAGATTTTTGTTAGGGTGATTGGTTAGGATTGTGATTTGGTTGTATAATAGGTTTAGAATTGTGATTTGGTTGAATAATTTGTTTTGTTGAATTGATTTAGAATTTTTTTATAATTTTTTTTTTTTTTTTTGTATTTATAAAATCGATTTTTGTATATAAAATCGATTTTTGTATTTTACAAAACGATTTTTCTATATAAATTCGATTTTTTGGATTTTACAAAAAAAAATTTCTATATAAATTCGATTTTTTGGATTTTACAAAACATTTTAATTATTAAACAATTTTTATTTATTAAAACTATTTTTGTTTATTAGAACTATTTTTATATATTTATTAAAAAAATTTAATATATATAAATCTTTTTCTGTGATTAAATTATTTGGGATTTTTTTTTAATAAAAAAAATTAATTTATATATTTCTGTATTTATTAAATATATTTTTTAATTTACAGGTCTCATGATGATCAGACCCGGCCTCGACAGCGTCGTGGTCGTGGTGGTACGGGGAGCCAGTCTCGGGATTCCAGCCATTTTCAGGATTCCCCTTCGCCCCACAGCTCCAACCATACATCTCCCTCTGCTGCACCCGCTCATGCTCCTCTCGCTCCCGCTGCTGCATCCGCTCCTGTTCCTCCGGGTCCTCCGGGAGTGATGAGGGTTGCGGAGTTGGTTCAACAGCCCGGTCGTGACCATCTTCCGTATCTCACTCCGTATCCACATGGACGGGGTCAAACATGGTAATTAAACATTTTTTTTCTTTAAATTTGGATTCATTATTAACCGTTTGTTCTTTTAATAAGGTTCAACCGATCCGGGAACGGGATCAGCGCATGGATCAACCGTATGATGTACTCGGCCCTCGACAGTGGACATCCGACTTTCACTCACTTCCCAACCGACAAGCAGGTTCTGTGGTTTCGTCAGTTTGCGGTAAGTATTCTAATTTTTTACTTATATTTTTAATCTTTAATATAAATTTTCTACTAATTGTGTTTTTTTTTCAGCAAGAGTTCAACTGGAATTCCGATGAGACGCTCTTTATCTATCACCACTTCGTCCATAAAGTAATGGACAACTATGGGAAGCAGATCCACGAGTGGAAGAAGAAGTGGGAAATCAATAAGGTTCGATTTAATTTATTAAACAATTTTTTAATTTATTAAACTATTTTTTAATTTATTAAACTTTTCTTTTTTTTTTAATTAAAAGGTCCCAAAGTCGATGAACGATACGGTCTGGAAGGAGTTGTGTGCGCATTGGGATAAGGAGGAGACGAAAGAAACTTCTTCCACCAACTCCACCAACCGCAGGAGCGACCGTAAAGGGAAGGGCATCTACAAGCATAACTTGGGTGCTCAATCTATTGCCACTCTCGGAGATCGCATGGTAAGTTCAACCGCTTTTTCTTCAATTATTTGAGTTTCAGAATTTAAATTTATTGTGCATTTCTTCTAATTTCTAATGTTTCTTTAATTTTATGTTTTTTTTCAAGGCGGAAGAAAATGATGGCGAGCCGGTCGATGATCTCGCCCTAATGAGGAGGGCGTATACCAACAAGAAGACCGGCCAGATTGATGACGGTCTTGTGAGGGACGTGGTCGACCTGGTCCAAACTCAGGTGGTAGACGAAGTGTCTCAGCTTCAAACCGAGGATGACGCTTCGACGGCTTCGACCAACTTGTCCCGGTTTCGAATCAACGAAATCGTTGAATCCGTAAGTTTTTTTTTTTTTAAGTTCAATTCATTTATTTCTTGGTTTAAATTTCTAAATTTGGCTTTTTTCTATTCAGTCGGTTCCAAAGAAGAAGGGACGTTTGTTCGGTTTGGGTCGTCGCACCCGGTCGGTTCCTCCTTCTTCTGCACCACCGCCCTTTGTTGATCCAGAAGTACTTACGGCTCAGTTGAAGGACAAAGATGATCGAATATCTTTGTTGGAGACCCAGATGGCGGCTCAACAGGCGGGCTATGAGGCACAGAGGAGGCTGAACCAGCAAATGATGGAGATGATGCAGAGGATGTACCCGAACGAGGTGTTCCCGGACGTGCCAGACCCGTAGTTTTTTTTTCCCCAATCTCGGAATGTTTTATTTTTATTTGTGAAACTTTGAATATTAATTAGTATGATTTCAATTTTACTTTTAATTTCATATTTTCGAATTTAAATTTCAGAAATTTTATTTTTTCAAAAAAATTAATATTTTTTACATTTCGAGGAAATTAATTATATTTTTCACTACATCGATCGATGCGTTTTTGAACAAAAACGCATCGATCGATCCGTTTTTTTTAAAAAACATAGCGAGGGACATTTCCCTCGGAATTTTCCGAGGGACAACTCCCTCGGAAAATTCCGAGGAACGGATCCCTCGGAATATACCGAGGGAACAGTTCCTCGGAATAAACCGAGGAAAAAGTCCGTCGGTATACTCCTATCGATCGATGTATATATGTCCAAACACGCATCGATCGATGAACTTCCGAGGAATTATCCCGACGAAGTTCTACCTCGGTATATTCCGAGGACTTTTCCGACAAACAAGGGATCCTCGGAATTTCCTCGGAAATTTATTTCCTCGGAATTCCGTCGGAAAATTCCGAGGGATTTCAGAGGAAAAAAGAAATTCCGAGGAATTATTTCCGACGACGTATTTCGTCGGAATTGCGTCGGAATAACGATATTCCGACGAAATTCCGACGATTTTTTCCCTCAGAATCCTTGATGTTTTCTTGTAGTGTTAGACTAATATTTCAAAAAAACAATATGTATACAAATTAACTAAAAATAACATATATAAATAAACAGATTGATAAAATTATCAAATTTTAATAAATAAATATAATAAATATAATTATTTAATTATAAATAATTAATGTATTAAATTACTAAAACTAAAAAATTAATAATATAAAATATTGTTTTGGTGCGATGGTTAGAGATGAAACATAAAGTTTAATATCAAACCACTAAATTTGATATAATTTCAACATCAAATTTGGTGTTTGGTGTTGTCAAAAAAAAAAAAAAAATTGGTGTTTGGATAAAGATACCGTAAATTTGGTGTTTGGTTAGAGATGCCGTGATAAACATAATTTCTGTCGTATAACAATTTATTAAAAGAAAAACAGGTCAAGTAAAGGTACAATGTCAATTCCAATACAACCCACTAAGTGCACAAATGAATATAAGTATTACAGTTGAAGAACACATTTAATCAGTGCCGGCTTAACACCAAGGGCAAGCAGAGCAATGGCCCTAGGGCTCATACAAAATGTGGAAAATTTAATAATATTAGGGGCCCATATTTTTCTAATAACATTGTATAATATTGGTTAAAATATAAAATGTATGATAGAAACAGTTAATTATAAAAGGTATTTGTATTTTATTTGTAAAAGAAAAATAAATATAATCAATTTATTTTCTTTTAAAATTAAAAATTGACACTCTTAATAATAATTTTAAAATTAATTAGTTATAAAATTTAGAAAAGAAAAATTTACCCCAGGGCCTATAGTGATACTAAGCCGGCCCTGCAAGTAATACAACGTGGTCGCTTGAGAGTAGCCTCTCTATGGCTTAACCACACACGCACTGGCAAAGCCACCTTGAAGAGAGGGGTCACTTACCTATGAAATCTATAAAATTTACTTTGTAACCGTATTTTCAAAGTAATTGTTGTGGTGTACATGTTAAATTCCTCCTTTTTGACATATATATGCTTAAGGATAGACACGGATCGAATATTCAGGTTTTTAAAAATATTTGTGATCCGAACTATTCTGTCAAATAATCAATGATTCGATATTAATAGGGACAAATGTCCCACATCGATAGTTGGAAGGACTACCAATTGGTCCTAAATCATATATATATATATAAAATAAATTGGCTCATCCACTTATCTCCGATTAGTTTTAGTTTGAAAAGTCATCTAGCTTAACATGGTATCAGTGTCCGAACGTTACAATCCCACCCGATCCATTATCGATCCAGCCCAAAGTTGGCCAATCGAATCCTTGTCCAAACATTTCGAGATTGACGCTTAAAAAGTCATCATTTCAAAAAAGCGTATTAGACACAAAGTGTCTCACATCGGAAGTTGGAAAAGACATTTACTAGTATATAAGATAGATGAATCAATACACTTATCACTAAATATTGGTTTTAGGTTGGAAGTCCATCTAACTTAACATGGTATCAGAGCCCGATCCAAACAATCCAACCTGATCCATTATTGATCCAGCCCAAAGCCGGTCCAACGATCCTTACCCAAACATTATGAGATTGTCGCTCAAATTTTTTAGGTTTTTAACCGGATATCCGATTCGATCCGTAGAAATAAAATAAAAATTATTTTTTTTTGAAAAAAATACCAAAATAATATAAATAATAATAATATAGTACAAAAAAAACTATTTACTTTTTAGATTCTAATAACTAATATAATAAATTAATAAATAAAAAAATTTTAAAATTTATAGAAATATAATATTATATAAGTTATACATACAATTCTTTAAATATATGTATACATATGCATATAATAGATCGGATCGGATATCCGTTCTTAAAAATATTAGTATTTATGATTTGCTTCGTTTTCTACGGATATTACATATTAGTATTTCGCTTTGTTTGCTTCGTAGAGTTAGGTATATCCGATTTTTTTGGATAGAATCTGAACGAGTAACACCGAAATTAAATTTACAGGTATGTTCTCCAGTCCTACCTATGCTATGAGTTCAAAACTGATGTCTTTTCTAGCTTTAAAAAAAAATATTTCTGACCCTGCAAAATCAGTGTCTAGCTCCGCCACTTCACACACACCAAATACTTCCACAGGCAAACAGAACTCAACAGTAAACCCCATGTTTTAGGAATAGTTATTCTAATAAATATGCTTGAATTATTTTTTGTTATATGGGCTTTCATAAAACACCTAGTTTTGCTGCCCAAACAATTATAGATCTTGTCTTCCGTGGCCCATATTTATACTTTTTGATTAAATGGTCCATATATGATTGCATTACTTCATCCACTAATAAAAGAATAACCATTACTTGTCTTTAACCACAGTTTCTGTTTTTTAGGTGAAAAGTTTGAAGTCTTTAAGTACAGTTCTGCATACAAAACTTAACATTTTGAAAAACAATAAAACTAAACTTACGCTTTTTTTTATTAATCTTGGGGTATCTCAGGTCCATGAAAAGGCCCAAACTAATTTTTAAAAGGGTGGTGCGACCAATGGATAGACGATTTTCAAATAGACCGTAAGATAAGTTCATATCCGCGTGGCCACAGAGTAATTTACGCTATTTATTTTCTTAAATTAGAGGATCTTTACTAATTATGATATTGCTGGAACTCTTTTTGTTCATTTATTATCTTAGGTGTCATTCATAATAAACTCAGTTTAATTGTTGAAACTTGAAACTAAGGGAGGTGTATTGAATCTGATATTTGAAGTAATTTGATTTTTAATGAGTTTGTAGATGATTGCAGGAGAATTAGAGAATTAGATAATTTGGTGTGATTTTTGTTAAAACACTCTAGAATCTCATCTAAAACAGTGAGATTTGGATTTTTATTTTTATAACTAAGAACTCCCCTCAAACACTCTAGAAACAATTAAAGTACTCTAAAATCTTCAACTTAAATTTTGTTCAATAACAGTGGATTTCAGAGTGTTTTATGAAATGACAAGTTCAATAACACTGGATTTTAAAGTGTTTTTTAAAATCGATGTTTGAATAATAGTGGATTTGTCATTTTAATACAAATCACTTGAAACTTGAATACACCCCCTTAAAAGAGCTATAATACAAAAAACTTCAACATGCAAAAGAAAAGGCATAAAGTTTTGTTTTCTCAAAAGTCTAAACTTTACATATATTGAGACAGTAGGTATCATCTAAGTGTAAAATAAATACGTAAGGTAAAGTTTATCAATCTAGACAAAACCGAAAATAAATCAGATTACGCGTAGGAGTGAGGACCCATTTTAGTAGGTATATATAGATTATAGAATAGTCAATGACCAACGTTGCCGAAGTACGCATGTCTCAAACTACATTTCTCAAACGCAAGCATACAGAGCTACGCATGTATCAAAAACTACATTTCGCTTTTGGTTAGACAACATTAATGTATTATCATTGGATTCTAACTTCTCACTTTATATATTGAATATATTATTTATAAATTTTAGTCACACGTAGTAGTCGTTACCTTTTCATCACCAATAAAAGAAAATATCATCATGTATTGAATCCATTGTTCCCACAAATTTGTGACTACATTCAAATATTCATCGCCATTTTTATCCCCGGTTGAAGATAAAACAAAACCAAAGTGAATTATTGTCTCATATCAATAACTACTAGCTAAGCTACTTGTAGATGTAAGTAGTTTTATTTACAAAAAAAATGAGAAGTTACGTAATCGAAAATAGTTTCTTGTGTCATTGATTATTAGACTCATGTTATAAATCGGATGTCCATAACCAGCTCGGTTCATAACCGGTCCAATGCTAGAGAGCGAGAGTCGACTGTGAGGAGAGAGAGAATCGGCATCTTGCATTTTCCTTATTAGATTATGATTTGTACTCTTTCCATATTTGTATTTCCTTTCTTTAGTCTTTCCATTATTCTATGACAGTGTAATTCCCTATATATAAAGGGCTCCTTATGTTTATGAATAATACAGAAACATAGATTCTATTCTCTAGTTTCACAACACGTTATCAGCACGATAGAATCTAAATCCCTAAGCTAAAACAAACCGCCTAAAACTCTAACCCTAATCGGCGAACATCCTTACCAGCGAACCATCCTAATCCCGATCGCGAAACCTTACATCCCGATCCTTGTTTGCAATCTGTTCCCGATCAGCTTCAGCTTAAGGCGTTCCTGATCCTAGCTCAGACGATCTCGGCTTGTTCAACCTTAGCTTGCAAACAAGACGATCTCAGACAGCTCGCGGACAGCTCGCGACCCGATCAGCACGTTGGACAGCTCACGTTCCCGATCTCAGCAATCAGACAGCTCGCGACAACATCAGCTCGCGTTCCGATCAGTTCCAGCTCGTGGTTCATCTCTTTGGTGGTCCATTCAACCCTACTTGAGGTTAAGGTAATACGAAACCTTAAAGAGAACCCATAATCGAATTTGATTGTTTGATAAGAATCGAAACCATAAAAACTACAAACCCTAATAGTATGATCTAATGTTGAAATCAAAACCTTAGGGTAATAGATCAAAACCCCAATGAGTAAATCGAAGCTCATAAGTCATAATCATAAGTTCGATACCCCAAACCCTAATCGAGATTGATTGTTTAATCAGTTAAAATTGAAACCTTAATGGTTTTGAATCTCAAAACCCCCAATGATCTAAGATCAAAATCGAAACCCTAATATCCATGATCCTAGCCGCATACATGCTTATTGCATGAATGCATGAAATCAATTTTATTTAAAACCCTAATCCTAAAACACATTCGATTTTATAAACCCTAATTCGAAATCAAATTGATTGATTGAATGAATTAAAATCAAAACCCTAATCTAATGCTTTGAATCAAAATTGATTGTTTGAATGATTGTATGTTTGGATATAGTCTGCTAGCCTTGATTAATTAAAACCGTATTGAATTTGATCACATAGAAATCGATTGCTAGGATTGATAATCTCATTCTTGAATTTGGTTGTTTGAATTGATAAAACCGATTGAATGATTTTCAAATTGAAGTCGTATTGATTGTTTGATCGAAACCCTAATGTCTCAAAATTAAAATCGAATACTATCTTGTTTGATTGATTAAAACCAAATGCTTGAATTGAAATAGAAATCGCTTGCTAGGTTAAATGATTTATGCATTCTCGTCTTGATAATGATCCGGCTAGTATTGATAGTTTTCATACATTCTCGAATGAACCCTAATTGTTACATTGCTCGACTGTTTGATTGCAATTACACATTGAACTCTTAGAAAACCGTTTGCTAAGATTGAAAACGAATAACCATTGTATTGATTGCATTGAAACCGTTTGCTAAGATTGTAGCCGTGCGGCTTGTTTGCATCATGCATGCATAATAGTACGAACTGATTGCATATAGAATCTGAATGCTAAGATTGAACATGTATGCATTATATACGAATGACCTATTTGCATCATACCTAGAATCCGGATTGCTTGACCATATTGATTGCATTCGCTTGAACACTTTTAAATCTAAATTATGAAACATATGATTTCAGATGTCGAAAATCAACAACTTGATTTTTCTGCCCTAAGTCTCTCTGGAGATAATTACTTGCAATGGGCACTTGATGCTAAGATCATCTTAAAATCCAAGGGACTCGGTGAATGTATCACCGAGGGCAATAATGCAACTGAGAAAGATACATGCAGTGCGATATTAATTATACGCCATCATCTTATTGAGAGTCTCAAAGATCAGTATTTGACTATTGAGAATCCTCTAGATCTTTGGACAGAGTTAAAAACGAGACGATCTTATGGATTATGAAACTTCAGATTATTTAAAAGAATGAAGTTGAATTCGACATCTATATGTTTTCGTGTTCTTTGCTTTATGTTTTCTATGTTTTGATTGCTTTGAACTTATTTTATTAATGAATGAAAGTTTTTATATGAAGTCTCTAAAGTATCATTCTGGGTATAGCCAGTCTCATAGAGGGCTATGGCCAGGCTAACATCCTGTTGCCTAAGGGTACGCATCTAGAGATATCTGATGCATTGTATTCACCCAGCTCTAAGAGAAGCCTATTGAGCTTTAAAGACATTCGAATGAATGGCTTTCATATTGAGACTAAGGGCGAAGGAAACAAAAAGTTCCTTCAGATCATAGAGATTGGCCAAGGCTATAAGAAAGTCATAGAGTCTATACATGCACTCTCTACTGGCCTTTTACTATGCTAAGGTCGGAATGATAGAGACCAATGCTGGTGAGTTCACGTCCCAAGCGTTTAATGATTACTGTATGTCCATGGGGGTAAGTGTGGAATACTCTGTGGCACATGTACATACACAGAACGGCTTGGCCGGATCATTCATAGAACGAATTCAGCTAATAGCTAGACCATTGCTTATGAGGTCTAAGCTTCCGGCCACAGCTTGGGGACACGCGGTCTTGCACGCGGCCGAACTGATTCGTATCAGACCGTCTAGTGAACATAAATATTCCTCATCACAATTGCTTACGGGTCAAGAGCCAGACATATCTCTTCTTAAGACATTTGGCTGTGCCGTCTATGTACCAATTGCTCCACCACAGAGAACAAAGATGGGACCTCAAAGGAGGATGAGGATATATGTTGGATATGATTCCCCCACGATTATAAAATACCTTGAGCCAATTACGGGTGATTTATTTAAGGCCAGGTATGTGGATTGTCACTTTGATGAATCCGAACATCCAACATTAGGGGGAGATAGCAATAAGCTGGTAAAAAAAGATTACATGGAATCAAACATCCTTATCTTGGCAAGATCCTCAGACTCAGGAATGTGATTTAGAAGTCCAAAAGATTATACATTTACAAAACTAGCTAATCAATTGCCAGATTCCTTTGCTGATCCGAAAAGAGTGACTAAGTCATATATACCAGCTGCTAATGCACCAATCATAACTGATGTTCAAGAGGGACGCAGTCAAGTTGCTACAGAGTCTAGACAACGACCGCAGCCATTCCTAAATCCTGGGACTTAATCGCGGCCGATCCCAAAACCCTAATAGCGATCGCGGCCGATCATGAATGCTTAGATGCGGCAGGTCCTGATGTATCTAATACTGATTCTTGGGACGCCAAGATTCAAGGTACTGAAGGTCCTGATAATAATGAGATCTCAATAAACTATGTCTCGTCTGGGATACAATGAAACATAAAGAATGTCGACATTGATGATATATTTGCATACAAGGTAGCATTTGAACTTATGGATTTGAATGAGGATCATGAACCCACGTCTATTTATGAGTGCACTCAACGATCAGATTGGATCAAATGGAAAGAAGCTATAAACGTGGAGTTAAACTCTTTAAAGAAGAGTGATGTCTTTGGACCAATAGTTCGGACACCATATGATGTTAAACCCGTCGGCTATAAGTGGGTCTTTGTGAGGAAAAGAAATGAACACGACAAGGTCGTGAGATATAAAGCACGGCTTGTTGCACAAGGATTCTCACAGAGACCAGGAACCGATTATGAGGAGACATACTCCCCTGTGGTGGATGCTACTACTTTTAGATTCCTGATAAGTTTGGCTATAAGAGAGAAATTAGACTTGTGGTTAATGGATGTTGTAACTGCATACTTATATGGGCCACTGGATAATGAGATTTATATGACAGTACCAGAGGGTATAGAGTTGAAAAACAAATCGAGTACTCGAGAACAACACTGTATAAAGTTGAATAAGTCACTTTATGGATTGAAACAATCAGGCCGAATGTGGTACAATAGGTTAAGTGAGTACCTAGAGAGAGAAGGATACAAGAATGATCCGATCAGCCCTTGTATCTTTATAAAGAAATTTGGCCAGGGCTTTGTGATTATAGCAGTGTATGTTGATGATTTAAATATCCTAGGAACCTCTGGAGAGATTTCCCAAACATTTGAATATCTTAAGAAAGAATTCGAGATGAAAGATCTTGAAAAAAAACAAAGTTTTGTTTGGGATTACAGCTTGAGTACATAAGAGATGGAATCCTTGTGCATCAAATGACATATACAGATAAGTACTCAAGAGATTCAACATGGCCGAGTCTCACCCATTATGTAGCCCCATGGTCGTGAGGTCCCTCGGCCTGGACACTGATCCGTTCCGTCCTAATATAGACGATGAAGATGTCCTTGGTCCCGAAGTGTCATATCTCAGTGCCATATGAGCTTTGATGTATCTGGCTAGTCACACACGACCATATATATGTTTTGCCGTGAATCTATTGTCTAGGTTTAGCTCTTATCCGACCCAAAGGCACTGGAACGGGATTAAACATGTTCTTCGTTACCTGCAAGGAACGAAAGACTTGGGTTTATTTTATACTACCCAAAACAAAGAAGGTTTAGTTGATTTTGCTGATGCATGTTATCTTTTGGATCCACACAATGCTCGATCACAGACAGGCTATGTTTTCACACATGGTGGAACGACCATATCATGGCGTTCCACGAAGCAGACGATCGCGGCCACATCTTCAAACCATTCGGAGATCTTGGTTGTTCATGAGGCCAGCCGCGAGTTGTTCAGAACAGGGGGAGTAATACGTGTTGTACTCTTTTTCCTTCACCATGGTTTTGTCCCACTGGGTTTTCCTGGTAAGGTTTTAATGAGGCAACATCAAAAGCGTATTACAATCCATGTATGGTTATGGCATCCAAGGGAGAGTGTTATAAATCATATTGTGGATGTTCATAACCGGGCCGGTTCATAACCGGCCCAATGCTAGAGAGAGAGAGAGTCGACCGTGAGGGGAGAGAGAGAGAGAGAGAATCGGCATCTTGCCTTTTCCTTATTAGATTATGATTTGTACTCTTTCCATTTTTGTATTTCCTTTATTTAGTCTTTCCATTATTCTATGACGGTGTAATTTCCTATATATAAAAGGCTCCTTATGTTTATGAATAATACAGAAACATAGATTATATTCTCTAAATTCACAACAACTCTAGGTTTCTTTATATACAACTCTAAGTTATTTTATCATATATAGAAAAAGAGATTATATAATATGGAAATATTTTATTCTAATACAAATATTTAGGATATGTTAATATCCCTTAATACCCCTTTCAAGTTGGAGCATACAATTTTTTTGAATGTCCAACTTGAACTAAAAATCTCCAAGTTCAAATCGGCCGTTAGTAAAAAAATTTCATCACGAAAATCATCAAAATCATCGGGATGATCTAGTTCCTGCATTCGGTTAGGTTTCATTGGTTCGCTGGGTCTTCGGTTCTTTTTAGTTGAATTCGGTTTTGTCGGGTTCAGTTTCATCAGGTTCAGTTTTATCAGTTTAAAGTCGTTGTCACTTTGTTGATCAAAGAGAGAAGTCATAGATCGAAAAGTTTGAGGATATGCAAGTCGAGATCGAGAGTTCAAGGTCGCAGGTCGTGAGAGTTTCATGTTGTTCTTCACATCATCATCAAAATCGTCGTCTTCATCTTCTTCAATTGTCATCACCATGACCAAACTCTTCTAATCACCAGATACTGAAGCGCTATTAAGGTTCACACAAATCATTTTTGAATTTTCAGTGTCAGAGCTCCGATTCCATAATTAAGTTATGTAATCGGTAGTTTCTTATGTTATTGATCATTGAGCTCAAGATCTCTTTATATATAACTCTAAGTTCCCTAATCCTATCTAGAAAGTATAGAAAGTCATTGTATCTAATCAAAGTATGAACTGTTTAAGCATATGTAAAATGAAATAAATCTCAAGAAAACTTAAAATTACTTACATTAAGAATCAAAAAGTAAACTAGATCAATCCATCTTAGATCTGAATATTCTTTTCGTGATACATTTTCACTATGTATTAGACCATTAGTCCATCTCCAATGATTTATCTTATTTACACTCTAAAATAAAGTAATTCTATGATAGAGTTGTGATATATGTTGGGGTCAAAAACGGACACGACGAAGTTAACATCCAAATATCCGTAAAAATCAGCATGAACGTATTTACGAAAAGTAATCTTCGTAAAAAAATCTTTAAGAAGAACTTTGCGGAGAAATCTTGCACTAATCTCGGTTGATTCATCGAAACTAAACACCCATAGTCCAAGAACACGTTCATAAAACGTCAGAAAAGGATCCGAACAAGGTCGCTACGTAGCAATCAGTCCGCGAACGAGCCGGTCGCTACGTAGTGACCAACCAAGCCACTCGGTCGGTCGCTACGTTGCGACCGACCTGCGAAAGAGTCGGTCGCTACATAGCGACCGACCAAGTTTTTCGTTCGGTCGCTACGTAGTGACTGATCCAGCGTGGACCAGGTCGCTACGTAGCGAACGAACTGTCTCGGATATCGATCAACGGGTACGACCCAAATCCGTGCATTCTTGTATGTTCCTCAATGCTAGCTCCCATGTACCGCAGCCATATCATTTCTCACATCACTCCGATCAAAGTTGCCATTGAAACTTTACGATAAAAACCACGAGAACTGGTTTTTGTCGAAAAGAAAATCGTAGCAGACGTTTCATGTCGAAAGACGGTCCAACGAGGTCTAAAACCGACTACAAGCCCACCTACGATTCTTTAAGAGTGAGCTCGTGGATACCATGGCGGTTTATGTTTTTATTATAAAAACATAACAATAATAAAAGATAAGTTTCCATAGAAAAAATGTTAAGTTTCTGCGGATAAACATGAAGATCGGAAAAATGGAATATCTCCATTTTTCATTTAAAACAGCTTAAGGGCAGGAAGGGAAAAGCTAAAATCGACCTTGGAGGAGTATATAATGAGTCCTAGGCGAGAGGCACAAGGAGGAGAACTTTTTCAGAGAAAACTTAGCACTTAGAGCAATTTTAGGCAGTTTTCCGTTTTTGTTATTCGAGTTGCGACTCAATTAGGTCTTGCAGTCTTAGGTTTTTAGAACTAGAATCTCGCCGACAGCTTTCGTAGCCCAGGCTCTTACCTTGTTTTGACGCTCAAACGCGGATTCGGAATAAGATCTACTTTGCTCTCTTTTTTTTATTTCTTATTTTTCTTGTCTTTATTTCGTGTTCTGATTGCTTAACGTGTCGTTTAGCAGATATCTGGGACCTCTTGGAAATTAAGGTTTTCCTAACTTTCCTTATTTAAACAGAAATCGACAGTGCGAATTTTGGTTCCCACAGTTTGGCGCTATAAGAAGGGGGGACACAGATCAATCTAACTCTCAGCCGCAAAACGCCCAATCAGATATGACGATGGACGATGGAAAGAACATACGGGACTCGACCGATACGGATGTCATCTCGTTTTAGGGGAGAGCAACGGTCAACCAGGCCAAACCTCGCAACGATCTCCTTGTCATCGAGTTGACGATTCAGAACATCGACGTCGCGAGAGTCCTAATCGATACTGGAAGCTCGGCTAATATTATTTTCAAAAACACCCTCGAAAGAATGAAGATTGACCTGTCCGAAATCGCGGAAAACCCTAGCCTGCTATTAGGACTCTCAGGGGAAACCACTATGGCTCTCGGTTCAATTAACCTCACAGTTAAAGCCGGAACCATAGAAAAAATCACAGAGTTCCTAGTTGTCGACCGACCTGCGTCGTACAACGTAATCATGGGCACACCATGGTTGAATCTTATGCAAGCAATTCCATCAACGTACCATCTTTGCCTCAAATTCTCAACCCCTCGCGGAATCGAAACAATCTGGGGAAACCCGAGGGTATCGCAAGTCTGCTTCGCCGCAGAACTAAAACGAAAAACATTAGATTCCGAGACCACTCCTAGGAAAAAGTTGGCCTCCGACAAAAAAGCCTAAGAACAAGATTCGGCGGAACTCTTCTGGCAATTGCGGAAAGCTGAGAACATAGAGGAAAGCGCGAGCCGACCTGCGAACCCGTGGTATCAGTATGTCTTGACGAAGCATTCCCCGAACGAAGCATCGAGATTGGAGCCAACTTCCATGAACCTTTAAGGACTAAGCTCATAACTTGTCTAAAAAAAGAATCTCCACGCGTTCGCCTGGGCTGTGGAAGACATGCCAGGGATTAACATCAACATAACCTGCCACGAGCTAAATATCGATCCAACCTTCAAACCAGTCAAACAGAAAAGAAGAAAGTTGGGACCCGAACGCGCTATTGCGGTCAACGACGAAGTCGAAAAACTGCATAAAGCCGGATTGATAACAAAAGTAAGGTACCCGGACTGGCTCGCCAACCCTGTAGTGGTCAAGAAGAAACACGGGAAGTGGCGAGTCTGTGTTGACTTTACTGACCTTGACAAAGCCTGTCCAAAGGATAGCTTCCCCTTACCGCACATCGATCGATTGATCGAAGCAACAACGGGAAAGGAACTCTTATCTTTCATGGATGCCTTCTCGGGTTACAATCAAATTATGATGAACCCTGACGATCGCGAGAAAACTGCATTTATTACATATAGCAGAACTTATTGCTACAAGGTGATGCCCTTCGGCCTCAAAAACGACGGCGCAACTTATCAACGACTCGTGAACTGAATGTTCTCCGAAAAACTCGGTAAAACTATGGAGGTATATATCGACGACATGCTCATCAGATCCCTCCATGCGGAAGATCACGTGTCTCATCTTGAGGAATGTTTCACGCGATTAAACTTGCACAACATGAAGCTTAACCCGACAAAATGCAGATTCGACGTAGCGTCGAGGGAATTCCTCGGTTACCAAGTGACGTACCGTGGTATCGAAGCAAATCCAAAACAGATCGATGCACTGATCGAGATGGCTTCGCCCAAAAACAAGCGGGAAGTACAGAGATTAACCGGGAGAGTCACAACACTTAACTGATTCATCTCACGATCAACGGACAAATGCTTACCTTTCTACGATATCCTACGGGGGAACAAAAAATTCGAGTGGTCAGGAGAGTGCGAAAACGCTTTCCAACAGCTGAAACGCTACTTGGCCACTCCTCCGGTTCTCGGAAAACCTGTCGAAGGAGAGACCTTATTCTTATATATCGCAGTATCAGCAAAAGCTGTAAGCGGCGTCCTGATCAGAGAAGAGCGCGGTGAACAGAAACCCATTTTTAACATAAGCAAAACATTTCTAGATGCTGAGTGACGGTATCCGCTAATGGGAAAACTAGCATACGCGGTCATGACATCGGCACAAAAGCTCATACCGTATTTCCAATCCCACACGATCGTCATCCTCACGACCTTCCCTCTGCGAACGATTTTGCATAGTCCGAGCCAGTCGGGAAGACTAGCCAAATGGGCAGTCGAGTTAAGTGAGTACGATATAGAATACCGACCAAGAACGAGTGCAAAAATCCCAAGTACTCGCAGACAGGAACCGTGACTAACAAGGAACCAAATTCAACATGGGTCCTCCACGTCGACGGATCGTCATCTAAGCAAGTATCGGGCATCGGAATTCGCCTCACGTCACCAACCAGTTAAATCCTAGAACAATCATTTAGACTGGAATTTCACGCGTCCAACAATAAGGCCGAATACGAAGCGCTCATTGCAGGACTACGATTAGCTCACGGATTGAAGATACGCAACATCCATGCCTACTGTGATTCTCAGCTAGTCGCAAGTCAATATAGCGGAGAATACGAAGCAAGGGATGAAATAATGGATGCATATCTCAAACTGGTCCAGAATCTAGCTCAAGATTTCGACTGTTTCTTTCTCACGCGAATCCCCCGCTCTGAAAACTTCCAAGCCGATGCTCTTGGGCCCTGGCATCAAGTTCAGACCCAGGTCTTAAAAGAGTGATTCTGGTCGAATTAATTGAACACCCGAGTATCAGACCACCAGTCATTGTCAACCTCATCAGGGATCAAGACGACGATGTAGAGGAGGCCGCAGTACAACCAGAAGAAAGATCGGAACAATCCGACTACAGTTGTGATACGCCATGGCTGGAAACGATTTGAGCCTACATCATCGACGGAAAATTACCTCCCAAAAAATGGGCAGCCCGCAAAATCCGAACCCAGACCGCGCGTTATATAACAGTCGACGGGGAAATTTACAAATGAAAATTTTCCGGACCACTCATGACGTGTTTGGAAGGAGAAAAGGCGAGAAACGTCCTGGAAAAAGTCCATTCTGGATCCTGCGGAATCATTCCGGTGGAAAGTCACTTGCAGTGAAAATCAAACGCCACAGATACTACTGGCCAACGATGATCGGAGATTGTGAGAAATTCGCACGAATAAGCGAAAAATGCCAAAGGCATGCTCCGACCATCCGACAACCAGTAGAAGTTCTTTCTTCCATCACGTCAGTGTATCCTTTCATGCGCTGGGCCATGGACATTGCCGGACCCCTTCACAATTCAAATCAAAAGTGTTTCCTCTTAGTCCTCACTGATTTCTTCTCAAAGTGGGTGGAGGTGGAATCATACGCAAGTATAAAAGATGTCCACGTTGAAAATTTCGTATGGAAAAACATTATCTGTAGACATGGAGTTCCTTACGAGATCGTAACCGACAACGGATCTCAATTCATCTCCACCCGATTCAAGGCGTTCTGCGAAAAATGGAAGTTACGATTAAAAAAATCAACTCCCAGATATCCACAATGCAACAGTCAAGCCGAGACAATCAATAAGACCGTTCTAGACGGAGTTAAGAAACACCTAGACGCTAAAAAAGGCAGGTGGTCATAGGAACTCGAGGGAGTCCTCTGGTCACATTGCACGACCCTAAGACGAGCAACGGGAGAAACGCCTTTTGCCCTCGTGTACGGGACAGAATGCATGATTCCCGCAGAAGTCGAATTCCCCGGGGTCCGAAGAAGATTACTGCCCGACAAGAATAACTCAACAACGCCATGCTCCTAGACAATCTCGACCTCATCAACGAGCACCGGGATCGAGCGCTCGTCCGAATTCAAAATTATCAACACGCAGCCGCAAAATACTATAACTCCAACATTCGAAATTGCCGATTCAACGAAGGAGATTTAGTTCTGTGCAAAGTCTTCCAAAACACCGCTGAGCGAAACGCAGGAAAACATGGAGCAAACTGGGAAGGACCCTACAAGATCATAAAAGTCGTTTGACCAGGTTCCTACGAGATAGCCAACATGCAAGGCGTAAAAATTCCAAGAACTTGGAATGCAATGCATCTAAAAAATACTATCACTAAATAAATCGCTTTGCAACTACTGAACTACGAGACGGCTTGATCTCCGAAAGGGGTACGTAGGCAGTTTGTCGAAATACAAATTCAGCTGTCTCCCTCTCTAAAAACAGGGGAGGGAGCGGGTACGTATACGTATACTCGTATACTCCCAAGTTCAAAATATCTGACATAGCACTCGATATTTTTGAAACTTTTCCAACGCAACAATGCCACAAAACCGCACGACCATTTTTGGTCCACAAATTATATGAGTCCTAAAACTCAAGAACTTATCAGTCACTAGGTAAAAACCAACCTTCGGCATTGCGAGACGTCGCAAAAACGCCTAAGAAACTATTTCCCGCCAGACATCACATAGACGAAATCCTGGTCTAAAAAAAACGGAACTATCATACGCATTAACATTTTCTCAAACACGTACTCTTCGCGAAGATCCAAACGGTAGTGTCTACCACCAAGTTCGTTGCTGATCACATCGAACTCCTAACGTCCTAAACAGACTAAGCCATCTCACAAAGATGACTCTCATATATCCGACACAAGGGTAATAGCACTATAAAAGAAATCCAAAATTTTGGTCAGCACTTCCAGGAGAATTAAAATTGTCCTTGGAGAGATGCTCGATTCCAACCAGACAAGTCATATAAGCCGAGAACCTATCGCGGACTTTAAATCGGTATGGAATGAAGTGGAAACTGTAACGGGATACGTAAGTCGAATTAGTCATCGCACCCCCTAAAACTAGAAGTAAACCTAGGTCTTGCCCTAAACCCAGCACACTAGTCTTTAAAATCTCAAGGTATGATATCGAAGATACGAGATCCTAAAGCATGCCTCTATGCTTATATTCAACGTCCTCAGAAATCCCACGAAGTTAGGACTTTGCGGAAAATTCTCAAAACAGACCACGAATATAGCATTCCACTTTGGAGAAAGATATTAGTTGACAACTCATAATCTTCCTTATACACCATCCAAATTACTCACATAAAAACGCAAACTGAATATCCATTCATAAAAATGCCGCAATGCGGCGGGGATTCAAAGCTACAAGTGGCCAGTCCCAAAACATAAACATGGCCATACAAGGCCAAAGCAAGTACTAATTCATAACATAAAAAAAAAAAAAATCTATCAAGCGAGATCGTAACCTTGATCGTCATCTAGAATCTAAACCTCTCCTTCACCCATCTCCTCGTCCAAGCTCGGGGCCCGCACCGCCTCCGTTTTTCCTGATTTCAGGATTTTGCCCCTCTGGGTCTTCTAAAAACGTCGGAAGGAAACACTCGGACCTTAGGTAAGCCAAGATAAGGTCGAAACTCTCGTCCACGGCCGCCAGATCTCCCTTGCAAGCGGACAATCTGGCTTCCTCGGCCTGTAAGGACGAAGGGGTTTCACCCTGGAGTGCCTGAACCACATCCATCCCACCATCGACAGTCGCCAGGGCCAAATCCCTGCTGCGAATGCACTCGAGGGAGCCTAGAAAGTCGGAGATCTTCGCCAAACGGGTCTGGAACTCAACGCGGAGTGCATCCTTGGCCTCCTCGACCCCACGGTTCGTCGACCCTTCACCACTTTCCATCTGACGCTGAAGTCGGCGTACCTCCGAAGACTTGGTCTTCCTGGCCTTTTTCTCCTTAAGCAAAGAACTCGCCGTCTTCCCAAGGTCCCTCTCGAGCTCCCAAATCTGAACCTCAAGCTTAGACACCTTTGCGGAATGAGAATCCTCGATAGCTTTCAGCATGGCTTCAGACTCAGACAATTTACCCTGCATCTCTGTCAGATCTTTCGCAAGACGACTGACCTCAGAACCGCACTCGCTGTTCATCCCATCGATCAGCGACACAAACTGCGAAATGAGGTAAAAATTAGAGATACAAAGCAAAACATGGCTAAACAGAATCCAACGCTCTAAGAATAAAAAGCCAAAGTGAAGAACGAACCTTTCCGCGGAATCCTGACGCCATACTCAATCCTTCCTGCTGCGAATATTCTCCGTCATTGCCCTTGGTGCATCTCCTCTTCCGTCCCTTTGGTTGAACAACCGGAGTAGCACTAGGAGCACGCAATGCCAGGAAATTCTCATTTCTAGCTGGAGGAGGAGGCATCGACTCAGTGGCCTTTTCTTTGCCATCAACGAGAATCGGAGTCGTAGACGATCCAAAAGGCTGAGCCGAAGCATCTGGCACGCACGAAACGCCCATTTTGACATGCGCTCCTGCGTCTTGCGGAACCTGAACCTTGGGTTCATGAGTCGGAGTGACGACCATAACGGAAGAGGACGGAAGCTCGGTGTCAGCATGCACCGGTTCCTTCTCAGATTTGCGGCGAGCTAGTTTCTCTCGGAAAGAAAGGAAGCCGGCGACACAAGCTGGCGCACTATCGGAGGGAACCAGTCCTGGAACTTGGGAGGTGGCCTCACCCATCTCGGCATCGGAACCTCTCTTGTCACTTTGGGAGGAAGACATCTTGAAAGCTAAATTGAGGAGAGAAGCTAGAGAGAATTTGGTAAGAGAGGAATGTGTTAAGGGAATGAAAGATGGGAGCTCACTACTTATAGAAGTATGAGCTTAGGATTTCGATTTATTATATATATATATATATGTCTTCTTCAATATTCTTCCGCAGAATTTTGAATGTAAACTCCGTCCAACTTACCTATCTTGCCTAACTTGCCAAACCACATGCTAGAATCTCAGCCCACCTACGATTCTTTAAGAATGAACTCGTGGATACTATGGCGGTTTATGTTTTTATTATAAAAACATAATAATAATAATAAAAGATAAGTTTCCGCAGAAAAAATGTTAAGTTTCCGCGGATAAACATGAAGATCGGAAAAAATGGAATATCTCCATTTTTCATTTAAAATGGCCTAAGGGCAGCAAGGAAAAAGCTAAAACCGACCTTAGAGGAGTATATAAGGAGTCCTAGGCGAGAGCCACAAGGAGGAGAACTTTTTCAGAGAAAACTTAGCACTTAGAGCAATTTTAGGCAATTTTCCGTTTTTGTTATTCGAACTGCGACTCAATTAGGTCTTGCAGTCTTAGGGTTTTAGAACTAGGAATCTCGCCGACAGCTCTCGTAGCCCAGGCTCTTACCTTGTTGTAACGCTCAAACGCGGATTCAGAATAAGATCTATTTTGCTCTCTTTTTTCGATTTTTTTATTTTTCTCGTATTTATTTCGTGTTCTGATTGCTTGGCGTGTGGTTTAGCAGATATATGGGACCTCTGGGAAATTAGGGTTTTCCTAACTTTCCTTATTTAAATGGAAATCGACAGTGCGAATTTCGGTTCCCACAATATACTCCAATGGTACTCTATTTTAGAGGGGAAAACATAACGATGAACAAAAAAATAACTTGCTCTATATATAGAATAAACTCTTTTTGTATTCTATTATAGAGTGAAAAATAGAGTACTATTGGAACATTTTTACTCTAAACTCTATTTTAGAGTGAAAAATATAGTGATAGGAATGTCAAAGTGGAACCTGGACCGCGGCCCTGGCCTGGTAAGGCTTTTCTGCAGGGCGGGATTGGGCCGGCATTTGGTAAGCCCGCAGAGTAGCGGGCCTCGCAGGAAGGACTTGTAGCAGGATGGGCCAATAGCGGGATGGGTCACATGTTAACCTACGGGATTTGGAAGGCCCCCAAACCCTAGCCTCTATTTTTGCTTTCACCTGAAACAACGAGAGAGAGAGAGAGAGAGAGAGAGAGAGAGAGAGAGAGAGAGAGAGAGAGAGAGAGAGAGAGAGAGAGAGAGAGAGAGAGAGAGAGAGGAAAGAAGGAGATTCGCTAATAGGTGTTCGCCGTCGGCAAATGAAGCTCCGGTGACTGAGATTTGAAGGTCTATGATACTTGCTGACTCCCATGTTTCTTCTGTCTCCAAGAGTGGAGCTTTTTTAAGCCACTGTGATCTGCCACCAGAGGTTCTCCTTCTCTGCATGCATGGTCGTCATCTTCTCCTCTTCATCGAGAAGGTATGAAACTCATTTTGTATATTTGGTGATGGCAATTAGAATGTCTTGTTAAGATTGTAATCTGATGAGGTGTGGACTTTTGTATCTTTTGAACTAGGAAGCTCAGATCGTTCGATTTAGACTTCAAGAAGGTGAAAACAAGTCAACCCGGTGATGAGGTGGGGACCGAGGCGGAACATCACAGCTCAGCTTCTGACACAACGACAGAGGAAGATCTCGCCTTTTGTCTCATTATGCTCTCGAGAGACAAGTGGAAGCAACAGAAGAACAAGACGATTGTAGAAGAAGATGATGAGACAAATCACGAACGTGAAGATTACAAATCGAGCAAGAACAGAGGAGGAAGAGGAAGATTCAACTGCGAGACTTGTGGTAGAGTGTTTTTGAAATTTGATTCTGCTTAGTTTTTTTTTCATGTTCTGTCTCTGATATATTGATGTTGACAGCTTGTGTTTGTGTTCTGTCTCGAGGTGATGGTGAACAAGGAGGCGAGTGGCTCATCTTCTTCTCCTCTTCACAAAAATTGTATAAAACTCTTCATTCATCAGTTTAGCCTTTGTTTAGCTGCAATAGTCTCTGTCTCGGTTACTTGTATTTCTTGTCTTGACTAGTTCAGTGGATTTTTGCGGCGTAGCTAATGAAATATCATTCTAAGGAATGAAGAGTGATTGTTCATAAGCTACACTCAAAAACCCACTGCGAAGTTAAGACATGGCTCGTGTGCCGTTTGTTTAATTACTTGGTGTTTGAATGTGTGATTGACATGTTTGCAATAGTGATTGATTGTATTGTGTTGAGTAGTAATATAACTTGTATTACTTGTCTTGACTAGTTCAGTGGATTTTTGCGGCGTAGCTAATGAAAAATCATTCTAAGGAATGAAGAGTGATTGTTCATTGCTACGCTCAAAAATTCACTGCGAAGTTAAGACATGACTCGTGTTGTGTCTCATTGTATTTTCTTGAGTAATGTAGCAACTTGTATTACTTGTTCTTGAGTAATGTCTCACACGTTTATGTCTCATTTTTATGTTAACTCGTCTTCCTTTTTTTGTGGTTTGTCTTGATATGATGGAGTGATGGTGAACAAGGAGGCAGAACAAATTAGTTCAAACAACAGCAGCTCCAATAGCTAGCATCATCATCCAATATAGCAGCTTTAAGGAACTCAGATTAGTAAGGTCTTAAACGTGTGAGACTTGTTTAGCTTGGTTTGTGTAGGTTGTCGGATCACTGTCTTGTTTAGCTTGCTTTGCGTAGGTTATCAGATCACTGTCTTATTAGCTTGCTTTGCGTACATGATAGATCACAGTTTTATTAGTTTGCTTTGTGTAGTTATAGTCTTAATTTGGTTGTGTACTTGTATAAATATTTAGAAATTTTAATAAACAATAATATCAATTTTTAATTAGAATTTATAAAAAAAAATAGAAAACCCTAATAAGCTTGCTTAGGTCAGTTCACGTTGAAACCCAAAAAAAAAAACATGAGAGAGAGACCATGGGATCAAGGGGCTATTCAGAAGAGCAGTACATGTTTGATCCAAACTACTCCCCACCAAATATTGTGGACTTGGAACTCAACAACTCATAGCTAGACTTACTGCATCAGAGGAGGTCGCTGATCTGCTCACAAAAGGTGGTGTAAGTGGTGTTGATGGAAAGAAGCAAGGAAGCAAAAGAAAACTTATCAGTCTTGTCGATGAAACAAATGATTCTGATATTGAAATCACTCCACCAACCCAAACAACCAAGCCTCACAGGCGGACCACGTTTGGAACAGCCACGAGGAAACCCATGTTGCAATCCACTATAGATGGTGGCATTGGCTCGTCCGCACAGGCGTGTAGTAAGGAGAAGTTTGTTCCTATGAAGTCTGTGATTCGTGGAGGGAGAAGAAAGGCACTGACTCAGTCACAAAAAAAAACAAGGTCGCTTCTAGCCAGTCGCAAAAGAAGAAAACCGCGCCTACTCAGTCGCAAAAGAAGAAGGAGAAGGTCACAGAGGACATAACGGACTTTGATGATGAATTGGGTGAAGAAGGGGTCGATGAGGATGTAATTGGTGAAGAGGAAAGGGAAGAGAGGCAAATATCACATATGTGGGTCGATTTCAAGGTGGTCACTAAACCCAATGGAAAGTTGAAAGCTGCATGCAATCATTGCAGGAATGAGTATGCATGGCAATCCCACTCGCATAGAACCAGTGGGTTGAGAAGGCATCATTTGAGATGTAAAATGTATCCAAGGAATCGAGGAAGGTAGCAGCAACTCAATACCGAGGGGAAAGTAGTATCTCGCAAGTATGCTCATACTGTGTTTAGGCAGATGGTAGCTAGGACAATAGTCCAGCATGATCTACCTTACTCGTATGTGGAGTATGAAAGAGTGAGAGACACATGGAAGTATTTGAATGCTGATGTCCAAACCATTTGTTGAAACACAGCGAGAGCAGATGCGTATCGATTATATGAAAGCGAGAGAGACACACTCAAGAGGGAATTAGCGAGTCTTCCTGGACGTGTCTCCTTCACGTCTGACTTGTGGACATCAGTGAAACGAGAAGGATACATGTGTGTGACAGCACATTACATTGATAAAAATTAAGTTGAACAGCAAGATCCTGACGTTTTTTGCTTTGCCACCACCACATACCAATATGAATGTTGCGATTCAGCTCCTTGATTCACTAAAAGGGTGGGGAGTTGACAAAAAGGTATTCTCAGTCACGCTAGATAATGCTACAAGTAATGACTCGATGCAAGATATTGTGAAATCGCAACTGAATTTGAGTGATGATTTGTTGTGTGGAGGAGAGTTTTTCCATGGCAGATGTGCAGCTCACATACTTAACCTCATTCTGCAAGATGGGTTGAAGGTTATTGAAGAATCATTGCATAGAGTAAAAGAGAGTGTTAAGTATGTATTTGGATCGGAAACGCGTGAAAATTTGTTCCAAAAATGTGTGGATTCTGCGGGTGTAGTAGAAAGTGGGGGGCTAATATTGGATGTGCCCACAAGATGGAACTCGACTTACTATATGCTTGAAAGAGCCATCAAGTACTGTAAAGCATTTGTTAAGTTGGAGACATTTGATAAGAAGGGTTATAAAACGGTGCTGGGAATGTCCTAAAATCATTTTGTACCTACTCTAATAAAAGTCGTAGTGTCGAGATTGACAATCGTATAATATTAGGTGGTTATAATGTTTTGCTAGAAACCGCTTATAATCTATGAATTGAGAATTCATTACTAATATTATATGATCACACACCTAAGCGAACTGGATCAGATTGTAATTGAGTTTAATTAGATTAAATCAATATTAGAGTTTTGGTGGTTTAATATTTATAAGATAAATATAAAGTACATTAATCCAAATTGGATTTGGAACCAACACGTAAGGCCTTAAAGCCCATTCCCATAATAATTATTATTAGGGTTGGTATGTGTCGTGTGTATGGATGACATATATGTTGTGTAGAGATCGATTATTATCATTCTCAAGCCACCGTACTAAAACCCTTAAAAAACTAAAAGACAAAAGGTTTGTCTAAGATTTGATATTAACGGCACTAGCATCCCGTCTCGATCCAGTTTGTGTGCGTGTGGATACCGGTAGAGGCACGACGTTTGGAGTGCATGCAATCTTGACTTGGTTTGTTCATCTTTCCGCATCAGAATAACCAGGTATATTCGAAACCGTAATATCTAGATTTGTTTCAGTATTTTCATGAGATCTAGGCATACAAAATTCATAGGTTGATTTATAAATAGTTATAAACCGGTATGAATTCCAACAGTGGTATCAGAGCCTACTTGTTTAATACTGAAATTGTTTTTCGTTTGAACTTGATATGTTAGCTTGTTAATAGAAACCCTAATTTGATTATGGTATTTTACGGTATAATGATATTGATTGATAACTAGAACCGGCATGTCAAGTTAAACAATTAGAACATCCGAATGTCCATATGAGACACACGTTTTGGTTGAAGTGCCTTTAAAACTAATGTGCTTATGTTCAGAATAAGATTATACGAACATTGTGATGACTGTAATCAATTAGTTTTAACATGCTTTTTTCTCGTAGTGGTTTCTTGCATGTATCGTATGTGCAAGATGCATAAATTATATTTAGCACATGTATATAGTAATAATCGATTGCTTGTCTAAATTAATATATGTATTTAAGATATTATATCAAAGAGTTGATATAGATTCGGTTAAATCATTTAACACGTTTTGATAATTTTAGTTATAATTCTAATTTTGTTATAAACCAATTTAGTGATCGATCCATTTATCAGCCTGTGTAACAAGACGGGCCAAGCCCATCCGCAGAATCATACTGGCGCCTATCTACTCTTGTGTTTATCCACATTATAGTTAGTGTTTATCTTACGTATTGCTAGTCATTATCTAGTTAAGGATAAGTACGATCTCATGTCGATCCAGTACTTAGACCGTTATTATCATATGTATAAAAAGACCAGTTGGTCGACCTAATAATAAAAACAAGTTCCCCTCTTCATACACAACACGTTATCAGCACGATAGACTCCAAAACCCTGAGACAAAACCTAACCTAAAATCCGTCACACATAAACTCTAATCCAGGCGTAACTTAAAATCAATCTATCTCTCAAACTCCGAGGAACCAGACGACGAGCCACATATAAAATTGAAGCTCTGGACAAGACGAATCTATCAGCAAAAACCGTTTGTCAATCCAATCTCAGACACGCCCACACTCGCAGAAACAATAGACGGCGCCGCCTTGGTCTTTTGGAACCCTAATCCCGAAGAACCCTAATTCCTTCTTGATTCCGTTCCAGCAAGCATTACCGTCTCAGCTTCATCCCGATCTCAGCTCAGATGAACCCTTGAACTCAATCCCGTCTCGCGTTCCCGTCACTACCTCAGCTCGATCCGACGATCAGCCTCAACCCGTTCGCGAGAGACAACCAAGGCGATCGCGACCTAACAAACCTAACCCGATCGCATCCTCTCAGCTCGCGATCCCGAAGCAGCCAGCTCGCGTCCGTTCGAGGTTCATCTTGGTGGTCCGGTTTCTACAATCTGCAAAACAAAGGTAATCTTAATTCTGAGAACATGAATAGAACATGGTAGTTTTGTAAAGATTGAAACCCTAAAATCAGAACTCTAAAGATGAAAGCCATGGGGAAAATAGATCAAACCCTAAAGAGTAAATCGGAGCTCGAATAAGTCCGATCCCCTAAACCATAATTCGAGATTGATCCATTGATCAATTAAAATCAAAGTCTTAATGATTTTGAATCTCAAATCAAATCCCCTTGATCAAAGATCAAAGTTTTTCGAAATCTCCTAAAAACCCTAATTTTGGAAAATCGGTTTTAAATTGTTTGATTTAAACTTTGATTGTTTGATCACCTAGAGCTATTGATAAGATTGTTTAAATTCGAATCTAAATCCCTCAAACTGAAACCCTAAAAGTTTAAATCGGTTTTAAAATGTCTTTGTTTGATGATTGATGATCTGAGATGTTAGGATTGATAAATTGATTAATAGATCTAATCTCAAGATTCGAAATTCTTAAGGCCTTGAAACCCTTAATCTTGATTGATATTCCTAAATGCCTTGAAACCTTAAATCTCTCATTACTTAAAACCTGAAAGATTGATTTAAAGAATTTACATATTGAATGAGAGTTAGGTTGCTAGATTATTTGATTGATATAGATCGTGTGGAATTGTGTTTTTGTTATCAATCATACTGAATGGCCGTGAGGCATAATGCATTGGTTCATACATGCGGCCTTGTGCCCTTGATTGAGATTAAAGCCGTAAGGCCTAAGCATCACAAAACATGAGCCGTGTAGCCTAAAGTATTATAGATAGACTTATGAAATCATATGCACTAATTATTTGAATTGGTTGCAAGAATTTTAAATCATGAATTTATTAATGATTTCAGATGTCGAGATTTGAGCCTTCGGATTATGCTGCCCTAGATATCTCTGGAGATAATTATCCAGAATGGGAAATGAACACTTCAATTGCCCTGAAGTCTAGAGGACTCGGGGAATGTATCATTGAAAGAAATGATGAAGTTGAAAGTGAAAAGCATAGAGCCATAACAATTATGCGCTATCATCTCACTGAGGAACTGAGAAATAAGTACGAAAGTATTGAGGATCCTTATGATCTTTGGATAAAACTAAAATCCATATACTCAATGGAATTATGGCGAAAGGCCATGAATGATTGGAAGATACTCAGGTTCCAGGATTTTAAATCCGTGGAAGAATACGATTCTGCTCTAATGAAAATCGCCCATAGTCTTGAACTATGTGATGAAGTGGTTACAGATAATGATCTACTGTATAAAACATATTCCACATTCAATCCAAAGGATCGGTTGCTATCATATACAGCTAAAGGTTTCACAACCTATAATGACTTATTGTCATACCTATTGGCAACTGAGCAAAGAAAGCAGAAAATTAAAGATACCATTGACAGATTTGAGAAACTTCAGAAAAGATGCATTGAGGAACAAAAAAGTGAGATGAGATATCCTGAGGCATTGGATCAGGATGAATCCAAGAAAGCCGTGTGGAGTAATATAGATTGTGAGGTCGGCTTATACATTGACTAAAAGAAAGATCTCGACATGATAATTTTATTTTAAGTCTATGATTTTGTGATTTGCTTTTGACCTACTTGATGATTCACGATTTTGTTTTTATATATTATCTTGCTTGGTCTTGCTTGATGATTCTTGATTAAATAACAAATAAAACCTTAATAAAAGGATACTCAGTCCACTGATAGTTGATTTCATGCATGGTTTAACTTTACCTTGATTTTATAGGTTTAACTTTACCTTCCTGCAATCACATAAAATCAATTGTTGGGTGTAGACTAATGAGTCAGTTCACTGATAGTTTGATTTCTCGCATAGATTTAACTTCATCTTGATTGTATAGGTTCAACTTTACCTTCCTACAATCACTTGAAATCAATTAATTGGTACTGACAAATGGCAAAAGACACGACATTATTCAGATCCATTGAGTTATAAAGAAATCAATTAATGCTTATACCCATATTTTCTACTGATTTATTCTATGCTAAGGATCAGTATGAAAGAGGCATAAAGCCATGGTAACCAGTATGGTTCACCACGAAATAAACACTTATGGCATGACCAGATTAGCCATCTTGATCCAAAACATGATGAAAAATTAATTAAGGCACAAAAGTGATCCCATAAAATCTCACAATGTGTTATAAGTACACAAAAGAGAAAATCACTAAAATAATTAAGGCTCCACTGTCCTAAGCACTACGAAATTATGAGTATGTTCATGAGGGGGAGAGAGGACTAAAACTCACAGTCCATGATCATATCATAAATTCGGATTCCATGGTTTACAACCATAATATACACGGCTGGAAAGCTTTAAAGCTCTCACTAATGGTACATCACCCACGTCCAGCCTAAAGCTTAAGGACATTATGTATATAAATATTGATTTACATCAGGCCATACATGTAAGCATAGACATTCCCACCTCTGAATGATTAAGGGTCATAAACCAGACATATACACAAACCATCTTAAGAAAATACGAATATTCCACCACATATATGTGTGCCATTTAAGATGGAACCTCAGATGAGGATTGGAAATATATATTAGATAAATAAGACTTCCTCCACGAAACTATAATGTATCTTGTGCCAAACATGGATGATTTAATCAAGTGGCCAAGAACACAGATTACAAAAGATAGTAATCTGATTATCCAACTTTGAAAGGAGAAAGTTATCAGGCTGATAAAGAGTAAAGAGTAAAAGAGAAATATAATGGTATCAACCATAGTTGTCTTGGCAAGATCCTCAGACCAAAGATTATGATCTAGACGTTCTAAAAGAATATGATCAAAAGATATAAAAGCTAGCAGAAATATATGCCAGACACACTGACCCGAAAAGAAAAAAATGACTATGTCATACCAGCTTAAGCACCACGAATTTGATGTCTAAGAGACACAATCAAGTTGCTACAATGTCTATTAGAGATAGACAAATAAGTTCCAAATAATAAGGAACCTCGGAAAGTAATGAAAGGTGCTCAGAATCGTACAAATCCGAGTTCATAAGAGAAACCAGTTCAGACAGAGAAATAAGGTTGCGCAACCACACATCTAAGGTACTAGACCATGTAGTTTGGGACGCCAAACTGCAAGGTATAAAGGTCTTGGATAATAAGATCTCAAAATCTAATTAGATCATGTCTGGAACAGTATGAAACTGAAGATAAAGAGTGTTAACACCAAAGATGTATTTACATACATAAGAGCTCATAAAAGATTGTAGTACTTAGGATTTGAAGGATATAACCTGAGGATCATGAACCCACGTAGAGTACTCATAAAACCTGTATAGGGACGTGGGGTGTTCAAAGAATTCAAAGTAATTATAAGACAGATGTGCGTAGTAACCATGTACATACAGAAAAGTCATCTAAGAAAGAAACCAGTGAATGGATCTTGTGAGATAAGAAATTCCGTGAGATTAAAGGACATGACCACATGGTATAGTGTGTCCATGTTCCTTCTAAATAACGTTCAAGTATAGCTTGATTACACAAGGATACTCACAAGGACCAAGGAACAATTTATAAAGAGATATGCTCCAATATGGTGGATGCTACTACAGAAAATCAAGTTTGATTTTGTCTGGATATTTACTAAAGAAATAATGGTGTAGTAAGCAGCAAATGGATCACTGGATAAAGGTATCAACGTACCATAGAAATATGAGAAAGAAATTCTCATAGAACAAGCTTTGTTCCTAAGTTATTTATGGATTGTAATATACAACAGCTGTAAGTAATATGAAAGACTAAGTATTTAGTGCAGTCAGTCCATACAGAAAATATTATAATTCCTTGTGATCATAATAAAGACCAACTGAGAGAAAAAGGTTTAATGGTTCAAAGGTTCAATGATACAAGTTATCGATTGATTAAACAGACTATGTTTTACATATGGAAAGTCTGTAGAAAAATCATAGCCGTGTGTGTGTGTGTATGATTAAGTCAGCACGCCTAAGTGAGAACCATAAACCAGGATAGTGACCAGAAGGATGTCTGGTCGTGGCTTAATGATTATAAGCATTGCTAAAGCAAGAAAAGATCGATAACCATGTACAAAGGACATGAGTGTATGACTGCAAATTCATTGTGTGATGAGTTTCATTGCAGCAAATAATTATTGATGGTATGACCTTAGACACTCATGATTATGAACGAATATAGACAAGGTCTATAGCTCAACATGGATCGACAAAAGAAAATAAAGAATGATTGGTTACAATGGATAAAGCCATTGGCACATACGAAGAGATATAAGTCCGAATGAACGAAAGATATGAAGTAAAGTTGTTCGTATGTGTTCTGGGTCTATGACTCAATATATATTGAATGTCCACATTTTTGGAAAGCCATATAACCAAAGAGAATCTGTGGGACATGAAAAAGGACCTGCAAGTAAAGTTTTATTGCAGATTATAAAGTCCATCCGAGCACCGTTTGAAGCACCATCAGTTCAACCAAGACATGGAGTGATCAGCAGCAAAGATGTACATCCTGACCACATCTTAATGGAGTTCCAAAAGACATACCAACGTCCAAGACTTACAAGTTCATTCAAGGAGAATCCAGCTGATCATCTTCACCAAGTCATAGGCAACTTCAACGTTCAAGAAGATTCGGATACCAGATGGGAATGCGTCTACTACAGTGATGCATTCATCAGGGGGAGTTCATGTGTTGTACTCTTTTTCCTGTCTTGTTTTCCCTTTTTACCACATTGGGTTTTGGGTTTGTCAAGAGAGGTTTTAATCAGGCAACATCCAAAGCATGAATGAACCTTGACCGGATGTGTCGATCAAGGGGGAGTGTTATAAACCATTTAGTGATCGACCCATTTATCAGCCCGTGTAGCAAGACGGGCCAAGCCCATCCGTAGGATCATACTGGCGCCTATCTACTCTTGTGTTTATCCACATTATAGTTGGTGTTTATCTTACGTATTGCTAGTCATTATTTAGTTAAGGATAAGTACGATCTCATGTCGATGCAGTACTTAGACCGTCATTACCATATGTATATAAAGACCAGTTGGTCGACCTAATAATAAACAAAAGTTCCCCTCTTCATTCACAACAAATTTGATTAGAACTAAATACTAAGATTATCTAATTAATAATTAATAATTAATAATTTTAATTAGAATAAATTAATTTAATTATTTATAGTTCAATTAAAATACATATAAGATATGTATTAGTTATATTTATATTTTATATTAGATATAAAATTTAAATATAAACTAAAATTGAATTAAAATTTGTTCCTCAATTAATTTCAAGTATTTTTGATGTCTACCCAATTTTATCAACTATCAAGGCTCGTTTCGTTGTAAGATAGGCTTGCCAAAGCAAGGTGTCTGCAATTACATGAGTGAGGTGGATGGTAACGGTTACCATGTGAAACAAGATTGGTTTACTTGACTAGGCTATCAAAACGGTTTTGGGCTTAGAGACATAGGTTGGATAAGATATAAGATGTCGTCTGACAACCAAGAATTATATTGGATATAATTAGCAAAGTGTTGCGTACCTAAATAGCTTTATATTCGGGCGATGAGCCAAAGCTCACTCGGATTTTAGTGAAACATGGATCTTGGATATTATATTCAGTTTGAGGAAAATGTTTTGAATATAATATGAGTTTTCTTAATTGTTAAGATCTCTCTAATTCCTGAACATCATATTAATATTCGCTATTATTCTATTCCAGCAATGTTAACTCCTCACAACTCATTTTCATTCCAATATGCCCTTGAGAAAGACAAATTGAATGGATCAAATTTCCTCCAATGGTATCGAAACCCGAGAATTGTTCTCAAACAAGAGTTTAAACCCTACTTGGAAGATCTGGAAAGGAAAAAGACTTTTGAAACATCGTCTAAGGGTATTTATGTTATAGAAGTAAATGTTACTACTTTTGGTTCTACTTCTTGGGTATTAGATACCGGCTGTGGTGCTCATATTTGTACGAATATGAATGGCCTAAGCAACAGTAGAATTTTGGAGAAAGGTCAAGTGGACCTACGAGTGGGAAATGGAGCAAGAGTTGCTGCATTAGCCGTGAGAACATTTCATTTGTCTTTACCTTCAGGCTTGGTTTTAGAACTAAAGAATTGCTAATATGTACATGCTATAAGTAGGAATATTATTTCCATTCCTTGTTTGGATTTGGAAGGATTTCAGTTTTCGATCAAAAACAAGTGTTGTTCCTTTGATCGTAATGATATCTTTTATGGTAGCGGTCCATTAGAGAATGGACTTTATATTCTAGACCAAAGTGTGCCTGTCTATAATATCAGTACCAAAAGATTCAAGTCTAACGACACGAATCAGACTTTTCTTTGGCATTGTCGATTGGGCCACATAAATGAGAAACGCATTCAAAAGCTTTATAGTGATGGACTTTTGAGCTCATTTGATTATGAATCATATGAAAAATGTGAATCTTGTTTATTGGGTAAAATGGCTAAGGCTCCTTTTACTGGACACAATGAAAGAGCCAAAGACTTGTTGGAACTTATACATACTGATGTATGTGGACCAATGAGTATACATGCTAGAGGAAACTATCAGTACTTCATTACATTTACTGACGACTTCAGTAGATATGGTTATGTTTATCTAATGAAACATAAGACTGAATCTTTTGAAAAGTTCAAAGAATTTCAGAATGAAGTACAAAATCAGCTTGACAAGAAAATAAAAGCTCTTCGATCTGATCGAGGTGGAGAATATTTGAGTCAAGCGTTTAATGATCATTTGAGAGAATGTGGAATTGTTTCACAACTCACTCCTCCAGGAACACCACAATGGAATGGTGTATCCGAAAGGAGAAATCGAACTTTACTAGATATGGTTCGATCTATGATGAGTCATGCAGATCTTCCACCATCCTTTTGGGGATACGCTCTAGAAACGTCTGCGTTTACGCTAAATAGATGTCCATCAAAATCAGTTGAAAAGACTCCATATGAGATGTGGACTGGAAAGGTTCCAAATTTGTCTTTTCTGAAAATTTGGGGTTCTGATGCTTATGTCAAACGTATGTTTACAGATAAGCTTGGACCAAAATCTGATAAATGCTTATTCGTTGGTTATCCCAAAGAAACCAAAGGTTATTACTTTTACAACTCCACTGAGAACAAAGTGTTTGTTGCTCGTAGTGGCATTTTTCTTGAGAGAAAGTTTCTTTCTAAGAAGAACAGTGGGAGTAAAGTACAACTCGCAGAAGTTCGAGAAACACAGGAAAATGTTTCATCCTCTCAGGAAGATGATCAATTAGATTTACGAAGAGTCGTAGAATCTACACCTGTGGAACCTGAGGTACGTAGGTCCGAAAGGACACGTCACGAACCTGTTAGATATGAGGTTTGGGTGACAGATCATCATGATCTATTGATAATAGAGAATGATGAACCTACATCATTTGCGGAAGCTATGATGGGCCCAGACTCCGATAAATGGCGAGAAGCCGCAGAATCCGAAATGGAATCCATGTCAGTAAACAAAGTGTGGACTTTGGTTGATTTACCTGATGGTGTTAAAACCATTGAGTGTAAATGGATTTTCAAGAAGAAAACTGACATGAATGGTAATATACGGATATACAAAGCTAGATTGGTGCTTAAAGGTTACAAACAAATTCATGGTATTGACTATGATGAAACCTATTCACCAGTTGCAATGCTTAAGTCCATTCGGATTCTCCTAGCAATTGCTACTCATTATGACTATGAGATTTGGTAAATGGATGTGAAAACAGCTTTCCTTAATGGAAATCTCGAAGAGGATGTGTACATGACACAACCTGAAGGTTTCACAGTCCCTGGAAGTGCTGGGAAAGTATGCAAACTTCAACGTTCCATTTATGGTTTGAAGCAAGCATCTCGGAGCTGGAATCTTCGTTTTAATGAGGTTATCAAAGAGTTTGATTTCATTAGAAATGAAGAAGAACCTTGCGTTTACAAGAAGACTAGTGGGAGCGCAGTTGTTTTCTTAGTGTTGTATGTAGATGACATACTTCTCATTGGAAATGACGTTTCTATGCTTAATTCTGTAAAGACTTGGCTTGGAGGTTGTTTCTCAATGAAAGACATGGGAGAAGCTGCATATATTCTTGGAATAAGAATCTATAGAGATAGATTAAATAAGACTATTGGATTATGTCAAGATACTTATATCGATAAGGTTTTGCATAGATTCAAGATGCATGATTCCAAGAAAGGCTTCTTGCCGATGTCCCATGGCATAACTCTCAGCAAGACTCAGTGTCCGTCGACACATGATGAGCGAGAGCGCATGAGTAGAATCCCATATGCTTCTGCTCTAGGATCTATCATGTATGCCATGCTCTGTACTCGTCCAGATGTCGCATGTGCTTTGAGCATGACGAGTCGATAGCAGTCTGATCCAGGTGAAAGTCACTGGACAGCAGTCAAGACTATCCTCAAGTATTTGAGAAATACTAAGGATAAGTTCTTGGTCTATGGAGGAAGTGATGAACTTGTTGTGAGTGGTTACACTGATGCCAGCTTTCAGACGGACAAAGATGATTTCCGATCACAATCTGGTTTCATCTTTTGTCTTAATGGAGGAGCAGTGAGTTGGAAGAGTTCCAAGCAAAGCACCGTAGCAGACTCAACAACTGAAGCTGAATACATCGCTGCTTCTGAAGCAGCAAAGGAAGCTGTTTGGATTCGGAAGTTCATTGCTGAACTAGGTGTGGTTCCGAGTATTTCTAACCCAGTGGATCTTTATTGTGACAACAATGGAGCCATCGCACAGGCGAAGGAACCTAGATCCCACCAAAAATCCAAACACATTCAAAGGAGATATCATCTCATTCGTGATATCGTCAATAGAGGAGATGTGAAGATTAGCAGAGTCTCAACGGATGCAAATGTTGCTGATCCATTGACTAAACCTCTTCCACGACCTAAGCATGAGAGTCATACTACTGCTATAGGCATAAAGTTTCTTAAGATGTGATCTTGATTCTAGTGGGAGACTTTTCTTTTATGATATGATGTTCAGGTTTACATACATTTGGTTATGTTTTAAAATTAATGAAATTGTTTCAGATTTATTTTATTATTGGATAATTAAATAAAAGTTCCAAAATAATTTATATCATTCTTATAGGTCATCAAGTACGTGACTTGATCATGAAACCCTATAGGTGAGAGATGTTATAAATTATTGAGGTCCCTAGTCAAGGTTGTTAACTTGGGACATTAATAACTGAGAATGACTAGTATGTGAGGTGATTGATGACTAAGTTTCATGGAGTCATTCAATATGTGGTATTGAAGTCAATCACATGGATATGTGTTAGAGAACACATGATCGGAATGACCCGCTATGAGAACTCTACAAGATTGTTATATGAGTGTCATAAGAGTTTCTCATCACGACTATAGAGTATAGTCCTTAGACCTGAGTTCGTCATGATTCTTTACTTATGGATTAGTTCACTTTGACCTTGTCAAACGTCAGCCGTAACTGGTGATTATAAAGGCATTGATTAGGTGTTCTATGAAGTTGGTAAAGAACAGGGATGTAACAAGATGGGATTTGTCCCTCCCATATAACGGGAGATAAATATCTCTGGGCCTATCGAAGATTTGATACTGAAAAATGTATGGCTATGCTCAAACGAGGTGAATGTCAGTCGTTTGTTTTTATCAGTATAAATCATAGTTCGATAAACGTGATCTAGCTTAATAAGGATGACACTAGTTCTTGCCTTATGCTGAGATCGAGATATAGCGACAAAGGGATTAGGAGAATAGATGATTCTAGTACAAGTGGGAGATTGTTGGGAATGTCCTAAAATCATTTTGTACCTACTCTAGTAAAAGTCGTAGTGTCGAGATTGACAATCGTATAATATTAGGTGGTTATAATGTTTTGCTAGAAACCGCTTATAATCTATGAATTGAGAATTCATTACTAATATTATATGATCCTATAGGGTCACACAGCTAAGCGAACTGGATCAGATTGTAATTGAGTTTAATTAGATTAAACCAATATTAGAGTTTTGGTGGTTTAATATTTATACGATAAATATAAAGTACATTAATCCAAATTGGATTTGGAACCAACACGTAAGGCCTTAAAGCCCATTCCCATAATAATTATTATTAGGGTTCGTATGTGTCGTGTGTATGGATGACATATATGCTGTGTAGAGATCGATTATTATCATTCTCAAGCCACCGTACTAAAACCCTAAAAAAACTACGAGACAAAAGGTTTGTCTAAGATTTGATCTTAACGGCACTAGCATCCCGTCTCGATCCAGTTTGTGTGTGTGGATACCGGTAGAGGCACGACGTTTGGAGTGCATGCAATCTTGACTTGGTTTGTTCATCTTTCCGCATCAGAATAACCAGGTATATTCGAAACCGTAAGATCTAGATTTGTTTCAGTATTTTCATGAGATCTAGGCATACAAAATTCATAGGTTGATTTATAAATAGTTATAAACCGGTATGAATTCCAACAAACGGCGCCTACATCTGTGGAATGGACTAGAGCTGACAATATCTGCTGTTTTTTGGGTTCTTTTGCTGTGATCACAAGCTTGATGTCTGGTTCGAATTACCCGACTTCAAACTTGTATTTCTATCAGGTTTGGAAGATTTATAATTGGCTTCGATTGAATGAGGAAAGCGAAGATGAGATTGTCAGATACATGGTTCCACCGATGAAAGAGAAATTCGATAAATATTGGGATGAAGTCAGTGGTGTTTTTGTAATGGCAGCAGTGTTTGATCCACAGTTTAAGTTTTCCATTGTCGAATGTTGTTTAGAGAAGCTTGAAATGAGTACACGTGATGCAAAGTAGTTGAAAAACTTGTGTGAGAAGCTCAATATTCTGTTTGAGTCATACGACCAAAAGTCTAAGAATAACTCACCTTCTACAGAGCCACGTGAGACTGTTTCACAAAAACCTTATGCGACAGGGTCAATGGGACTGTTTGAGTGGTTTTTCAAACTTTTTCCTTCTGTTTATTTAACTTTTACCCTTCTGATATTATTTTTTTAAAACTTTTTAGGATTTCTTTGCATTTCGCAAAGTCAGTGGCGTTGCGAGTGGAAAGACACCTCTAGAAGCTTATCTTGATGAACCACCTTTGGACATTACTAATTTCCAGAGCTTGGACATCCTCGATTGGTGGAAAGATAATGTGCATCGGTATGGTGATTTGGCTGCCATGGCATGTGATCTGCTAAGTATTCCAATCACAACAGTGGTTTCGGAGTCCTCCTTCAGTATTGGATCGCGAGTTCTTAACAAATATAAGAGCCGTCTACTTCCAAAAACGTGCAAGCTCTGATATGCACGAGGAATTGGATCAAACGATACAAATCTTATGCACATGGTAAATAACTCACATTTTAATTTATTTTAGAGTACCATTATACTTAAGCCTAAGTAAATGAAGTATCTGATATTTACAGATGAAGAAATTGATGGTGATGGTGATGGTGATGGTGATGGTGAAGAAGAGAAATTACCATCATTTGAATCCATTGTGGATGGGGAAGATGAAGATGAGTAAGTTTGAAATGTTGTCTCGATTTGGTGTTTTGATTTATTACAATTTGAGATTTCTTGTTTAAGTTGCTTGGTTTTGTTTTGAATACTATGATTTGGTGTTTTTTTTTAAATTTAATTTGGTTAAGACTTAACCTCTCATCTTCTACATGCACTTTAAGTTTGGTTATGACTATATATATATATATAATCATCTCATATTATATATGCACTTCTAATAGAAAAAAATAGACTTCACGAACTTAAAAAAGTAACTAGCATACAAGAACAAAAACAATATATAACAAATTTTGTTGAGCTTGAATAATAGATGCTTCATGTATTTTCATTATGTGCACTTAGGTATGTACTAGATTAGCCTGAAGCGAGCTGGAGCGTCAAGAAGTGTCCTGATGCATTCCTTTGCGTCCAGCCCGCGGGACGGCTAGTAAGGGACTGTGCATTTTGGCGGGGCGGGATTGAGCCGATCTTTTGGAGACCGCAGTCCGCGCGGGCCTAATCCTCCGTGACCCACGAGAAAACGATCCCGCTGCTGTACGGGACGGACAACCTGTTTGAAATTCCTACCTTTTAGCTTTTGCCTCTTACATCGTTAAATTCTAGTGTAGTGACCTGATTAAATCTTTGTACTATATAATCCATTGGCGAGGACCGCGAGGTCGATTTACCGATTGGGTGAAATGAGAGTAATTAAAATATGGTCGAAGAGTACAGAGAAAATTTTTCCAGTGGACCACTTATTTTTATTTACACTTGTTTAAAGGGAAAAAAAAATTAAGTATCACATATATCCATTTGTTCCTAAAAATAGGTTTAGATAATGGTTACCATACATTTTAATTTATTTCCCTCTCAAAAATGACACTAATGTCCATGAATGCATTTAAAGTTTTTTTTTTTAACTAAGTAAGTAGTTAACTGACTTACATAGTGTGTTAGTTAAACAAGTTAAGTAGGTTTAAGTTTGATGTGAGAAAATGACTTTAGATTAAAACTTTGGAGCTCTCGACCATAAACATGAAAATGGATTTAGCAATAACCGTTTCTTCTTGTGAAGTGTTTGTTGCATTTCCTTAAACATTTATTTTATTTACATAGTTTTATACGAAGAAAATAATAAAATTGTGAAAATATCAATATGTTGGAGTTTTTTTCCATCTATTAAACGCCTAGACCTTTATTTTTCGTATATTATACTTTTATATATAAAGAAATTTCGGACGATGGATTTTAGATTTTGGAGACTTCGTGTAGGCTATAGACTGGATCTCCTGTTTATATAAATAGTTAAACTAGTATGTTGCAAATAGTAGATCGTTGTACATTTTCTTTTATCATGCGATATAATCTTTAGTATATAGAATCGGTTAGATGAGTGGGAGTAAGAAATAATGGCTTAACGCTGAAGTCTCCGACGAACTAATTCACGTTTTAATAAAGTTGCAAAGAAAAAGGGGGGAAATACTTGGCACCCATTTGACGCAATGGAAATACTAAAATTATATGGAACAAGCTAAGGAGAAAATACATTAATACATGTTTATTTGGCCATCGCCTTAAAATATGTTTACGCCGTGTGAATTAACGTTATATAGTTCTTATAAACAATCTATTTACATAACTGTATTAAATTATACTCTCTTTGTTTGTAAAAGATGTATATTTTAGGATTTTCACACTTATTAAGAAAATATATCAAATTTTAGTTACCAATACATTATTTTCCGTAATCAACTATTTCCCACGAGTTTTCACTAATAGAATTTTAATAAATACAATTATGTTTTTTGAAATTTACAATTTACATTTAATTTATGCATTGAAAATATGAAAAATGTATTTTTTTGAAACAATTTTATTTTCTAAAATATGGATCTTTTAGGAACGGAGAGAGTATTAAATTATACTCCCTCCGTTTTTAATATAAGTCGTTTTAGAGAAATTTTTATGTTCCAAATTATATGATGTTTTCGGTTTTCTATGTAAAATTTATTAACACTTAATGTTATATGACCAATGATAATATACATTCTATTTTATTAGTGGTTGATTTGTGATTAGGTAAATAATTAATGATTTTTTTGTTTAGAAAATATAAAAAATTAATGATTTTTTAATGTATGTGCACAATTTTAAAACGAATTATATTAAAAAAAAACGGAGGGAATAATAATTTTAGTGGGTTTTAACGTACGGTTATAATATCATTAATTTCGCTTTTATAAAAAAAACTGAGGGCAACACTCAAAAATAACTGCATCTTCTTAATCAATAAAAAAATCCAAATGAGACCACTTCGTCGAACAAGAAAAATTCAAATACAAGCTACATGCATACCACAAATCATTAAAAAAAAATATTAACTACGAAATGCAATTTATAATCATATATTATACTATAAATTTGCGAAATCTGGCTTCTAGACATGTTCAACATGATATTCGAAGCCACGATTGTTACAAAACCCATAGCTAATACATTTTATAAAAAATACTTAATTCTAATTTATATGATATAGTTTGATTAATTCAGATTTGGCATGATCCTTGCATCACCCACTACAAGAAAACAGCGATATTCTGACGGACATTACGACGGAAAATGAAATCCTCGGAATATACCGAGGAATAATTCCGAGGAAATTCCGAGGAAACACAAAATTGGGTTTCCTCTGAATATACCGACGGAATTCCGAGGAAACTACAGTCCGTCGGAATATTCCGAGGAAATTCCGAGGAAAACTGTGTTCCTCGGAAAAAACCGATGAATTCCGAGGAAATATTATAGCCGTTGGAGAGCCGTTGGGGGATTTTACAAAATTCCAAGGAAATTCCGACGAACTAGTTTTTTCCGTCGGAATTCCGTCGGAATTCCGTCGGAATTTCCTCGGTATGTCGGCAGGATTTAAACTATAAATACAAGCACTCCTCTTCCTCTTCATTCACTTCATATCTTCATCCTCCCTCTTACTCTATTTACACACGAATTTGATTCATAAAAAATATGTCTTCTTCAAATTATTTTCGTTCTTGGATCGATCGACCTCATTTGGATCCGAACACGAGATTGCTTACGGAAGAATACCAACGAGGTATAACCGAATTCATGGGGTTAGTTCACCGACAACCGGAAGCAAAAACAGGTATGTTAAGATGTCCTTGCTCTAATTGTAAAAATAGAAAGGTTATTAAAGAGTGGGATGTTTGGATTCATCTATATTTGAGTGGGTTTACACGAAGTTACAAAATTTGGTATCATCATGGGGAAACTGATTATGAACATGGTAGTACTAGTGAACCTCAGCCAGCGGTTAGATTAGAAGAACCAATTAGAACGAATGTAGATTATGGTGTAGGTACTGAGCAGATGGTAAATGATCATTTTAGAGGGGAAAATTTACCCAATGCAGAAGCTAGGAGATTTTATGATATGTTGGATGCTGGAAAGCAACCATTGTACGAAGGTTGCAGAGATGGTCATTCAGCTTTATCATCTGCTACAAGATTGATGGGCATTAAAACATATTATAATTTGGCTGAAGACTGTGTGGATGCGATTGCTGATTTTGTAAAAGGTATTCTACCCGAGGATAATGTAGCTCCTGGTTCATACTACGAGGTTCAGAAACTCGTAGCTGGTCTTGGTTTATCGTATCAGGTAATAGATGTATGCAGCGACAACTGCATGATTTATTGGAGGGCGGATGAACAGCGGGTTACATGCAAATTTTGTGGAAAGCCTCGTTATAAAGATACGAGTGGAAGAGTTCCAGTGCCATATAAAAGGATGTGGTATTTACCTTTGACGGAAAGGTTACCTTTGACGGAAAGGTTGCAGAGGTTGTATCTGTCTGAACGCACAGCGCAACCAATGAGATGGCATGCGGAGCACTCAACAGATGGTGAGATCAGACATCCTTCAGATGCAAAAGCGTGGAAGCATTTCCAATCAAAGTATCCTGACTTTGCGTATGAGAGAAGAAATGTCTACCTTGGATTATGTACTGATGGTTTCAGTCCGTTTGGCAAGAGTGGAAGACAGTATTCTCTATGGCCCGTCATTCTTACACCATACAACCTCCCCCCAAACTTGTGCTTGCGACGAGAATTTTTGTTTCTCTCGATTCTCGTTCCCGGACCAGAGCATCCTAAGAGATCACTTGATGTGTTTCTTCAGCCACTAATATATGAGTTGCAACAACTATGGGCTCAAGGTGCTGAAACATACGATGTTTCGTGTAAAGAAAACTTTCAAATGCGGGCAGTACTAATGTGGACAATAAGTGATTTTCCAGCATATGGTATGTTGTCTGGATGGACAACGCATGGAAGGCTATCATGTCCATATTGTCAAGATAACACTGATGCTTTCCAACTAAAGCACGGAAGGAAAACGTGTTGGTTTGACTGTCACAGGAGATTCCTACCACCTGATCATCCATATCGTAGGAGTAGGAATTTCTTTACGAAGAACAAGAGGGTGTTTGACAGTCCACCTCCGGAAATTTGTGGGAAAGATTTGAAGATACAACTAAGAGATTTTGGTGCAGAAAGGACGCCAGAAGTCGGTGGACATGAGCGTTTTCCGGTAGATGCTGTTGGAGAACTACATAACTGGCACAAAAAAAGTATTTTCTGGGATCTGCCATACTGGGAGGATCATCTGCTAAGGCATAATTTAGATGTCATGCATATTGAGAAGAACTTTTTTGACAATCTCATGAACACGATCCTTAATGTTCAAGGTAAAACAAAGGATAATTTGAAGTCAAGACTGGATTTAGTCGATATATGTGCTCGTTCAGAACTTCATGTTGATGAGAATGGTAGGGCTCTTTTTCCCATATACCGACTTGATGCAGCGGGAAAAGATGCGTTCTTTGATTGGATTTCAAACGATGTGGAATTTCCAGACGGTTACGCATCAAATTTGCGTAACTGTATCGACAGAAAGGAAGGAAAGTTTACTGGCTTGAAAAGCCACGATTGCCATGTAATGATGCAGCGCCTCCTTCCGTTCGCCTTCAAGGAACTATTACCACGAAATGTTCATGAAGCAATTGCAGGGATAAGTGGTTTCTTCCGCGATTTATGCACGAGATCAGTGACTCTTGAAGGTATTGAAAATTTGAAGACTAACATAGCCGTGATTCAGTGCAACCTTGAGAAGATATTTCCTCCCTCATTTTTTGATGTTATGGAGCATCTTGTTATTCACCTGGCAAGAGAATTGGAACTTGGTGGTCCTGTGCAGTATAGATGGATGTATCTGTATGAGCGGTATATGTTCCATTTGAAGAAGATGGTGAAAAATTTAAGTAGGGTGGAAGGTTCTATAGTCGCACAGATGATCAATGAAGAAACTTCAAACTTTGCCGAGTACTACTTTCCAGCAGAAGTTCAGACCAAAAACAGAAGACCTGCTCGGCATGATGATAGAGGCGAACGGGCAACATATCATGTTACGGTTCCAGACATTTTCACAGACGTTGGACGACTTAGCGGAAAACCAAAGGATCGTCGACTTACTGAGCAGGAGCGCAGTCATTTACAAACATATTTGCTCACCAACTGCGAAGACGTTCTTCAATATGAGAGGTAAATAAATGAGCTTACAAATTTTTATTTTAACAAGTTGAAATTTAAATCTTAATTAATTACATTATTGTCATCATATACAGGATTTTCATGGCAGAAAAGTGGTTCGAGTATAGATACGACACAGAGGACGAACTAGAAGAAATGAAGCAGAGAGAATTTACTGGATGGATGTTTACTTATGTGAGTGCTTTAAACAAATTAAAATATATTTTATCACATATTTATACTAATTCACATTTATTGATATAATATATATATATATATATATATATATATATATGTGCTATTAATAGGTGTCTGCTGGTTTGGCCAGAGGTGAAACATTTGACGATTGGATACGTGAGATGGTCGTTGGACCAAACTTTGTTGTGAAGTCATATCCGAGATTTTGTACTCGAGGATATGCATTCACAACTCAGAAGAGGAGACGTTCGAGTACGACTTATGATGCTGGTGTTTGTTCTGCATCAGGAGATGATGTATACTACGGACACATACATGAGATTTTGGAAATCAAGTATTTGGGCATGGTTGGATTGCGCTGTACTGTTTTCCATTGTGATTGGCACGACAACACCCCAGATCGAGGTGTGAGAACAGATGCATTTGGTGTTACATCAGTAAATTCGAGGCGAAAGCTGCAATATTATGATCCTTTCATTCTTGCTTCCCAGGCCGATCAGGTAATTAAATGTTAATTATTCAGAATGATTCATCATCATGTGTATTAATTTATAATTTTTCTAAATGTTACAGGTTTGTTATATCAAGTACCCCCGGGTAAGGAACAGAGATGATCCATGGGTTACTGTTACAAGACTCAACCCGAGAGGCCGAGTTCAGGGAAGTTCTGAGCTGGAAGACCCACTACAACCAAGCACATCCGGCAACTGTAGTGCAGCAGAAGATTTAGCTGGAGTTGGCCTTGTAGTCGATTTAACCGACTTTGGAGAGGAAGCCGTCGTTCACGTAGAGGATGAACCAGTGATTGGAGAGTTTCACCAAGATCCAGATTCAGATTCATCTGGTGATGATGACTCGGAAACAGACTACCATTGAACTTATTTTTTTTTTTTTTTAAGAAATACCGAGGAAATTCCGAGGAACACTTGATATAACCTCTTTCCAATATTGTCATCGTCTCAGGACATGCTAGTTGTGTAGCCGGAACGGCTACCTTCTTCATGTTGTTGTAGTAGGTGGTATCAGACTTATCCCACTTCTTTGGCCTTTTCTTCTCCAGCTGAGACGAACCCTCTTCTTGTGTGTTTTTCTTTGCTGATGTTTTCGTGCACTTCATTCTCTACAAAATAGAATCATTGCTCTCAACATGGTTATAATCAATTAAGAACTCAAAGCAACATGAAAATGAAAAGCGAAATCGAGTTGTGATAAAAAAAAATCAAATTGAAAAAAATTCTCAATCCCTAAATCATCTCAAATCCTATTCCAAACTCGTTGATCACAGACAATTGTGTTCTATTCCATGTTTAAACATCTGTTTCATGCATATTTGATCAAGGAATCAACACGGAAATAAGAAATTCACAAAACCCAAAAAATTGCTCAAGAACACGATTTCAGAATGTGGAGATTCGCGGAGTATACCTGTCTTAGGGTGAAGATGAGTGTAGGAATCAGGTAGAGCTCGAAAAATCAAGTGGAATAGAGCCCAAAATTGTTCAAATCGGATGATTATAGAGAGAGAAAGGGGGGGCGGATTATAGGGGAAATCGGAGGGGATGAGAGTTCTAAGGTTTAGATCCAAAAAAGGTCGGGTTTTGCCTTATAATTCTGTTTTCCCAACACGCATCGATCGATGCGTTTTTGTTCTATAACGCATCGATCGATCACATTCTTACGGCCCGGGCCATCTTGGTAATCGATCGATGCGTTTTTGTTCTATAACGCATCGATCGATGCGTTTTTAAAAAAACTTACAAGATTTTCCGAGGAAATTCTGAGGAACAATTCAGATTGTCGATCGATCGATGGGATACTCTCATCGATCGATCACAATCTTACGGCCCGGGCCATCTTAGTAATCGATCGATTTGTTTTTGTTCAAAAACGCATCGATCCATGCGTTTTTAAAAGAACATACAAGATTTTCCGAGGGCATTCCGAGGAACAATTCAGATTCTCGATCGATCGATAGAATACTCTCATCGATCGATCACAATCTTACGGCCCGGGCCATCTTAGTAATCGATCGATTTGTTTTTGTTCAAAAACGCATCGATCGATGCGTTTTTAAAAAAACATACAAGATTTTCCGAGGGCATTCCGAGGAACAATTCAGATTCTCGATCGATCGATGGAATACTCTCATCGATCGATCACAATCTTACGGCCCGGTCCATCTTAGTAATCGATCGATTTGTTTTTGTTCAAAAACGCATCGATCGATGCGTTTTTAAAAAAACATACAAGATTTTCCGAGGGCATTCCGAGGAACAATTCAGATTCTCGATCGATCGATGGGATACTCTCATCGATCGATCACAATCTTACGGCCCGGTCCATCTTAGTAATCGATCGATTTGTTTTTGTTCAAAAACGCATCGATCGATGCGTTTTTTTTTTTTTAAATTACGTTTTGAAACCCCAAACACTAGTTCGTCGGAATTTCCTCGGAATATTCCGAGGAAATTCCGAGGAAGAAGAGGGTTTCCTCGGAGTTCCCTCGGAATAATCCGAGGAAATTCCGAGGAAATAGGGTTTTTAAACCGAAAACAACGTTTTGCCGTTTGAATAACACCTATATAACCCTTATTAAGTGTCTTACGTTCATTATGAAGTCAAAAATTTGTTCCTTACCGTATAATTAACACTTTTCCGATTGTATGAACGAAATCTCGCAACATAAGAGAAACACTTATACCTTTTAATGAACGGTAAAGGGAATACTTTCAATTAGTTTTGAAATTTGTTATTTCATGGTTTATGCTCATGTATACAAAGAATCCTCAATGGTATGCATTACAATTGTATAAGAAATGAAATACGGCAAAAAAAATTGATGTTTTGAAACCCCAAACACTAGTTCCTCGGTATTTCCTTGGAATATTCCGAGGAAATTCCGACGGATATTTTACTATCTGTCGGAATTTCCTCGGAATATTTTCATTTTACCAGGCAAATATTTCGCGAAAATTGAAATTTGAATTCCGACGGAATTCCGACGGATAATGTCCGTCGGACCCTAGGTTTTATAACCACGAGCCCCTTCTTCTTCCCCATTTCTCTCTTCTTCCTCTGCGCGACTCCTCTCTTTCTCTCCGGCGATTTCCCCCTGAAATCCGACGATATCTCCGGCGATCTCCCTCTTCTCTTACACAAATCATGTAAGGACCCTATCCCACTCTCTTAGGTTCTATTTGTTAGGTTTTTGTGTAGTTTTGATAGATTTTTGTTAGGGTGATTGGTTAGGATTGTGATTTGGTTGTATAATAGGTTTAGAATTGTGATTTGGTTGAATAATTTGTTTTGTTGAATTGATTTAGAATTTTTTTATAATTTTTTTTATTTTTTGTATTTATAAAATCGATTTTTGTATATAAAATTGATTTTTGTATTTTACAAAACGATTTTTCTATATAAATTCGATTTTTTGGATTTTACAAAAAAAAAATTTCTATATAAATTCGATTTTTTGGATTTTACAAAACATTTTAAATATCTATAAAAAAAATTTTGTGATTAAATACTATTATTTGGGATTTAAAAATATTTTTCATATATATATATTATTAAAACTATTTTTTTGTAATTATTAAACAATTTTTATTTATTAAAACTATTTTTTGTTTATTAGAACTATTTTTATATATTTATTTAAAAAATTTAATATATATAAATCTTTTTCTGTGATTAAATTATTTGGGATTTTTTTTTAATAAAAAAAATTAATTTATATATTTCTGTATTTATTAAATATATTTTTTTAATTTACAGGTCTCATGATGATCAGACCCGGTCTCGACAGCGTCGTGGTCGTGGTGGTACGGGGAGCCAGTCTCGGGATTCCAGCCATTTTCAGGATTCCCCTTCGCCCCACAGCTCCAACCATACATCTCCCTCTGCTGCACCCGCTCATGCTCCTCTCGCTCCCGCTGCTGCATCCGCTCATGTTCCTCCGGGTCCTCCGGGAGTGATGAGGGTTGCGGAGTTGGTTCAACAGCCCGGTCGTGACCATCTTCCGTATCTCACTCCGTATCCACATGGACGGGGTCAAACATGGTAATTAAACATTTTTTTTCTTTAAATTTGGATTCATTATTAACCGTTTGTTCATTTAATAATGTTCAACCGATCCGGGAACGGGATCAGCGCATGGATCAACCGTATGATGTACTCGGCCCTCGACTAGTGGACATCCGACTTTCACTCACTTCCCAACCGACAAGCAGGTTCTGTGGTTTCGTCAGTTTGCGGTAAGTATTCTAATTTTTTACTTATATTTTTAATCTTTAATATAAATTTTCTACTAATTGTGTTTTTTTTTCAGCAAGAGTTCAACTGGAATTCCGATGAGACGCTCTTTATCTATCACCACTTCGTCCATAAAGTAATGGACAACTATGGGAAGCAGATCCACGAGTGGAAGAAGAAGTGGGAAATCAATAAGGTTCGATTTAATTTATTAAACAATTTTTTAATTTATTAAACTATTTTTTAATTTATTAAACTTTTTCTTTTTTTTTTAATTAAAAGGTCTCAAAGTCGATGAACGACACGGTCTGGAAGGAGTTGTGTGCGCATTGGGATAAGGAGGAGACGAAAGAAACTTCTTCCACCAACTCCACCAACCGCAGGAGCGACCGTAAAGGGAAGGGCATCTACAAGCATAACTTGGGTGCTCAATCTACTGCCACTCTCGGAGATCGCATGGTAAGTTCAACCGCTTTTTCTTCAATTATTTGAGTTTTAGAATTTAAATTTATTGTGCATTTCTTCTAATTTCTAATGTTTCTTTAATTTTATGTTTTTTTTCAAGGCGGAAGAAAATGATGGCGAGCCGGTTGATGATCTCGCCCTAATGAGGAGGGCGTATACCAACAAGAAGACCGGCCAGATTGATGACGGTCTTGTGAGGGACGTGGTCGACCTGGTCCAAACTCAGGTGGTAGACGAAGTGTCTCAGCTTCAAACCGAGGATGACGCTTCGACGGCTTCGACCAACTTGTCCCGGTTTCGAATCAACGAAATCGTTGAATCCGTAAGTTCTTTTTTTTTTAAAGTTCAATTCATTTATTTCTTGGTTTAAATTTCTAAATTTGGCTTTTTTCTATTCAGTCGGTTCCAAAGAAGAAGGGACGTTTGGTCGGTTTGGGTCGTCGCACCCGGTCGGTTCCTCCTTCTTCTGCACCACCGCCCTTTGTTGATCCAGAAGTACTTACGGCTCAGTTGAAGGACAAAGATGATCGTATATCTTTGTTGGAGACCCAGATGGCGGCTCAACAGACGGGCTATGAGGCACAGAGGAGGCTGAACCAGCAAATGATGGAGATGATGCAGAGGATGTACCCGAACGAGGTGTTCTCGGACGTGCCAGACCCGTAGTTTTTTTTTTCCCCAATCTCGGAATGTTTTATTTTTATTTGTGAAACTTTGAATATTAATTAATATGATTTCAATTTTACTTTTAATTTCATATTTTCGAATTTAAATTTCAGAAATTTTATTTTTTCAAAAAAATTAATATTTTTTACATTCCGAGGAAATTAATTATATTTTTCACTAGATCGATCGATGCGTTTTTGAACAAAAACGCATCGATCGATCCGTTTTTTAAAAAAAATATAGCGAGGGACATTTCCCTCGGAAAATTCTGAGGAACGGATCCCTCGGAATATACCGAGGGAACAGTTCCTCGGAATAAACCGAGGAAAAAGTCTGTCGGTATACTCCTATCGATCGATGTATATATGTCCAAACACGCATCGATCGATGAACTTCCGAGGAATTATCCCGACGAAGTTCTCCCTCGGTATATTCCGAGGATTTTTCCGACAAACAAGGGATCCTCGGAATTTCCTCGGAAATTTATTTCCTCGGAATTCCGTCGGAAAATTCCGAGGGATTTCCGAGGAAAAAAGAAATTCCGAGGAATTATTTCCGACGACGTGTTTCGTCGGAATTTTGTCGGAATAACGATATTCCGACGAAATTCCGACGATTTTTTCCCTCAGAATCCTTGATGTTTTCTTGTAGTGACCCTAATAATCACCTTTGCATAAAGTAGTATATGCTTTATCCAAATTTAAATTATGTCTTAATATATGCACAAAGTTGAAAACCCATCTCACTAATCAAAGGTTTATTTACATATAATGGATTAAAATATATAAAAGGTGAACTAGAAAGTTTGAAACATTATAGGATTAAACAAATTAAAAAATAATATTTCATTTTTTTGCGTATTCCATGATCCGATTTAGGAATACCATTAGAGTGCATAAAGTTTTTTGTTTTTTGGTGTAAGAGAGTAAATAAAGTTGAAAAATGATTAGTGCATCTCGATGTTTCAAAAATAAAGTGTTTTAAAAAGAGATTAGTGCATCTCGAATACACTAAATGTCTGTATGTCACCTCACCATTCACTAACCTAACAAAAACTTGCATATTTTGTCTGAACCTGAAAGTTATATTAATGGGATGTATCTCACAATCTTTGTTAATTCACTGCTTAATAAACGTCAATTTCACAACCATATCAACGACGATATTTCAGCTGCCAATTGAGCTCGTTGCTCGGACCATTAGAGTTTACACTTTACATATATTTCACATGAAATTGGACATCTCGTCAGGGTACGAGGCAGGATCTAAGAATTACACGACAACAGACAATTTTTCATTCGGACAATATTATCCCATACCTTTTCAAACCAGAAACGTGACTGCTTTGAGCAATTTTTGGAGTGATGCTAAGGGTAATTTCGGTAAGGTAAAATATCCACTTTTCTGAAAGGAATCTATTCTCTAAAAATGTTGACGTATCACATTTTACCGACACGTTATTGCTAGTTTTTCTTTATTTTTATTAATAATAATCGTTATTAGCTTATTTAATTCCTATGTTAAATCTGTGAGGTTACCGATACAACATATGGTAAAGATAATTTAATCTTTGTTTAAAACAAAACAATAAGATCCTATCTAAAAATATGAGCCATTATCAAAATCTCAATTTTGAGTTTTCCTTATTAAACATCAAAATAACTAATAAATGATATAACTTTTTAATATATTATCTTATAATTTAGAATTTGATGTTTTGAAAACTAAACGTAAATGATATATTTAATCCAAGGTTTAGTTGAGAAAATAAATTATCCACGATGCATTTTTTTTTAATTTACAAAATATGCCATAAATGAATATTTTTGCAAATTTTTGCAAAATCTTGTTTTTGTTTTCCTAACATTTAAAAAGTCTGGACTATGGTTTAAACTTCGAAGAATGTTCTCCTTAAATTTCATTTATGTTTATCTTTTTGTTAATTTCCATAATAAACTAATTATTTTGGTGTATGGATTAAAGTTATAATTAAGTCCACTGACCTTACCCCCCACTGCCCCATAGTCGTAAAAACTCCTACTATTCTATTACACACATCTTTTCTCCAAATTTCTTTGCTGCTTAACAAAGCAACGGCTGTGATTACATTACACCGGTGACTTCAGATCCAATCAACGGCCCCACGTCCATCTCTCTTCCTTCTCTCAGAACATTCAAACAACAAATATAGAAAAGAAGCAAGGCAGCAGCAGGAAGACGAGAGGAACAAAACTGAAACGTGCCTCCATTTCCACAAATCCTTTTAGTACAAAGCCCTCTTAAATGCTAAAGGTACTACCTTTTAATATCTTCATCTTCTTCTTCCATTCTCAAAGGTTCTCACAAATCTAGGATTGTTTTCACTCTCTCTCTCTCTCTCTCTGAAATCCACATTCATTCTTCAGGATCAGTGGGTTTCTTTACTTCTTATTCCTCTCTCTTAAAGTCTCAATCTTTATGTTTTTTTTTTCTCTTCAGAACATGTTCTGTTTTTTTTTTTCGTTCAAATCAATGTTCACGGGGTTCCTGTCCTTTTCCCCGTATTAAATCGTTTACTCAATTTATCATCTTTCTTTATTTTTAAAGATCTCTACCGTTTTTTGCAGGTTTTGAAGTGATTAAGTAACAAGAAGAGAACAGTTATTTTGTTCCTTGTTATGGTGGGGGCGATGGCAAACAATGGAAGAATCCGGTCAGCTTTTCCGGTAACAAATGGGTCAAAAGATCTGACGCCGAACAGTGCTCCGGCGAGCACGGCGGGATCTGAGTATGGTCCGGTTGAGTTCAGTAGAGAAGACGTTGAAGCTCTTCTTAATGAGCGAATCAAGTACAAAAGCAAGTTCAACTACAAGGTTTCTTTCTTTTTGCACCCTCATTAAATATATATATATATATATCAATTCTTTTCTTTTTTACTGAATCTAAAAGTCTTCCTCTGTAATTAAGGTAAAAATGAATCCATTATGTTGTGTGGTCATGAATCAATCAGGGTTCTTGTTAACAAAGAGATTAAGTTGTTAAATCTTGAGTTAAGAAGGTTTGAGTTCTAAGTAGTTTTACTGGCTTTTCTCGTTGGATCCATTGGCTTTTTGAAGATTTGATCGTTATAAGACATTTTGTAGGACCTTAATTTAAAGACTTTGTTTTATGTGTTAGATCGTTTGTGATAAAATCTCTAGGCTTTAAATTCAGTTTGCTTACTGGCTTTTATCGTTGGATCTCTTTGTTTTTGAAGAAGATTTTGAATGTGGAGTATAAAAAAGACAATTTGTGGGACCAAAATAGTTTTTGTCTGTTTGATAAGCATTGAAGACTTTTGTCTGTGTGTTTGACCTTTTTAGCCTGAGTTAGTTTAGCTTGAATTTTGAATGTTAATCTTGGTATTTGAATTTTGCAGGAGAGATGCGAGAATATGATGGAATATATAAAAAGACTTAGACTTTGCATTAGATGGTTTCAAGAACTTGAGCTGGATTATGCTTTTGAGCAAGAGAAGTTGAAGAACGCCTTGGAAATGAATGAGAAGCATTGTGCTGATATGGGTGGGTTTTAGTTGTTGAATATTTTTTCTTTTGAATTTTTCATATTTAAACTTTATACTATTGCAATATGATGAACAGAGACTAGCTTGAGAAACAAAGAAGAGGAGCTGAATATGATAATTGAGGAGCTGAGAAAGAACTTTGAATCTGCTCAAATTCAGCTTGCCAAGGAACAGACAGAGAAGTTGGTAAGAATTGGTTAGTTTGTAGTTAAAAGTACTTGTGTTTTGTGGGTTTTAATTGGATATGTTGTGCTTTAGGCTGCAAATGATTCTCTTGGGAAAGAGAAAGAAGCAAGACTTGCTGTTGAAAAGGCACAAGCTGGTCTCACAGAAGAGCTTGGAAAAGCACAAGGAGAGCTTCAAACTGCTAATCAAAGAGTGAGAAAACTAAAAAAAAAAAAAAGGATCTGAAAATGTTAAAATTGCTGTCACACCTAATCTTGACTTGACTTTTTTTGTGTGTGTTTGTTCAGATACAATCTGTAAATGACATGTACAAACTGTTGCAAGAGTATAACTCAAGCTTGCAGCTGTACAACAGCAAGCTACAAGGTGACCTTGATGAAGCTCACGAAACCATAAAACGCGGCGAGAAAGAAAGGACTGCCATTGTTGAAAACATTGGCAACTTGAAGGGTCAATTCTCAGCATTGCAGGATCAACTTGCTGCTTCTAAGGTGATTTAGTACTCTAATGTTAGTAAATGTATGTTTGCCATCAGAATATGACTTGTTGTCTTGTTTTTGTTTTAGGCCTGTCAAGATGATATCATGAAGCAGAAAGCTGAATTGGTAAACGAAGTTGCGAGTCTAAAGGTGGAGCTTCAGCAGGCTAAAGATGAACGTGATCACCATTTAACAGAGTTAAAAACCTTCCAAGCCGAGGCAGCCAAGTACAATGACTTCAAAGACACCATAGCAGAGCTTGAGGTTTTCTATTCTTTTGATAATTTCTTTCAAAAATCTATTGCAGATTATTTTTTATTAAGATGAATGTAAACTCTTTTGGTCCAGGCCACGTGTTCTTCCCAGAGTAGCCAGATACGAGAGTTGCAAGATCAACTAGTATCTTCTGATAGGCAACTGCAGGTTTCAGAGTTACACATATAACAAATTACTTATATAATATTTGACTAGTAAGTTTTTGATAACCATTCTTGATTTTTTTTTTTATGGTTAATAGATGTCTGATCTAACTACATTTGAGAAAATGAATGAGTTTGAAGAGCAGAAGCAAACCATTATCGATCTGAAAAGTCGTGTAGAAGAAGCAGAGCTTAAATTCGTGGAAGGAGAAAAGCTACGGAAGAAGTTGCACAATACTATTCTTGTATGATCCCCCTTAACTTTAACCTCTGCCACTTCTTTTTTTCCTTCACCTGATCACAGTTTTGTTTCCTTCTCTTATTGCAGGAACTGAAAGGGAACATACGTGTGTTCTGTAGAGTTAGACCTCTACTGCCAGGAGAGAACAATGGTGATGAGGGGAAAACCATTTCTTACCCAGCATCACTAGAACTACTTGGTCGTGGTATTGACTTGATACAAAATGGTATGAAACTAAAAAGAAAAAAAAAACTCTGCAAGAACGTGGAAAACGACACAGTTTCTTAACATCTGTTGTTGTTGTTGTTGTGTGTTTTTGGCTATGGACAGCGCAAAAGCATTCGTTCACATTTGATAAGGTCTTTGTGCCTAATACATCACAAGAAGACGTTTTCATAGAGATTTCTCAACTTGTTCAAAGTGCTCTCGATGGTTACAAGGTGTGCATTTTTGCATATGGACAAACCGGTTCGGGCAAGACTTACACAATGATGGGTAAGCCAGGGAACGTCGAGGAGAAAGGACTGATCCCTCGTTGTCTGGAGCAAATATTTGAAACGAGGCAGTCTCTTCGATCTCAAGGTTGGAAGTACGAACTGCAGGTAATCTTTTTATCTCGTTGCATTAATAAGTAAGATGCATCCTTGTGGTTAGAATCAACATTTAACTTTTGTAGTCTTGTTTCATGTGCATAGGTTTCTATGTTGGAGATATACAATGAAACGATCAGAGACCTCTTGTCAACGAACAAAGAAGCAGTGAGAACAGACAATGGTGTATCTCCGCAGAAACATGCTATCAAACATGATGCTCATGGGAACACACATGTCGCTGAGCTTACTATTTTGGATGTTAAAAGCTCTCGAGAGGTTTCATTCCTCTTAGACCACGCTGCTCGTAACAGGTGATTAGCTAAAAGTAAAACCCATTAACAGATTGGTCATCAAGATTGTTTTTTTTTTTAATGGTGTTATCTTTTCTTCTTTAGATCGGTAGGGAAGACACAGATGAACGAGCAGTCTTCAAGAAGCCATTTTGTTTTCACACTAAGAATCTCTGGTGTCAACGAGGTAATTTATCAACCAAACCAGCTTTTTGTTTTCTGATGATTCCTGTTTTGTCTAATAAACCAAACTGTTTGTTTACTTCTTCTGACAGAGCACTGAGCAACAAGTACAAGGGGTCTTGAACCTGATTGATCTTGCGGGGAGTGAGCGTTTATCAAAGAGTGGATCAACCGGAGACAGACTTAAAGAAACTCAGGTTAGTTCTTTACCAAATATAAAACAAGATTACGGTTCTTCTTGCAACTATAAAACATTCTTTTTATTCTTTCTTTAGGCAATCAACAAAAGCTTGTCGTCTCTTGGCGATGTCATTTTCGCATTAGGAAAAAAAGAAGATCACGTTCCATTCCGAAATTCGAAGCTTACTTACCTTCTCCAGGTACTAACTACTTCACAAAGCAAAACACAGATTATCAAAAGATTTTGTTCTCATGATGGAACTAATGTTTCATTTGTAATATCAGCCTTGCTTAGGAGGTGACTCAAAGACACTAATGTTTGTGAACATTGCTCCGGAATCTTCTTCAACCGGTGAGTCTCTTTGCTCGCTTAGATTCGCAGCGAGAGTAAATGCTTGTGAGATTGGAACTCCACGTAGGCAGACTAACATCAAACAATTGGATCGTTTGAGCCTCGGATGAGAGAGATGAAATTTGAAGTTTGAAGCATCATTTTCTAAGTTAATTATACGAATGTTTGTACTTAAAATATGGTCACAAGACTTGATTGAATGATGAGATGAGCTCTAACGGGAAACACACAAAGACCTTTTGTTGTAATCTGTATAGTTTGGTCAACACTTTGATATGACCGATTAATGTTTCTCTTTTAGCAAAAGATCAGATTTCTTGAGCTAATGAGACTCTAGACTAAATCAAGGCTTTAATAGGGACAAAGTATTTCATTGACCAACATGAAAATTATCTTGATGAAATAGATTAATAATGTCTGTTATCTTATTGTTATAGAAATTGTAAAATGTACAAACTTACAAACAAATCAATGTTATAAATTATGGAGTGTATTGCCATTAACCAGGTCCGGCCCAATACCTAAAAGATGGAGAGATGGCTGAAGCCTAGAGAGAGGAGAGAGAGCTGACTTCAGGAGAGAGAAAGGCGGCCACAAAGCTTGGAGAAAATGAAACTCTTTCCTTTTTCCTAGTAGATGTAATCTTTCCATTATTATGTATTAGTAGTTTTCCTAATCCTAGTGAGTTTAGGTTTCAGATACTTTCCATTTATCTTCATCTTGTAATCTTTATATAAAGTAACCCCCTTGATCATTAATAATAACACAGAAATATTCAGTCTCTAAACTCTCTAATTACAACACGTTATCAACACTATAGACTCCAAAACCCTGAGACAAAACCTAACCTAAAATCTGTCACACATAAACCCTAAATCAAGCGCAATTTAAGATCGATCTGTCTCTCAAACCCTGAGGAACCAGACGACGAACCACATATCAAATTGAAGCTCTTGACGAGACGAATCCAGCAGCAAAAACCGTTCGTCGATCCGATCTCAGACGCGCCCACACTCGCAGAAACAATACGCGGCGCCGTCTTGATCTTTTGGAACCCTAATCCGAACCAACAAGTTTTTCTAGCCAAATTCAAATCCTGTGAAAGATAAGTTTATCATACCTTAGTTGTTTGATGATATCTTGTTCAGATTATGGTGTTCATGTAATTTAATACTCCTTGTTTTTATTTCATGATCTGAGAGGAGTTGGTGCAAAGATCTAATCCCGAAGAATCCTAGATTGTTCTTGCTTGTGTTCCATCTTGCAAACACCTGATCAGCTAAAGCCCTTAAGCGTTCCTGATCCTAGACATTCGCAGTTTCATGTTCACAACAGAGCTAGTCCAGTTCGCATCACAGCCAGCTTGAGTTCCCAATCAACCAGCTCGCGAACTAGATAAGAAGAAGACGCGTCCCGATCGCGTCCGATGACCTCAGCACACATCCGTGACCAGACGCAAGACCGTTCCAGACAGCTCGCGTTTCGTCCCATCTTGCGACCCGATAAAGGAGCCAGCTCGCGTCCGTGTGCAACTAGAGGTTCATCTGACTTTGGTGGTCCGATTCAACCCTACAAAATAAAGGTACTTCGAAATCTGAAAACAAGAATCGAAACTGGTTGTTTTGTAAAGATTGAAACCCTAAAAGATAATCTCTAAAACTAAAAGCCATAGGTTAAATAGATCAATCCCCTATGAGTAAATCGAAGCTGTATAAGTTCGATCTAAACCTAAAAACGAGATTGATCCATTGATAAATTAAAATCAGAACCTTAAAGGTTTTTTGAATCTCAAATCAAATCCCCTTGATCAAAGATCAAAGTTTTCGAAATCCCCTAAAACCCTAATTTTGGAAAATCGGTTTTTAATTTTGATTTGAAACTTGAGTGTTTGATTGATCGCCTAGAGCTATGATTAGGATTGTTTTAAAACTTGAATCTGAATCTTGTTTAAACTAAAACCCTAATCTCGAATTTTAAAATTCCTAAAGGCCTTGAAACCTTAAATCTCTCATTACTTAAAGCTTGGAAGATTGATTTAAAGAATTTACATATTGAATGAGAGTTAGGTTGCTAGATTATTTAATTCTAAAACCTAATAGATATGCAACTAAAGAAATAGGATTGAATACATCTAGATCCTGTTTTGTATATGGCCGTGTGGCCTAATACATTGTTCATACTTGCGGCCTTGTGCCCTTAATTGATTAAAAGTTGTGTGGCTTAGTGCATATCAAAGTGACCGTGTGGCCTAGTATCCGGATGGTTATATAAACCGGATTGCATCATGATCCGATCCTTAAGATCGTTGTATCTTATAATGCCCGTGAGGTATAAGCGTCACAATGCAAAGCCGTATGGCCTAAGCATTATAGAGAGACTTATGAAATCATATGCACTGATTATTTGAATTGGTTGCAAGAATTCTAAATCAAAGAATTGATTGATAATATGATTTCAGATGCCGAAATTTAACCCATGGATTATGCCATTCTAAATCTCTCTGGAGATAATTATCTAGAATTGGAAATGAACACTTTAAATTGCCCTGAAGTCTAAAGGAATCGGGAAATGTATCATTGAAAGAAATGATGAAATTGAAAGTGAAAAGTTAAGAGCCATAACTATTATGAGCCATCATCTCACTGAGGAACTGAGAAATCAGTATTTACATATCAAGAATCCTCGTGACCTTTGGACAGAAATAAAGTCCAGATACACTATGGTATTATTACCAAAGGTCAAACATGAATGGATGAGTCTCAGATTCCAAGACTTTGAGACAGTGGCCGAGTTTCACTTTGCCTTGTCCATGGTCGTGTACCAACTGAGATTATGTGGAGAAGAGGTAACAGATAATGATTGTCTATTCAAGACATACTCCACATTTCATCCAGAAGATTTGTTGTCAAAACATATCTACATAGAAAGAGGTTCTACCACTTACAATGACTCGATCTCTTGCCTAACGGTGATTGAGAATGACAAGGTACTAAAGAGGAGCAGTGGGATGAGATATCCTGATACAAATAAAACTAATATAGATCAGGATGAATCCAAGGGAGCCGTGTCCAATATAACTCAAGGAGTGGCCGGCATGTCTATTGACTAAGAGGGATCTCGACATTTTATTTTAAAGTCCTTGTTTTGTGATATGCTTTTAACCTACTTGATGGTTCACGATTTTATATATATAAAAGAATTGATTTTGAATTCATTATCTTGCATGATCTTACTTGAACATATGAATGTTTTATTTGATAAAGAGTTGCCTAAAGGGCATAAAGAAATCATGAATGGGTATAGTAAGCATAGTAAAGAAACTATGGCTAAGGCATTGCCTTAAAAGGCATTATACACACCCAAAAGATCATGTGACCCATTGAAGTTATAATGTATGGTTTCCAAGTAGAAACAATGGGTAAGGAAGGAAACAAGTTCCTTTAGACTTTAAGAAGAAAAACGCCTAAGACCTTGAAAGAAAGTGGTCGAGACTATACCTATGATCTCTACTGATCAAAACTATGCTACAGATCAGTATGATAAAGAGGCAAGAGATGTGGTAACCATATTGAGATAACACCACGAAATTTTACACTATATGGCATGATAGGATTAGCCATCCTAATCTAGAACTTGATGCAAAGATTGAAATTGAAAAGGCACAAAGAGTTATCCCGTAAAAGATCTCACGTTGTGAAACATGTACTCAAAGGGAAACTCATTAGGCTTAATTGTCCCAAGCACCACAACCTTATAGTATGGTCATGAGGGGGAGAGAGGATAAACCCATGATCAATACTACAAAGTTTGTGTACCACTATGGTCTAAGACCATGTTATATGGCTCGGTCATTACTCGGCCATAAAGGACCATTCTTCGGCCATAGAGGCCATGATACAAACGGCCAAACCGAAGAAACCATGTTATGGTCGGCTGCAAAGACCATCACCTATACATGGCTTGGCCACGACTTGTATACGCATAGTGCAGGCTTGGCCGCACACAAGCCATTACCTATAAAGATTCGGCCATGTAAGCCATTATCTATAAGACTAAGATTCTAAAGTCTATAAAGCTTGGAGACATTATGTTTTACATGTATAGAATGATAATATGATCATATGCATCAGGCCATATAAGTGAGCATAGATATTCCCTCTCAGATTAAATACGGGTCATAAAACCAGACATACACCATCTTAAGAGATTTTGAATAAACCACCACATACATACATGTGTCGTCTAAGATGGAACCTCAGAAGAGGATTGGGAATATATAGAATAAGATCTTCTCCACGAATTCAAAAGACCGTGAGCCAAAACATGGGTGATTAAAATAGTGGCCAGGTACGGATTGCATGAAACAAATGAATCCGGATATTCAATATTAAAGGAGAAAGATTATAAGCTGGACAAAGAAAAATTAAAAAGTAAAAGAATGATAAGAATGGTTTTAACCATCATTGTCTTGGCAAAGATCCTCGGACTAGAGATTATAATTTAAGACGTCCAAAGAAAGATTATATAAAGCTAGCTAATTGAGAAGCTAATCGAAATGCCAGACACTGACCCGAGAAATGACTAACCAGCTTAGCACCAAATGAATGTCCTAGAAGAGACATAATCAAGTTGCTATAGAGTCTATACAAGATAGACCAAGTGTTCCATAAGATAAAGGAATCTCGGATAGAAAAATGGTGCATAGAATATAGATCCGAGATTATAAGAGAAACCCTACCAGACATTGAGAAAAGGCTGCGCAGCTACACATCTAAGGTACCAAACCATGTAGTCTTGGGACGCCAAGCTACTAGGTAATCAAGGTCCTGGATAATAAGATCTCAAATCTATAGATCATGTCTGGAACATAATGGAACCACATGAAAGTGTCGACACACACACACATTTGTATAAAGATACATAAAGTTATAGCACTTGAACATAAAGAGATGAACGAGGATCATGAACCCACGAATGAGTACTCATACAGTCATAAAAGATCATAGAGATTAGAAAAGATAAAACGTGGAGGTTCAAAGTATCTAAAAGAGAGATGGGCGTATTGGCCATATACATATACAGAAACGCCATCTGATAAACCAGTGAAATAGATGGATCTTGTAAGGTAAAGAAACCGTGAGAGAAGGCACATGATCACGAGGTCTAAAGTGTTCATGTCTTCCTACTAAACAGCATTAGATCATATCTTGTTACACAAGGTACTCACAGAGATCAAAGGAACAGATTATAAGGAGATAAACTCCTATGTGGTAGATGCTGCTACAGATTTTCGAAATTGACAATGGTCTGGTCATAAGAAAGATATTAGATACAAATGATGTAGTAAGCAGCATCTGGATCACTGGATAAGATGAAAGAACAGCTTCGTTCCTAAGCTGATTCATGGACTGAAACATAAAGCAGCTGCATATAGTATGTAAAATAAATTGATCACGCATGATCATTGATCTTGGAGTTGTATTAAAAGACAATCCAATACAGTCCATATATTTGAAATTCCTTGTGATTATACTAAACCTTAAAGAGGTTAGTAGGCATAGAATAAATCTATGTGGGTGTCCGAACAAAAGGCGTCCGGCCCCGGCCCTTCAAAACTAAAGATGTCCGACTATGTCCGTCTAAGGGCGTCCGACTCTTCAGCAAAGAACGTCTGGCTCTTCTACTAGACGCGTCCGGCTTTTAAGACTAAAAGGCGTCTAGCCCTTCTTCTTGATCACGGGCTAGTAGAGACAAAAGATCAACTGGATACAAATGTATTGTAGTCCATAAGCTTGTGAGAGCCGAGATCTATGACCTAATAATATATATTTCAGTGTGTGATATAATCCACAGCAACATAGGTCATGAGACACCATCAAGAGATGGATAAAGGACTACAATGTCTGAGATAGATATGGTACTGCCTAAGGCAAAGAAATCGATGTCCATATCAATGAGAGTGTTCGGTCGCAGAGCCATAATAAGAGATTATAAACTCACAGCAATGATCATTGATCTTGAACACTCATGAGACAAGTAGTGGACATGTATAGACGAGGTCTATGACCCAGACATGGATCGGCCAGATCGAGACATAGGTTCATGATAACCATGTCTAGTACACTGTCCATAAGTACTTAGTTTATCCGACCATAGTAAAGAGTTAAGATTAGACGATCACGTCTAGACTATGGACACATGCAAACACGATTTGCAAAGACCCAATAGTGATCCCCAAGGACAATATGGTTCACATTGTTTAGCACACATGCTTTACCGGGACACTCAATGTCAAGAGACATGAGAAACGACCTAAGAGGTCAAAGTGGTCTAGATACGGTTTAGTAATGAACTTGGCCGATTACTCCCTTCCTTCATATACAGCAAAGATCACGCACCAGATGTGTAGAATGTAGAAACCTACACTGAGGTTCACATCAGGGGGAGTAGTGCGTGTTGTACTCTTTTTCCTTCATCATGGTTTTGTCCCACTGGGTTTTCCTGATAAGGTTTTAATGAGGCAACATGAAGCGTACTACAAATCATGTATGGTTATGGCATCCAAGGGGGAGTGTTATAAATCATGGAGTGGATTGCCATTAACCAGGCCCGGACCGAGACCGGCCCAATACCTAGAAGATGGAGAGATGGCCGAAGCCTAGAGAGAGGAGAGAGAAAGGCGGCCACAAAGCTTGGAGAAAAGGAAACCCTTTCCTTTTCCTAGTAGATGTAATCTTTCCATTATTATGTATTAGTAGTTTTCATAATCCTAGTGAGTTTAGGTTTTGGATACTTTCCATTTATCTTCATCTTGTAATCCTTATATAAAGGAACCCCCTTGATCATTAATAATAACACAGAAATATTCAGTCTCTAAACTCTCTAATTACAACAATCAACTTGTAGTCCAGTGATTACTTTTGTTAATAAGGTTGTCGTGTCAGTGTTATCATTAAGCTCATTTCGATTTGAATGCGGTATTGGTGTGTGAATTCTTTTTTTTTTTTTGTTGACAGCAAACACAGACTCAACTAAGACTCTGCAAACCACACCGGTAACTCGGCATCCATAAGAATGACAAACGATGATTGCTGCCTAGCACTCCGTGCAAGACTGTCCGCCCTTGTATTAAGCGTCTGGGGTATATGAATGAGCTCTGAGTGATTGAAACTTTCCTTCAGTATCTTCCAAATAACTTGCAAATGCCGGCCATTCTTCTGGTTCCGAAACCATCTTCACCAGTTGAGAGCAATCCGTTGCAGACGTAACCTGATACTGCCTTAAATTCTTCATGCATTCCATTGCCCAGATAAGGGTTTCGACTTCCGAGTGAAGTGGTGTTAAACTTGCCCTTGTGTTTCTTGCTCCCATTAGTCCTGCAAAACCTTCAAGAGTACTATACCATCCTTGCCCGGAAAGAATATCATTCTCCTTCCATGACCCATCCGTGAAACACCATCTCCCTGGTATATTAGGTAAGACTTGTAACTCCACCTCCCTAGTTTGTATAACCCTCTCAGTTATCGATGCTTGGGCTTCTCTCCAAATCAACGATTCAGTTTCTGCTAATTTTAAAGAATCTCTTGGATCAATATCTATGTTGCTAAGAACCTTGTTATTCCTGGCCTTCCAAATATACCATAGAATCCAAGCAAAATGGTGGTCTTCCATCTGCGGAACTACCCTCCAGTACAAAAAACCCATGTTTGTGTAGAGCGACTGAGTAGGAAAGTTTTCTGGATTTGAGGGAATCCTTGATAGAGCCCATACTTGGACTGCCGGTGGACATTCAAAAAACACATGATTTATTGATTCTTCGGCCGCTCCACATCTTGCACATTGTGTATCCCCTTGTATCCCTCTAATCCTCAAATTTTTCATTATCGAAATACAACCCGAAACTATCTGCCACAAAAAGTGTTTTATCTTCGGTGGGCATCTGATTTTCCAGGAAAAAGCCTTAAGAGGTGTGACGTTTGGACCATGTAACGGTAGTGATTCCTCCCCATCCGGGTAAACCCGCTCTACCTGGTAACCAGATTTCACTGTATACCTGCCATTATTAGTGAAATGCCATCCATCTCTGTCAACCATATGAGTCCGACTCAATGGTATACTCTCTATAATCTTCGCATCTTGTGCGTCAACCATGGATCGGATTGCTTGAGTATTCCACGTCCGTGAAGTAGGATCGATAAAATAATCCACAATAAGGTCCGGGTTAAGGTTACTAGTAAGTTGATTGTTGTTTGCTGGTCTCGGGCGTATGGCTGGGAGCCAAGGATCGTTCCATACTGAGATAGATGATCTTGATCCCACCCTTTTGATTAGTCTTTTGCTAACCAGAGATCTAGCAGATACGATACTGCGCCATCCATAAGACGGCGAATACGAACGGATCAGTTCCAGAGGTGATGCATTCCGGAAATACAGGCCTTTGAACACTCGTGAAAATAAAGTATGAGGCTTTTCAATCAGACGGCACAATTGTTTTCCCAACATGGCTGTGTTAAAATCCGTGAGATCCTTGAAACCCAATCCTCCCTCTTCTTTAGAATGACATACCTTATCCTATGATTTCCAATGAAGCCCTCTTGTGTTTCCTCTCGAGCTCCACTAGAATTGTGCCGTCGAACTTGTTAGTTTCTTCGTTACTGTCTTAGGGAGACGGTAGCATGAGATAACATGATTAGGTAGAGCTGTGACCACTGTCTTGATGATCACCTCCTTGCCTCCTTTCGTAAAGAATTTGAAAGTCCATCCATTTACTCTATTACTCAAACGATCCTGAACAAACCCAAAAACTTGTGTTTTCGAGCCACCCAAGCTCTATGGTAACCCCAAATATGTTCCCATACCTCCTATATTTTGGATCCCTAAAATATCTCTTAGCTCTTGTTGATTAGTTTCCTCAATCCTATGCCCAAATTGGATCGAAGATTTCTGGAAGTTTATCAATTGCCCCGACACCACCTCATACTCTTTCAGAATCCTGAGTATGGTCTGGCATTCCTCCTTTTGGGCCTTACAAAAAAAATAGACTATCATCCGCAAATAACAAGTGAGATACCGCCGGGCAAGCCCTTGCAACCTTCATTCCTGTGAGTTGTTTTTCCCTTTCAGCCTTTTTTAATATTTGCTATTAAAGCTTCTGTGCACATGATAAATAAATATAGAGAAAGAGGATCCCCCTGGTGCAATTCTCTCTGTGGAGTAATGTGCCCTCGCGGGTGACCATTCAAAAGAACCCGGTATTGAACCGAAGATATGCATTCCATCATTAGTTGGGTCCACATAGGGTCAAATCCCATCTTAAGGAGTAAAGCTTGAATAAAACTCCATTCCACTCTATCATAAGCCTTGCTCATATCTGTTTTTATAGCCATGAACTTATTCTGACATGACTTGTTAGTCCTTAAACCATGAAACATTTCCTGAGCGATAAGAATATTATCCGATATTAATCTCCCTGCCACGAAAGCCGACTGAGTCTCTGAAATCAAGATTGGAAGACAAGTCTTCAACCTTTGACATAAAACCTTAGAAATAATTTTGTATCCTACATTGCAAAGACTTATCGGTCTCAGCTCCGTCATTTTTGTACGCCTCTCCGTCTTTGGAATCAAACATATATTTGTAACATTTAACCTTGGATCCAACGTCTCAGTAGTTAAAAAATTATTTACCAAATCCAGTAAATCATGTTTGGTGATAGGTCACAAATGCTGGTAGAAAAGTGTTGTCATTCCATCCGGTCCAGGAGCTTTCTCCGGATGCATCATAAATAAAACTTGATAGATTTCTTCCTTTGTTGCTGGTCTAATCAGCCTCTGATTCATCTGCTGTGTTATGCATGGTGTAATCTCCTCCAAAAAACCTTCAACTTCTATGGGTGAAGTAGTACAGAATAAATCATCGAAATAGTCAAGTGCTACCTTCTCAATACCTTTATCTTCAGTAATCCAATTTCCTCCTTCATCGTGTAGACCTACAATCCTATTGCGAGTACGCCGTTATTTCGTCAAGGCATGATAGAATTTAGTATTACAATCCCCTCCTATGTGCCATAAATTCCTGCTTTTCTGGTGCCAATAGTCCTCTTCATCTTTGTAAGCTTCTTGCAGTTTCCTGGATACTTCCACTATTTCCTCCTGGGTTCTATTGTTATCCGATTGGACTTCTTCTAAAGCTTGCTGAAGTTCACTTATTTTCTCTTTTCCATAAGGTGGATTATTCTTTCTCCACCTAGAAATCTCATGTCGACAATTACTAACTTTTACAACGAAGTCCCTCGTTCCTCTTTCTCCTGGATATTTCCAACCCCTATCAATGGACTCCAATAAACCATCTTGGCCAATCCATCGTTTATCAAAACGGAATTGACCCCATCGCTTAGGCATCTTATCCTCAAGGAAAGCCAATACTGGTCAGTGGTCCGATCCTTCCATTCCTAAATATTCTGTAAAGGAGCATGGGAATAAAGTATGCCAGTCTTTATTTGCTAATGCTCGGTCTAGTCGGCATCGAATTACTCCGTTTTGTCTTTTCCCTCGCCATGACATTTGATTCCCTTTAGCTGGGAATTCCAAAAGACCACAATTTCGGATCATGTTATTAAAAGGCACAAAAGATCCTGCAGGTCTTAATGAGCCAACTTCTTTCTCATGATTACCAATAATCTCATTGAGATCCTCAATAACGAACCATGGTTCCGAACGAGCTAGGCCATATCTCGTTAGTCTCTCCCATAGTTGTTCTCGCAATTTTGGAACCGGGTCTCCATAAACAAAAGTTAGAAAAACGTGTTTCCCCAGGATCATCGCCTCAATATCAATCATGCGGTTATTTGAATATAGAACCTTAACCAGATAATCATTGTTAAAATACAAGGCTAGACCTCCACTTGTGCCAATTGGGTCCACTGTCACCAAATTATCAAATCCGAAATGCGCTTGAAATCCTTGCACAAAATTAAATTCTTGTTTTATTTCCGATAAAAATAAAAAATCTGGTCTATGCTTATGCCAAATTTCTTTGAGATAACTGATCGTCCAATGACTGCCCATACCTCTGCAATTCCAACTTAAGATCTTCATAAAAAATAACTTTGAGTTTCCTCGGACGAGCGATTTCCGCGGGTATAATGAGACCCTGAATAAATAGAAAACTCTATACTGGTGGTTTTCACTCCGAGGAGAAAACTGAATCCAAGAACCCCAATCAAACCCGCTGCTACACGCAAAACCAAAGTGACTACATCTTAAAATTAAGATATATGAGATTCCCATATCCTTGGACAAACCTCTAACGCTAGCCACAAATGCCCTATGTTGACTTTGATGTTGTAATGAGACGTACGCATAACGTTTTCCCACGTCCGTTAAATTAATCTGTTCTAAGACACAAAGTGTTGGAACCATATTCCTTGTATGATTATCATGAAACGATATCACCGAACCAAAAACAGTGTCCTGTAAACATTGTTTCATATCTATTTCATTGAATATGGTCCTCACCCTCTTCTCTGCAACCAGTATTACTTGATAAAACCAAAAATATTCTTTTATCTGGTCTAAAGAAACCATTAACACCAATCTGACTACCAAAAAAAATAGCCTTGCCTTCTAGCCTGAGATAATTCCTTAAATAAACCATTATCCTCCTTAAACCTACATGATCTTGTGTTTGTCCCGAAGTCAACACGTGATGCCGTTCTATCCTTCTTGAGAACTCATCAAACCACAAGGAGCCGACCAAGTAAAGAAAGAACCTTTTATTCTCAGCGACCCACACAAACGCAGATCGAGACTCATACAAATAAAGAGATTGAATCAAAGCAAAATAAAAACCCATAGAAAAACAACTAACACTGCTCATAGAGCTTATTAAAAAACCATAAGTAAACAAACACCACCAGAGTTTCTTCTCCTCTTGAACTTGATCCATAAAACATTAAGGTTTGGTATTGCTTGGATTGGGGTTTGAAGGGCCCCTCTCCTCCACCTGCTTCACTTCCTCTCCACCTTGACGGGACGCAGTCTTGGCCACACCTCTCTTGCGGGGAGACAGGAACGACTGAACCAGTCTTTTCTTGGTACCACCTGCTGCAATTCCCTGTTTGAATAACTGCTTCTTTGCCCCCGGTTTCTTCTCCTGCTTCCTCTTCCCATCATTTTTCCCTCCTCCTTACGTCCAATCTGTGTCTCAGACTCATCCACCGCAACCTGTTCCCCTGCATCTTCCTTTTCTTCTGCCTCCTTCTCCAACTCTCCATCAGTTAGCTCTTGGAAATCTTCCCCAACGTCTTCATTTTCAGCCTCAGCGTTTGCAACGTCTTCAGTAATATCATCCAAAAAGGCTCGAGCTTCCTGCTCGTCAATGTCCATCTCATTCTCATCTAGTAAATCATTCTCTCCTAGTAAACCATCCTCCTCTCCTAGGACCTCGTTCATCAAATCTAAACCGTTCTCTATCTTTTCAATCTCCTTACCCTCTTTAGTTGCCTCCATAGATTCCCCTATCTCCAAAGGAAGCTCATTGATAGGCTCATGGTGTGACATCTGGAGCTCACCTTCTTCAGGCCCCGTAGACCTTGCCTCTGAGTTTGTTTCCTGCCTGCGCTCAAGCAGACGACCTCTTGAATAAACATGTTCTCTGGGGCTCCTTTCTCTCCGTACTCCATGGTGCAAAGTTCGCGTGCGGTCCTCCTTAAACGAGCTTCTCGCTACATATTTGCTTGACCCCCCTCTGATCCTCTGTGTTTGCCACAACCATCAGATGATCTCCTGTTATCTCTGTCTCCCACCTTAACCCATTTTGAATCCGGCTCCTCGTACATCTTTCCTTTCCCCTTTCCATGATACCCTCTTCTCTCCATCTCCTTCTCTTTGGTGTCCACATTCCCATGAATCACCACGCCTTTGTAGCTGGAGCTACGTTCCTCAAGTCGTCTTGTATGGGCCTCTCGGTTCTCACTCTTTTCTTCTACACTTCCTTTACCCAATGGAAACTTGTGAATGTCGTGGCACAGGCTGAAGCAGGTTCTGCAATACCCAAAGAGCTTCTCATATCTTAGTGATACAGTTAGTTCTTCACCTTCGTAGAACTCCCCACCTCGGAGATCCACTGTAGTTTCAAAACATAAGTTCTGAAATCCGTCAATCCTCACCCTGATCCTACCAGTATCCAAATCGACCTCCATAACTTCACCCAGATCATTCCCTATACTCTCAAACAATGGAGCCGCCCAGAACTGTAACGGAACTCCCAAAACACGGACCCAGAAAATGATATCAGATGGATAGTTTTTGGCTCCAACCGGCTGCCATCTCACAAACGAGAGCATCCAGTAATCAAAATGAAGAGGCTGCATTTTGAGTACCGTCTCGATGTCTTCCTCCTCATCAAAATCAAACTGAAAACAGCCTAGTCCCAGGTCCGCTCCCACCACCCTCTCCTCCATTTTCCATATTTTAGGAAGCATGATGATCAAAGCCTTAACGTCTTGTTGCTTCGGGTTCATGCATCTCCCTATCAGCGTTCTTGCTTAGCCTTTGATGAGGGCTGTGTTGTCAAAATGTGGAACCGTGATCTTCCTTCTCTTGATGTTCATGTTACCAACTGCACCCTTGGGGCTCCCCTCCTTCCCAATTAGTAACCTCAAAGAGATAATGAAAAAGAGGCAATATAAAACTATTTTGATTGAAATTGATGCCTAAACCTCTCGCCTGAATGACTATTATATACTCCTCAATCATTCCTAGAGCAATAATCAGTGGTATCAAAACTGTAAAGACCAAGATTCCTATTACAATCTTTAATTTCCAACTAGCCACTATGATGGATACCAAAATGATTTCGCAAGATCCTCTACTACCAAGTATCCTTAGAAATCCCTTTAGATCTTTCCAAACCCATAATACCCCGTGAATCCAACTTTTAATACCAAATCGCAAGCAAGTAATAACTTGTCTCATCACAATAAGCAGATCCGATATCAGATCAAGTTTTGAAGAGATTATACCTTGTCTGATTATTTGCTGAAGAGATTTCATCCCTAAGACCTTATTCTTCCCATAAACAAATAGATCCTCACAACCCTTTAGTACCACAAGTTTCCGTAAACAAAAGCATCCCTTGTTTTCCAGATCCGAATCAAGATCCGAGAATGCCCAATCTTCCCCGCCCTTTCAATTCTCTTTGTAACTTTCCAAATCCCCTGTCCTTGACTGGATCCTTCCATCCCCGCCTCGTAATAGCCACTTGATTTCCCCGATCCTCATCGGAAAAGCTCATCGAATCTTAGTTCGAGTAAAACATCGCAATCGCCGTAGCCGTCTCTTTTTAACCGTTTCTTCTTTTAATGTCTATTTTTTCTTAAGAAATGGTGTGTGAATTCTTTCTTAAGAAATAAGTAAAACTGATATTGATAGGATCATGATACTCTATGATCTCAAATTGACAGTGATTGTAATTCATGCATGGGAAATGTACCAAATTTTCAAAATGACTATCTAATGATTGTCAACATACATGATTCATAGTGCTTTTACGTTTACATTAAATTGATTTTTTTTTTAATACCAAGCCTTATCATTTCGCATAATGAACCTTTATTATATCATTATTATAACACAAAATTATCATACATTTCTTATTTCATATCAACACAAAATTATATGAAAAATGTTTCATTTCTTCTGTTAGTCATTTATAAATTCACTAAACCCACTAAAGCTTATTAGTTTTAAGTTTTAACAAGTAATCGATTTTTTTTTGGAATATATTGCCTTTAAATATAAAACTATTGTATGATATGGTCAACTCCAGTTAAGTTCCTTCAAGTAGATAAGGTAAACTCAAACATCTAGAACATTAACGGTCGAATTCATGCCTCCACTGCTCCACGGAACTTGGCAAAAGAATAAGTCAACCTCTAAAAATATTTACAACATTCATATAAATATTACCAAACATATTTTGATTCAGAATTTTGAAAGTTTATCATAGATTTTCAAGTTGATATATAACGTCACTTCTACATACATTATTAATCAAACTAAAAGCAGTTGGATTCAGTTTATTTACGACTCGCAAATTGACATTTTACATTGTACTAAGCTATTTTGTGTTTTCTAAAGATAATCGTTCTGAAAACGTATAATAAGAAGACGGCGATCATCTCCCTGTGTTACTGTGCAATTAGCTTATACTTCGCATTGTACTAAAAATGTGTATTATACAATATACACTATGTGTACAAGATAGCAATAAGAGAAGGACCATGAACGCATAGGATAATCTTACAAAACAATATTTTCCTAATTTTAATTTATTTCTTATATATTTTCATTCCTACTTCATTTATTATTTTTTTTATTAATTTGATTTCGTTTATTACAGAATTATAAACATAACTATTATATCTTTTACATTCATTTTTTTACTTTTCCAAACTGCTTCATTAATTTCAATTATCATAATAATTCGACATAATTTATTTTACGTATAAACCTTAATAATTTCACAGGTTTGAATGAAGTTACTCCATGATAAGAATTCAAACCAGTTAACAAATTTTTTATTTATTTACATAATTAGTTACATAAATATATTCAAAGTACATATCGGTTTTTCGGGTATTAATTTTTTTGGGATTTTAAAATTAAACTCTGTTTGGATATAATAAAATTTCCGGACGAGATTCGAATCAGATTCTTACAAGTCCATGTAGGTTCATAGAAACCTAATATTAGACAAATATCCCAAATGTTAAAAAATCACTAAACAATTAATAAAAAAACAAACATCCGCACAATGCGGATATATATTCATTTGCTAATTAATTAGGGTATATTCAGAGAATATACCCACTGTGTGTCAATGAATATCCATGATCAGTAGTTAATAAGTCTATTTACGAAACTGAAAGAAAATAAGTTGACTTCTACTTGATATAATTATGAAAAATTAATTAGTATTAATTGTTTTTATTAAAAACAAAACATAATTTTCACACAGATTAAAATGATAAATGTTTTAACTTTTTCACACAGATTAATGAAACATATTAAATTTTAATATTAAATACATAATTTTATGTGATTATCTATTTCTTATAATTTTAAACCAATAAGAATTCAGAAATGCAATTAATTTTCTTGAAGTTTACAATTAGTCATTATTAGTTGATAAAAATGCATTGGGGATACAAAAAAATGTACTCATTCTGTTTCAATTTAAGTGTCATTTTGAGTTTGTGCACACAGACTAAGAAAACAATTAATTTTGTATATTTCCTATATAAAAACACAATTACCTATACGCCTAACCATATTTCAACCAATAGAAAAATAAATTGTTAAATAAAATAAATAAATTTTGTATTGAAAATCGAAAACGACACTTATTTTGTAACGAAAAAATTTCTCTACAACGACACTTAATATGAAACGGAGGGAGTATCATTTTGAAACAAAAAAATTCTTTAGAATGTGCATCTTTTTGAAACAGAAGGAGTATATTATATTCATAATTTTCATGTGAATATTTCATTAATTTTTCATATGACTTAAAAAAAAAAAATTCATGTGAATAATTCGGAGTTCTGTGTAACCAAATCTTTATGGAATTTTCATGTGTGTACGGGAGGAAGCAGAAGAAATGAGATCTCCTAGATTACGACCATCCAACCCAACTAAGGTGATCCGAAATAATTATCAAAACGGAAAAAATAATTAACATATACTAGCAGTATTTTTTAACAAAACAATTTGAGTTATGCCCGGTAGTATACTTTATAGTTTTTTTACTCACGCAGTCGAAACCTAATTTTAGTTTCTTCTCGCAAAACTGCATTGTGTAGAGCTTATCCATTTTAGCAGTTTTTTCAACCAAAACATACGAAACTTATGTACACTATTGTTTAAAAAATTTACTCCATTAGATTTACTTAAATTGAATAAACAAAGTAACAAACAAAGAAAACAAAATTACATGTATGTTTAATAAATACGATGATGTAACAAAAAGAAATATAAAAATGATTTGTATATACGTCATGTCATGGATGGGCCTTGAAAGCCCAAAACGTATGCGCGTGAAGACAACACTAATATCTGGATTCCAAAGATTCCACAACTCGCCTCCTCCAACAGTTTTTGTCTTCTGTCTCTCTCTGTCTCTGTCTCTGTTTCCTTCCACAACCAAACCACAAAACAAAATTCGATTCCGCTAAACTTCCCTCTTCCCCCAAACAGAACCTCGCTGATCGCCGCCGGGAAGATCCAATTTCCTCCGGGAGTGAAGAAAATAGCTCACCGTCTTTTGTATTTAGGTGGTAGTTTGAGGAGATGGTATCGCCCGAAAACGCTAATTGGATATCCGAATTGATCGATGCAGACTATGGAAGTTTCACCATCCAAGGTCCTGGCTTCTCCTGGCCTGTTCACCAGCAACCTATTGGCGTTTCCAGGTTCCCTTTTTTCTCCAAGTGATTCATTGAGGGTTCGGATCTGTTTCTAATCGAATTAGTTTACTCATGATTGTTTCATTTAACGTTCAATTAAACCGTAATTACTTGCTCACATATTGGAAGAAATATGAGTAAAGATACCGACTTTTTGTAATTTTGATTTTAAGCTTAAAGTTGGTTTCTTTAGCTTGTGAGATATCCTTGCAGTTGGTTAAGTCTTCAGGACAGGAGAGATCCTTTGTTTGTTTATCCAAAGTCAACCTGTATATCTGTGTGTGTGCCTCGCATGTTTCTTGATTAGGGAATCGATTGATCTCGATCACTATGTTAGGTGGGGAATTAGATTCCTTTTCTGGAAAGGGCATTTCTTTGTCTTAGTGGCGGGTTTGACCTTACCCATGTCAATATTTTTCTTTAATAAATCTTCTTTCTTGAAGTGAGCAGTTGTAAGCTGTTGCATGGTTGAATATCGTTCTTTCAAAGTTTTTGTTGGGTATAGATAAATTTTTATTGCGTTTATTTTTTTTCTTCTCAGCGTGGGAGTTGATGGCTCAGCTGGTAATTCAGAAGCCACCAAGGAACCTGTCTCTAAAAAGAGGTAAGGCAAACTTTCAAAAGAAATCGTTTCATTGTTAAACTGTTGTTTCCGGGATATCTGTATTGGCTCCTCTCGAAATATATATATTTGGCCTGATAAAATATTATCAAAAAAAAAAAAATGTAAACGTCATTTACTTTTCTCAGGGCGAGATGTGATTCGTCCTCTGCTACTAGCTCCAAAGCCTGTAGAGAGAAGCAGCGACGTGACAGGCTGAATGACAAGTAAGCTTTTCAGTTTTGTTTCTCCTTCTTCTCATCTTAAAAATTCATCACGCCTTTTCTGAATGAATAACAGGTTTACGGAATTGAGTGTAATTTTGGAGCCGGGAAATCCTCCCAAAACAGACAAGGCTGCAATCTTGGTCGATGCTGTCCGTATGGTTACACAACTACGTGGCGAGGCACAGAAGTTGAAGGACTCCAATTCAAGTCTTCAAGGCAAAATCAATGAGTTGAAGGTGAACCTTTCTTCGTTTTGTAATCCTTCTTTTTCCGTATAAAAATCTTCTAATGCTTACTAGTTTCCTTGTGATCTCGATCAGACCGAGAAGAACGAGCTGCGTGATGAGAAGCAGAGGCTGAAGACAGAGAAAGAGAAGCTGGAGCAACAGCTGAAAGCCATGAATGCTCCTCCTCAACCAAGCTTCTTCCCAGGCCCACCTATGATGCCAACCGCTTTTGCTTCTGCGCAAGGCCAGGCTCCCGGAAACAAGATGGTGCCAGTCATCAGTTATCCAGGAGTTGCCATGTGGCAGTTCATGCCTCCTGCTTCAGTAGATACTTCTCAGGATCACGTCCTTCGTCCACCAGTTGCTTAACTGGGACGACCAAAAACAAAACCTCAAGAAAATCAGCGTCAACTGGTTTGCTTCTTGCTCCCGCTAAAAAAAAAAGAAAAGTCCATTTGTTTTGCTCTCCTCTTTCTCGGCTTTTTTAGTAGTCTTTTATGGATGCTCTGGTTTCATCAGTGTTATCTTCTTATAACAGTTATCTTTTGAACAATGATATGGCATTGTAAACTCACAATTGTTTGTCGCAGTGTTTATCTATTCACATGTAAATTTAAGTAGAGTCTGGCAGATCGTCTCTCAAATTATGTTTGCTTACATTATTAATACATAGAATGGGTTTTTTCTTCCTCGCCATAATAGTTCGAAAGTACAAAAAATTTGAAACAGGAGAGACAGCACAACATGATCTTTGAAGGGTGAAGTAGAAGCTCCATTGCAGAAAAGTTTGCTCCTATGAATTGATCTGTGAATCTCTTCTCTGGGTTCAACGTCTTTGATATGTGATTATTATGATGCTCTGATGTGACAGCTCTTGATGAACCTGTCAGAGGAATCAAGATACTTAGCCCAAAGAGGACGTAGATGAGGAAATGCTATATCAAGCCAAGGCTTAGCTCTTCCATTGAAATGGACAACAGCTGCACTTTCAGCATCAGAAAAGCTTGTGGTCTCTTGGTATCCAAGACCAAGCATATGCCAGAACGGATCTATGGTCTGGACATGGCCGTGGAAAGCTATCAACCCTGGAGGCAAAGTTCCCAGCTGCCACAAACTCAGGTCCGACTTTAAGTTCTGAAACATATACAAGAAATGGACCGAGTTAAGTTGAGTAGGTGCATAATAGTGTTTGTTGGGTAGTTAGTGGTTTTTGATTTACCTCGTCGAGCCAATGATAGTAAGTGGAGCTTATGTTAGTCTTCCTCCAAGCAGCTAGATCGAACACATTCATCCCGTAAGCCCAAGCACATTCCTCTGGGTCGAAGTGTCTAGCAATTATAGGGTTTGAGAAATTGAGGTAACTCTTGAACTTCTTAGACATGACAAACTTGTCTTCTCCTCGACATGTCTCCACTGCTCCATTAACTTTCCCATCCATGTCAATGTCCCAAAGTGGTGAAAGATCAGTTTGGATCACAATGTCATCGTCTAGAAACACAACCTTGTTTAGGCTCGGAAACAACTGCAAAAAAATAAATAAACAAAGAATCAAAAGACTGTTTTAGCTTTGTAATGGTCACAAGTCAAGGATCAAGCCTACCTCTGGTAGATGAATACGGATGTGATTCATCAAGGAGTTGTATTTAGGGCTAAGAGCTTGTAACTTGGCAGCAACGACAACTGGATTCTCCTCGTTGTTAGCGACAATAACCGATGATCCGCCTCTGAACTGAGACCTCACTCTCTGATCCTTCTCCATAGCTTCCAAAACAGGAACTTTCCCTTTCGATAACCAATCAAAATGATGCAAAGCCTTGACCTCAATGATCGCTGGAGACAGAGGATGCAATGAGAACCAAGCTTGCATTGGGAAATAAGTTTTCCTATCCGTTATGATGTGAAGAACGATCTTATGAGGTCTTAAAGAGTTCTGAACCAAAGACTTAGCCACCACCGAGGCTGCAAGAATATTGTCTGACGCCAAGACAAAGTGAAAGTAATTGTTGTCGACTAAGGTTGGGACTAGTTCTGCTTCTGGAAGCTGGAGACGTGCGGCTGCGTTTATGGAATGCTCGTGTGCTAGTTTAAGAGCTAAACAGTGAAGTTGTTTCGGTATGCTGCTTGATGCAACATGTCGGTATAAATACTCTTGGATCTTAGCCGTTCTGGTTCTCTGTTCCATTAATGTCACCATTTCTTTAAGCTTTTGAGCAAACTCTCTTGCGTCTGATTTGCTTCTTTTGACCTCAGACATGAAATCTTGAAGTGTTTGTGGTATGTCTGATCGTCCTTTTAGCTCTTGTTCACTTAAAGGTTGTTCCAACACTTGGTACATAGCTTCTGGAACATTCTAAATAAATAACAAAAGAAGTTTAACCTTTTTAACTACAGTAAATGTAATATGCTCAAGAGTCTAAAGTCTGAAGTTAGAGCACTTACACCAGTCTCAGTTCTTCGTCCTAAAAGCTTTGGCTTTAGTCTTTTTCCTAAGCAAGCTGTTAATTAAAAAGAAACATACTTTCTCATATTTAGGCATTGATCGTTTGAGTAATCTTTGGATTTTGATTTTTTTTTTCTCTAGATTTTGGTTTTTCAAAAATTTGGTTAGTTATTTCATTTAGTTTTTGATTTCGGCTTTATAAATTATCTTCTCAAACTAACTTATAGATTATATATTTAAGAATAAACTAATATATAATAATTCAAAAATCAATAACAAGATGTACATATACTTTTTTAATGTAAATTGATTTCAAACAATGAAATTAATTTTATTGACAAATTTTAAAATGTGTTTATTAATATGATTTTATATATTAAGTTTTAGATTAACTAATTCATATCTTTGTCTCTTGAAATGTTCATAAATATTTAACCAAGCTCGACCAATACACTACAAACTAAACCTGAAACACACCGACAAGTTCTTGGATTATTCACTTTTGAGCGTAAATATCTAGAAAATATTCAATATTTTCGCTTAGGTTATTTTATTGCAAGAACTTGAGGTTAAGTTCATATTCCTATAACTGTTTATTTATTAGCCTGAATAAGTGTGTATTTAAAAAAACGGTAACATACGTACAATGATTTGAGAAAACGGTAACTTGCGTTTAAAAATAAAATAAAATCGCATTTATATATTTAATTTGTGACGAAATGATCAAAAGTATATAGTTTTTCTTTAAAACCAAAAGTAGTTCATCTTTTTACTATTTTCCGGATTTAGAGAAAAAAAAAGAATAATAAATGAAGGGACAAGAACAACTTACCAAGAGAGGAGCAAGGAGAGGGATCGCCGTCGATAGTATCAACGGTGGAGAGAACGAAGACGAACCGGAGAAGAAAAGTGAAGAAGAGCAGAGAGTAAAACAACATCTGATACGAGAATCTTCTAGAACCCACCTTCACTTTTATGAACTCTCTCAATCCTTTCCCCGTGACCACCGTCACATGTCTTAAGCTCGGAGATATATGCAGCTGCATCTCTCTGTTTATGTCTTTGTTTTCCTCTTTCTTCTCTTGTCTGAATGTGGGTTTCTTTGAAAGGAGATGGATGTCCGAAGAGGGAATATGGATCTTACGTTGTTATGTATTGTTTGATTATTCAAAAGGGTCTATGTCATTCACCTAACCTTGCTTTGTGTTTAGGTTACTAATGGCAGATCGTATCTGATTTTTCATGTGAAGAAAACGAAATGTTTGTTTGTGTGAAGCAGAAAGAATACGGTTTGTATTTGCATGAAAAATTTAATTCAGTTTTCTTTCCGGTTTACTCATGATACCAGTCGGTTATGTTTGTTACGTTTTGGTATAGGTTTGGATTTAGGATTTGGCTTTATGTTGAAGGAGGGAAGTTGGAGAGAGAAAGACAAGTCAAAGCAAGGCAACACACATGTCTTTAAAATATTGAGTGTAGATGAAAAGGAGCTGTTTGGTTGTTACAAGACATAACTTTACCTCTAAATAAAGTCTTTGAACAAAGACATTGGAGCTTCAACCTCAGAATTTACGTTTTGAGGACTAAGTGCATCTCTAATTTCTTGACAGGCCCTTTTTGTGGCAAGTTATTATATCTAGCCCCCACCCAAACAAGAAGTCGTTTTTTTGTAGTTTGTAGTTTGTAGCGTTTTTTTTTGCCTTTCCTTTGTAAGTTTTGCGCCACGGTTCAGTTTCTACTAGTTATGGGAACCTTTTGGGCCAAGGTCTACGGACTAGGACGACCTTGATAAGATACAAATACTAATCTAATATCTTGCATTATGTGAACTTTTAAATATGGTTGGTGACACTAATTTTTAATCTATATCCACGCTTGCACGGAATAAGCATTGTACATATAAATTATTTTATGTATTATATATTTTTACATATTATGAAATAATAAATATATATTGAATAATTAAAATTCAGTAACTATTATAAATATAATTAAATTGGTGCGAACATATAAATCAATTTTATTAATCCAAACAATTTTTTTATTATTTAATAGAACATCTAATTAAATTTAAATGATATTAACATACATAATATATTTTTAATAGTATCATTTGTATTATTTATCGAAAAAACTTAAATTAATGATGATAAAATTTTCATTGTGAGATTAAAAGTTTTAGTAATTTATATTTTTTTTAATTAAGTTGTTAATGTTTGTTCAAAACTTTTATCAAAAAAAATTATTCAAAGTAAATTTCGAAGCTAAAATATTTCTGTATTTTATATGGTACGTTGGGGTCGAAAACAGTTATCTCGAAATCAACGGCTAAAATTATCATTTTAGCAAATTCTTCACGAAAGACTTCTCGAAAGAAAGATCGGAAGAATACAAATACTTATGGACGAGGGTCTCCGGAAAGATCGGTACGAAAAGAGACAGGTCAAGACCCGAAAACCGGACCGTTCTCACCGAGGTCACCTCGCCCATGGTGGAGGACGACCAGCACCACGGTCACCTCGCCCATGGGCGAGGACTACCAGCACCACGGTCACCTCGCCCATGGGCGAGGACGACCATCACCAAGGTCACCTCGCCCATGGGCGAGGACGACCAGCACCACGGTCACCTCGCCCATGGGCGAGGACGACCAGCACCACGGTCACCTCGCCCATGGGCGAGGACGACCATCACCAAGGTCACCTCGCCCATGGGCGAGGACGACCAGCGCCACGGTCACCTCCCCCATGGGCGAGGACGATCCGAGCCCGGTTCACCTCGTCCTAGGGCGAGGACAATCCAATCCCGGTCAGTCCGACTCGTTTCGACTCTCGTGTCCTCCGTATAGTTGTGATATCCGACTTTTGGATCATATACCTCTCGTTTCGTCTCGATCGGAGTTACTCTCGAAGTTTTACGACTAAAATCGTAGAAAAGCCCGAAGGCCTAAAAACGGCCTGAGAGGATCTAAACGTGTCTAGAGGCCAATCTACGATTTAGAAGGGACCCGAGCCCAATGGGAGTTATGACGGTTTATCCTAACTCGCGGAAGTAGGATAAACGTTAAGTTTCCGAAGATAAATATCAAGATTCGAGGATAACTACAAAGATCGACGAAAAATAGAATATTCCCAAAAGAGATAAACTTGGGCCCAAAGGCAAAGAAGTAAATGGGCCACCGACTTAAAACAACTATATAAGGAGAGCTGGAGCAGAAGAAAAGAGATCCAAGAATTTAGACTTAGTCCTGCTAGCTTAGGGAACTTAGAACTTAGGTGGTTAGACTAGCAAGGCAAGGCTTAGGACATTTTGCCGCCTTTTTGTTCTGCTTTTGTCTAGTTAACATATCTCTACTCCTCTCGGAGAAGTCATGTATTCATACCATTTCATTAATAAAACGCATCCGAGCGACTATTTATCTTTATCTTGCTATCTATCTTTTTACGTTCTTAAAGTGATTACGCAGAGAATTCGGACCTTCAGGGAAAATCGGGTTTTCTTGATTTTCCTCCATATTTATTCATTAAAATCGACGGTGTGAATATCGGTTCCCACAGTTTGGCGCTAGAAGGAGGGGAGGGGTCGAATTCTCTAACTCAAAAATCACAAACGATTAAAGATACAAGATGTCCGCTCCAGTAGCTCACGATGTCGTCTCTTTCAAGGACAGAGCAACGGCCGACCAGGTCAAACCTCACAACGATCTCCTTGTCATCGAACTGACCATTCAGGACATCGACGTAACAAGAGTGTTGGTCGACACCGGATGCTCGGCCAACATTATCTATAAAAGCACCCTCGAGAGAATGGAAATCGACCTGTGCGCCACCACGGAAGGTCCCAGTCCAATTTTCGGACTCTCAGGAGACGCTACTATGACCCTCGGCTCAATCAACCTCTTGATTAAAGCTGTGAGCGTCGTAAAAATCACGGAATTCTTGGTCGTCAATCGCCCAACATCGTATAATGTAATCATTGGAACTCCATAGCTGAATTCCATGAGGGCGATCCCATCGACATTCCACCTATGCCTTAAATTTCTGACCCCTCATGGAGTCGAAACAATTCAAGGAGACCACATGATGTCACAAGTATGTTTCGCCGCTGAGTTAAAAAGAAAGAACTTTGCGATCGAATCTTCCCACAAGAGGAAAAGAAAGCTGACTCTCGACGAGGGCGCCCCAGGACATGACTCGGAAGTCTTCTGGCAGTTACAGAGGGTCGAAGCTCTAGAAGGGAAGCGTGAACCAACTTGCGAACCGGTAATCTCGGTGTGTCTCGACGAATCCCGCCCAGAACGATGCGTCGAGATCGGAGCCAACCTCTGCGAACCATTGAGAACAGAGCTCATGGCTTGTCTTAAAAAGAACCTCGATACGTTCGCTTGGGCCATAGAGGATATGCCAGGAATCGACATCGGCATAACATGTCACGAACTCAACATTGACCTGACCTACAAACCCGTAAAACAAAAAAGACGGAAGCTAGGACCAGAGCGTGCTACCGCAGTAAACGAGGAAGTTAAGAAACTCCTCAAAGTAGGGTCAATAACAGAAGTCAGATACCCGGATTGGCTCGCCAATCCCGTCGTGGTCAAAAAGAAAAACGGAAAATGGCGAGTATGCGTCGACTTCACCGATCTCAAGAAGGCATGTCCAAAAGATTGCTTCCCACTTCCGCACATTGACCGACTGGTCGAAGCAACAGCAGGGAACGAACTTTTATCATTCATGGACGCCTTCTCTGGGTACAATCAAATCATGATGAATCCCGACGATCGCGAGAAGACCGCATTCATCACCGACCGCGGAACGTATTGCTACAAGGTAATGCCTTTCAGCCTCAAGAATGCGGGTGCTACTTACCAGCGACTTGTCAATCGAATGTTCTCCGAACAGCTCGGAAAGACTATGGAAGTGTACATCGATGACATGCTCGTAAAATCCCTTGACAAACACGACTACATATCCCACTTGGAAGAGTGCTTCGCAAGGCTGAACCTACATAACATGAAACTAAACCCGGCAAAATGTAGGTTCACAGTCGCATCAGGAGAGTTTCTCGGTCATCTGGTCACATGTCGCGGGATCGAGGCCAACCCCAAATAGATAAACGCACTGATAGAAATGGTCTCACCAAAGACAAAACGAGAAGTCCAAAGGCTAACCGGAAGGGTCGCAGCTTTGAACCGTTTCATCTCACGTTCGACGGACAAGTGCCTGCCTTTCTATGACACGTTGAAAGGGAACAAAAAGTTCGAATGGTCGGAAGAGTGCGAAAAGGCTTTCCAACAGCTGAAGCGTTACCTGGCCACTCCTCATGTTCTTGCAAAACCAGTAGAGGGAGAACCTCTATTCTTATACATCGCGGTCTCCACAATACCAGTAAGTGGCGTTTTGATCAGAGAAGTACGCGGTGAACAAAAACCAATCTTTTACATAAGTAAAACCTTGCTGGACGCTGAGACGCGGTACCCCTTGATGGAAAAACTAGCATTCGCTGTTGTAACATCGGCGAGAAAGCTCATGTCATATTTCCAATCTCATACCATAGTGATTCTCACCACCTTTCCCCTGAGCACGATTCTGCACAGTCCGAGTCAGTCAGGACGGCTCGCGAAACGGGCAATCGAACTGAGCGAGTACGATGTCGAGTACCGCCCATGAACCTGCGCAAAATCTCAGGTGCTGGCTGATTTCTTAGTAAAATTGCCCACGGGGGATATGACAAACACGGAACCAGATTCAACTTGGGTTCTTCACGTCGATGGATCATCGTCCAAACAAGGATCCAGAATAGGGATTCGGCTCATGTCGCCCACCGAGGAAATCTTGGAGCAGTCGTTTCGGTTAGAATTTCATGCATCAAACAATGAGGCTGAATATGAAGCACTCATTGCAGGATTACGACTAGCCCATGGGCTGAAGATTTGCAACATCCACGCTTACTGCGATTCTCAGTTAGTCGCAAATCATTACAACGGAGAATACGAGGCAAGGGACGAAAGAATGGACGCATATCTAAAACTCGTCCAGGACCAGGCCCAAGAATTCAACCACTTCGCCCTCACCAGAATTCCTCGCTCGGAAAACACCCAGGCAGATGCCTTGGCCGCGCTAGCGTCAAGCTCGGATCCAGGACTAAAACGGGTAATCCCCGTGGAATTCATTGAACATCCGAGCATCGGACCGCCGGTGATCGCTAATCTGATTTGGGGACAAATCGAAGATGCGGAGAAAATCGAAGATCCACCAGAAAGAAAAATGGATCAGCCGGAATACGGTTGCGACAGCCCATGGCTAGAGCCGATCCGAGCCTACATATTCGACGGAACGCTTCCTGCCGAGAAATGGGCGGCACGCAAAATTAAAACCCAAGCCGCACGATATGTAACGGTAGAGGGAGAAATCTACAAATGCAGATTCTCCGGCCCACTCATGACCTGCGCCGAGGGAGAGAAAGCGAGAAAAGTGATGGAAGAGGTCCATTCCGGATCGTGCGGAAACCACTCCAGTGGAAGGTCACTCGCAGTCAAAATAAAATGCCACGGTTATTACTGGCCAGCTATGATCAAAGACTGCGAGAAATTCGCACGAAAATGCGAAAAATGCCAAAGGCACGCACCCACGATCCATCAACCTACGGAGGTCCTCTCGTCCATTTCATCTATGTATCCCTTTATGCGATGGTCCATGGATATCGTCGGACCTTTACACAATTCAAAACAGAAACGCTTCCTTTTGGTCATTACGGATTTCTTTTCGAAGTGGGTAGAAGCAGTATCCTACGTAAGTATCAAAGACGTACAAGTCGAGAGCTTCGTATGGAAGAACATTATCACCAGGCACAGGGTCCCTTACGAAATCGTAACAGACAACGGATCTCAGTTCATCTCTACCCGATTTGAAGCGTTTTGCGAGAAGTGGAAAATATGGCTGAACAGGTCAACTCCTAGATGTCCACAATGTAACGGCCAGGCAGAGACCATTAACAAAACCGTCCTTGACGGGTTAAAAAAGCGCTTAGAAGCCAAAAATGGACGATGTGCAGATGAGCTCGAAGGACTTCTTTGGTCACATCGTACAACCCCATGACGGGCTACGGGAGAAACCCCATTTGCCCTTGTTTACGGGACGAAATGCATTATCCCAGCGGAAGTAGAATTTCCCGGAGTGCGGAGAAGATTCCTCCCCAAACGAGAAGATCTCAACAACGCGATGCTGCTGGACGAACTCGATCTCATTAACGAGCGACGAGACCAAGCTCTCATAAGAATCCAGAACTACCAGCACACTGCCGTGAAATACTACAATTCAAACGTTCGCCACCGCAGGTTTAAGGAAGGTGATCTGGTTCTCCGCAAAGTCTTCCAAAACACTGCCAAACGTAACGCAGGAAATCTGGGAGCAAACTGGGAAGGACCATACCAGGTCATAAAGGTGGTTCGGCTAGGATCATACCAAATCGCGAACATGCAAGATGTCAAGATCCAAAGAACCTGGAACGCGATGCATCTTAAAAAAATACTACCACTAATCGCAACGTGGGAAATAAGAACTACGAGATGGCTTGATACCCGAAAAAGGGTACGTTGGCAGCTATCCCCCCATCTTAAAAAAGGGGGGGGGAGTGGGTACGTATACTCGTATACTCCCACGACATTCAAAAAACTCGACCTTTTTCTAATTTTTTTGCGGAAAAATGCGACCTTACGGTCGCCAATCCCGCTATTCACCAAACGGCTAAAGTGGCAATCTAAGACTCGCTCAAAGCGCCTAAGCAAAATCGATTAGTTATCACACTAAATCCGATAAAACCCCCGAACACTCTGCGAGACGTTGTTACACGCTTAAAGTTACGATTTTTTCGACATCTACAAAAACGACGTTCTCGTTTCCAAAACAAAATTAGTACACCTCTAACGGTAAAATACCTTTAAACTGACATCATTTCTTTGTTGCTGATCACAACAAACGAACCCTAACGTCCTAAACAGACATCAGTCGCCCTCGAAAGGATAGGCTCTCTTACATTCGACAAGGATACCATAGCGCGCTATACAAGAAATCCGAAATTTTGGTCAGCATCTCCAAACGGCCTTTGGAGGTAGCTCGATTCGTATCAAGACAAGTCGTATAAGACGATAACAATTCGCGGACTTTATATCGGTACGAATCAGGTTAAAATCGCAAATAGGCAAAACGAAAGCCGACTTGTCATCGCATAGCCTCAGTCCAAGAGTAAACCTAGGTCTTGCCCTAAACCCAGCCTTGCTGGATCTTGGCATTTCAAAGGCATGATATCAACATCATGATATGAGATCCCAAAACTTGTCTCTTCACTTAAATCTGTACGTTTTCACGAGAAGCGGAAAACCACGTAAACTCGCGTACTCAACCAACGATGGATACGGTGATCATCCGGGGGGGAATGAGATGACAACTCACACCCTCGGCCTCTAACTTCGAAAAACAGAAGTTCTCTCGATTTAAAACAACCGAAAAGTTTTATAGATTAAGCCAAGCATCTTACAAAAAGCCCTAACAAGGGCAGGGATTCGAAGCCACCAACGGCCAGTCCTAGAACATACAAATTACGGCCTCATGAACAGGCCAACACAAAACAAAGAAAATCCCCGAAAGGATCATTACCCTAGGCACTCCTCGGAGCACCGCATTCATCCTCAACTTCATCGGAGCTCGGGACCGCATCGCCATCACCTCCCTCAGCCACTTCACCATCACCTCTCTCGACTGCATCACCCTCGCCTTCTTCGGCCGCACTGCCTTGCCCTTCGGTCTCTTCCAAACACGGCGTGAGGGTGCATTCAGATTTCAGGAGAGAGAGGATCGAATCGAAGTCACCTTCGGAGGCCATCAGTTCGTCCTTATGAGACAGCAGCCTGGCCTCTTCAGAGTCCAGAGTCGGAACCGCTTCGCCTTTGAGTAGCTGGATCTCACCTAGACCTCCCTCGATTCCCGCCAGGGCCAGATCCTTCTTACGGACTTCCATGAGGGAATCAAACAGAACAGCCATCCTCGTTAGGCGGGCATGAAACTCGTCCCGCGGGACAACGGTCCCCGCTGGCTCACGAGTCCTCGGTTCCTCTTGACTCTGGATTTGGCGCTGAAGACGACGGACTTCGGAAGCCTTGGCTTTTTTCTCTTTCTTCATCCTAAACAATGCACTCGCCAATTTTCCGAGATCCCTCTCGAGACCGCTGACCTGAACCTCCAGCTGCGAAGTCTCAGCGGCGTGAGCGTCCTCAATAGATTTCAGTGTGGCCTCAATTCGTTTCAACGCCTCCCGCGACTCTGCTAGGCCCTCTGTCAAACGCTCCACCTCCGAACCGCAGTCGTTAATCATCCCGTCAATCAACTATATGAACTGCGAACAAAATAAGAGTCAGAATAATTGAGGAACAAAGTATCCTACAAGAAAATTTGTTATTCGAAAACGAACCTTGGCACAATATTGCGGTAAAGGCCCCGAAGGCTCTCCTTCCGCACCTTTGGAACATCTCCTCTTCTTGGCGGTCTCGGTTGCGGCACCATTCCTTTTGCGACCTTTGGGCAGCGGAGCGGCCTAGGCGCAGGAAGCCCTAGAACGATCTCTTTCCTGTCCAAAGGCGGAGGCATCGACTCCATTACTTGTCCTTTCTCAGGAATCGGGACTGGGGTAGTGGAAGAGCCCAAAGGTTGGGCCAAGACCTCCGGCACCTGCACAGGTGCCGTATCCGTTCCTATGAGGGGCGCAGCATCGCTCAGAGACTTGTTTCCTTCGGCACTACGCCTGGATACCCTCTCTTTGAAAGAAATGAATCCAGCAACGAACGTCGGAGTGGCTTCATGAATGGCCGGAATTGGTAGAACCGGGCTGGCCTCACCCATCTCGACGTCGGAGTTCTTCTTTTCGTTTTGGGAGGAAGACATTCTTACTTAAGAGAATGAAGGGAGAAAAGTTTGAAGGAATAAGATGTGTGAATAATGGTAATTGATGAGTTGCTACTTATAAAGATATGAGGGTGACGTGGATTTCCGCAATAAAATAATCTCAAAAGACAATCTACAAAAAACATACTCTTAACCGAAAATTCCGATTAAAAACACTTCACTCGCCCGCAAAATCGTCTCCGAGTCTTGCAGGCTGGGGGGCTAACTGTTGGGGTCGAAAACGGTTATCTCGAAATCAACGGCTAAGATTATCATTTTAGCAAATTCTTCACGAAAGAGTTCTCGAAAGAAAGATCGGAAAAATACAAATACTTATGGACGAGGGTCTCCGGAAAGATCGGTACGAAAAAAGACAGGTCAGGATCCAAAAACCGGACCGTTCTCACCGAGGTCACCTCGCCCATGGGCGAGGACGACCAGCACCACGGTCACCTCGCCCATGGGCGAGGATGACCAGCACCACGGTCACCTCGCCCATGGGCGAGGACGACCATCACCAAGGTCACCTCGCCCATGGGCGAGGACGACCAGCACCACGGTCACCTCGCCCATGGGCGAGGACGATCCGTGCCCGGTTCACCTTGCCCTAGGGCGAGGACAATCCAATCCCGGTCAGTCCGACTCGTTTCGACTCTCGTGTCCTCCGTATAGTTGTGATATCTGACTTTTGGATCATATGCCTCTCGTTTCGTCTCGATCGGAGTTACTCTCGAAGTTTTACGACTAAAATCGTAGAAAAACCCGAAGGCTTAAAAACGGCCCGAGAGGATCTAAACGTGTCTAGAGGCCAATCTACGATTTAGAAGGGAGCCGAGCCCAATGGGAGTTATGACGGTTTATCCTAACTCGCGGAAGTAGGATAAACGTTAAGTTTCCGAAGATAAATATCAAGATTCGAGGATAACTACAAAGATCGACGAAAAATGGAATATTCCCAAAAGAGATAAACTTGGGCCCAAAGGCAAAGAAGTAAATTGGCCACCAACTTAAAATAACTATATAAGGAGAGCTAGAGCAGAAGAAAATGGATCCGAGAATTTAGACTTAGAGAACTTCTGCTAGCTTAGGGAACTTAGAACTTAGGTGGTTAGACTAGCAAGGCAAGGCTTAGGACGTTTTGCCGCCTTTCTGTTCTGCTTTTGTTTAGTTAGCATATCTCTACTAATCTCGGAGAAGTCATGTATTCATACCATTTCATTAATAAAACGCCTCCGAGCGACTATTTATCTTTATCTTGCTATCTATCTTTTTGCGTTCTAAAAGTGATTACCCAGAGAATTCGGACCTTCAGGGAAAATCGGGTTTTCTTGATTTTCCTCCATATTTATTAATTAAAATTGACGGTGTGAATTTTGGTTCCCACATGGTACATAGTTTAATTTAAAATGATATATATATATATTAGTTTTAATCTTAATAATTAATTAAATTAGACTTTTTAGTTATATGATTTTGTAATCATTTGTACTTTTTCATAACAAAAAATTTAAACCATAGATCACAAAATTTTAATGTGAGAATTTTAATAGTTTTAGTAATTTATAGTCATTTTAAAAAAATCAAAATATAACATATGCAAATAAATCCAAATTTTATTATATGATTAATGTGGTTGTTTTATTTATTTTAATAATTTTAATTAAACAAATAGGATTGAAGATACACTAATTTTTATCAAGTTTTTATCATTCAAAATCATTAATTGTCATATATAATTTAGCCACATTAGGTAATTTCGTAATTTTTATTTAAGGAAATAATAAAAAACATTAATAATGAACTAATGACGAGCTTAATAAAAATATAATTATATAATTAGATGGACCATCATATTTCTCTAATGATTTTAAGAATCATCACTAGGATGACAGATGACTACACAAATAATTTATAATGTTTCTCAATAAATATATATAGGAGATGTGAATATATATATATATATATATGGTTGATGACACTGCGACGCCAGGCCTGGATTAGTAGTAGGGTGGCCCTGAGCTATAACTAAAAATGGGCTCTAATCAAATATGCTTTATCTTGTAGTTATTATCTGACCTGGTCATAATTTACATGATTATAAATGTAGAAAAAAGCCGATAAAAATGGGCTCCAAATTTTGATGGACCTTGTACAAAAGCGCTCTCTGCACATGCGCGCAAATATATATTCACATTAGGCCTGCGACGGATCGGGTATCCGGTCAATTTTAAGATATCCGGATCCGGATCCTTATCCGGCGGATCCATAATTTTACTATTCTTATCCGGATCCGGGGTTCGCGGATATCCGGGTGTCAGATATCCTTCTAAAAATTATAATATCCGGCGGATATCCGGATCCGGATTTGGATCCTTAAAATAAATAAAAAATAATGTTAATATATATATAAAATATTAACAATAATTTAAAAATAAAAATATATATAATGTTTTAATTATTTCTATGTATAATATTACAAAATTTACATAAAATTTATATATACTATTATAAAAATTATAAAAATGAAAATATATTAAATAAAATTAGTTTTATATATAGATATTACTATTTTTGAAATAGTTATTAATAAAATTTACGGATCCGGATATTCGGACTAAAAAATCAAGATATCCGGATCCGGATTCGGCTTTGACGGATCCAACATTTTACTATCCGGATCCGGATTTGGCCTCTCCGGATATTCGGATTTTCGGATCGGATCCGGATCGGATCACGGATCGAATCCGGATCTCGGATAAAAGTTCCAGGCCTAATTCATATAGTAGTTCTCATGCACAAATGAATCAATAGGCAGGGGCGTTTTTACCACAACCCGAAGTACCTACTTAAATCCGAACCGAAAAAACCAAAACCAGATCTGAACGGTTATACAAAAATATCCGAATGTAACTTATGAGCTTAGTACTTTAGAGTTTGGTTATAACCCGAACCGAAATCAAAACTACGATCCGAAGATATCTTAAATTAGTTAAATATGTTAATGTTTTTATATATGTTACGGTGATTTAGATATTTTAGAGTGTTCAAAAATATTTTTGTAGTTTTTGTAGTTTTTTTATTTTTTTTTATTTTGAATACTTTTAGTTAATTTAGATAGTCTAACAAGTTTTAATTAGATTTGTGAATAATTTTTGTATTTTGATTTTTTTTTGTCAATTTTTGAGGTTTAAGAAATATATTTTTGGATGATTTCAAACATTGGTTACAATCCAATCCGATCCGAACCAAACCCGGAATGAACCGAACCAAACCCGACCAATAATTAGTAAAATCGGAATTGGACTTATGAGCATAACACAAAAAATCCAAAAATCCGAATCAACCAAACCGAAATCGATGTTAAATTTATAATATTCGTTAAATTTTAAAGAGTTAAAAAGTTATGGTCCCAATACACATTTCCTCTTTTTCTTATTTTTCTCTAAAATACCCTTAACTGAAATTTGTTTATTTTTTAAGTGAAAAAATAAAAACATGATTTTATTGACAACTGGGGATGCCCTGCGCTTCGTGCGAAATATTGTTTTATTGTTCTTAGATATGATTTTCTGATGATGTGATTATGTGGTCAGTATTTATTTATGAAGAGCATTATTTAATGTTTTATTATGTTATGTAGTAGTAGGTAATAAGTTAATAATATACTATGTATTTGTCTTTTTAATAATGTGTTGTTGTATGTATAATACCACTTGTTAGTGGTGAAGTGAGTTTCTGATGTAAAACATATTTTTATTTCAATAACTTTGTCTTTAGGCATTTGTTGATTTTAAGATTAACAGCGTCAAAATTGTATTTTAATTTTTTACATTATTCTTTTTACGTGTTTTTACACTCTCCCACATCTTTTGACCTTTAGCCATCACCATCTATGTATTTCATTTACCTTTTTGGTGTGCAGCGTTTCTCACCATCACTGGGAAAAGACTCACCTCTCTGCTCTTGTTTTTCCTCACTTTTTTCTGTGAGATTATCTGGTATTTGTTATAGATCATGCATATTAGTTTCATGTTGTGCGCTTGTTTCTTATGGCGTTGTATGTTATTTCGGTCAATATTGGTCCTCTTTTTCCTTAGGTTTTGGCTAAGGTTAGAAACTACATCTCGTTGGGTTGGGTCAGAGTTTAGTTGTCATTGATGTTGTTTTCCTCGTCACTGGTTTGCTGTCAATAGTCTCTGCTTGTCTTGGTTTTCAAGATCTAGTTTTTGGTGATCTGACTTCTATGCTCTTTTTCATAGCTCGAGGATGGCTTCCACGGTTTGTTGATGTCATTTTGTCTCTTTTTATCTCTTTGTTCTCTCATCTCCTTGCACCTTTCATCGCTGATCACATCTCTTGTGGCTCTCCCTTTCGCCATATTTGCTACTCTAGGTTTGGATAGTGTTTTTCTCTGTGTATGCTTTGTGCGCTTGGAAGATTGTTTCTCGGTGGTTGGCTTCCATTCTCCCACACTCAGGTTATTTATCTTATTCTCATGCATCCGTTAGTGTATGTGTGCGGAGTTAGTCTTTTGGAACTTTGGTTTCTTCTATTCAGAGTTTTGTGGTTCTTCGCTGGCATGAGTGTCTTGTATGTGCTTGTTTAATTTGTAGGTGCTTCTTATCTCTTAGCTAGTGGTTGTGCTTCCGGTGTTTTAGACATGCGTCTTTTTGTTTCGTGGTGACTTGGTTCTTCCGATGATTATTCTTTCTCTAACCCGTTCTTTTGGTTTTTTGCGCTGGTGCTTGATCGCGATCCTTTGTATTCCGGGGATTGTTTTGTCTCATATTTTATCTTTTTACCTTTTCCTGAAATCTGATTGTTGTAGCAAAGACATTCTATGGTAAGATGAGATAGGTTAGTCTTCTTTGCTGATCTTTTTCAGCTCCAAACATTTATTGAGTTTGTGTTATTATGGTATTTTGCTTCTTCTTTTTTTCTCTGATTGTGGAAGTTTTATGTTTGGAGTTTGTATTGCACTCTAATTTCTTCTTATTAGTTTGGTTGTTTTATATTTTTAGTTGTAAATAAATTAAATATGTAAAATATATTTATTTTATTTTATTTATTTTTTATTCATCTTGAATTTTAGTGAACAATAAAATAGATTATCAAACTTCATACGATAATAGTTAGTACGGGATTAGATAGTTCACGATTAGAAAGTACTTTGCCAAATTGCAATAATCTAAAAAAAGAAATAACTAAAATGAAAAAAAAATACATGGATGACATGTGTCGCAAAATCCCCATGCCACTTGTCATAAAAAGGGAAAAAATCAACTTTATATATATAAATATGATTGGTTCGTCATTAAGTTTTTGAAAAATTACTAATTTCAAGAAACTTTTAAGAAGTTGATCTACTGTTTCCAGAATGTATATTCTGAATTTTTGATTATTTTTATTCTTGGTAGGTGTACATTACATGACTTATCTATTGATCTACTACTAGGGGAGGGGAATAGCCTCCGCGCAAGCACGGGGCCGAGTACGTTCAGTGGTGGAGGGAGTATATAATCACGTGGGTCATATGGCCCATGTTAAATTTTGAATTTTTTTTTTGCATGTATATCTTGTGGAAATCTATAATGAAGTTAGCTTATGACCCTTGTAAAAATATTTGTATCATCAGTTTGATCTTCGTAAAACAAATTTCTTCCTCCACCACTGGGTACGTTATTGATGCATTGTGTAGTCTTATGTATGAGATTTTGGTTTATTTTTTGAACTTTTGTTTTTCCGTGTTGTATATAATATATATTATAATAGAATGATTAGGTTGATATGAGAATAACCGGTGATTTCTTATGTGTTGATATTTCATATCTTATGTGTGGACGTCTAAAAGAGTTTCCGATTTATCTTCATGAATTTGACATCTAGCAACATTTTTCCCATGAATATGTCGGACAGAGACCCACATATACGCTGAGATTAAACTTCTGATACGCTGACTAATGGTCATTCTCATTACTCATTAGCTATCCAGTAAATCCGCAAGCTGTGCAAGTATAAGAAAATAATTATCTACCACAGTTTAGAAACCCCAAACAATAGTGAAACCTTTTATTAGACATAGAGCAAGAGAATATACATAACCCTATAAATATGGTCAAGGCGAGATCTTTTAACAGAAATAAAAAATGAATTTCCATGAGCTCCTCCCAGGTCTATGCGAACTCTCTTAGTCCGTCCAAGAAGCTGTGTTTCTTTTTCATTGGTTGTTCCTGTAGTTGTCGGCTGTGTAAACGATTTTGTTCACCTCCTCCTTAAAATTACCAATGTATTCTAATTTGGATTTGAAGTCTGGGAAATTAGTGAATCCCTCCATGGTGTACATGTCTTAGTGGACAACTTTTGAAAGTAGAACAAACAACAAAGAAAAGTTACATTAATCAAGTTTTCAGTAGGAATATGAAATTCTATCAATTTAAAGAGTTTAAATGATACGCGACACTGAATAGAGCATTTTGAGTGTAATGGTTTATCATCGAAGGTGAGAGTTAAGCGTCGAAGTGGGAGAACCCTAGGCCCTAGCTTAAAAACAGTGAAAAAGAATAGACGATTAAAAAGCTTTTTTGGGTTTGTCTGACGCATCAGCCTTACCTTTTAAGGCTTATGTAGAAACTGGGTTCGATCGGCCGCAAGTTATGACCCAACAACCATTAATTCATTACACAGTCCTGTTCGAAAACTCGCCGCCGAAGGCCGTAAAGTCGTCGGAAAAACGTAACTCGGGCACCAACGGTGACGATTTAGACTGATTCGGTCCGAAAATCGGGATTCTTAAAAAAATTTAAGTTTTTTTCTCGTTTCATCCTATAATCGAGTAGTATATATAAGGATTCATGATGTTTTCATGAAAATGGCAAAAAACGAAGAAACTGATGTATAACTCGTGAAATTTTATGAGGCGTCAGAGTCAATATTGCAGAAAACATAAAAGTCTAAAGAGGAAGACGACTTGTAAAAGTCATAATTGCCTTTAATTAAACTTAATCATAAAAACATGCAAAACACCCATGGTTTCAATTTGAACTCGGATTGTTAGCTTTTTTAAAGATGTGTAAACCGATGTACTAAGTGATATTTATTGTAAGTTTTTATGAATATATAATATATTAAAACAAAAGCATAAAGATGAATCCCATCAAAATAAATGAAATACTGAGGTGGACATCCTAAAGAGAGAGTAAAAACTCAATTATTATAATAAAGATTTGGTAGAAACAATTACTACCAGTTTTACATAATTCTGGAAAACCGAGAATACACATTCTATCTTTTCATAATTATTCTACATGTTTCTGAAAGTATTTTCTACTATCATCTACCAATCTTATTTTGATCTACATTAAGTAGAATACGAATTCTGCCGCTTTCCTTTTGTTCTATATTGGTAAACAACTTTTCTGCCGAAACAAGTATGAAATTCCCAAATTTTTAAAAAGTTTGGTTAGCAGATCTTTTCACTATCTTTTTATCAAGATTTGATGGCATAAAATCATGACTAAATCACTATTTTCTCTTGCTCTCTAGTAATCTTTATCTCGGTTAGTATGATGCATGTAGTTGTAAGCTGTGCTGAATGAATATTTACCCTTCTGGTCCTCTGGAATTGATTGTCTTAGCTTGATATTGATTCCATAGAAGTAAAGTATAAACTGGTCTTTTGGAATTGAATCTAAAATATTACAACAATCACTGTTAACTTGATAATAGCAAAGATCCAATATTTAGTGTATCACGAATCTATAAAGTATCAAACTTTAACAACATATACCCATAAAATAGAACAGCCGAAATGAAACCTAACTCGAAATATGTTCAAGAAAATCAAATAATGAGGAAACAACATGCAATTCTATATACTACCTTAAATCGAAAAGTACGGAGGTAGTTATGAACTTACCATAAGTGCTTCTGCGAGGTAGAGATATCAAATGGGCGGGTTGTCCATGGGCGGCCCGTGTCCAAGTTGTTATGGGCTAATATGGATACACACCCATATTGTACCAAATTTAAATGGGTCTAATGGTGAAATCCAATTGCACTTATGGGCATGGGACTGGACAATATGGACATTGGGGCGGTCCAAATAGCTAAAAAATGTAGGTTTACGAAATTAGGAAAATTATAATTTTACTTTGTCTTGCCAAATTCATAAAATCGATTTTTTTGCCAAAACCATAAAATAGTGTTGTCCTACCAAAATCATAAAATTGCATTTTTCCATCAGAACTCCAAAATTACATTTTTTTTCACAAATCGAGTTTTCCCGGCCAAATAAGAAAATCGTGTTTCCTACTAAAACTGCAAAATCATGTTTCTCGTTACAACCTCAAAATAGCGTTTTCTCGCCAAAACCGCAAAATAGTATTTTCCTACCAAAATCGCAAAATAGTGTTTTCTTGTCAAAACCTCAAAATCACATTTCTTGCCAAAACTGGAAAATAATGTCTTCTCGTCCAAAACCAGAAAATCCGTTTTCCCATTAAAACCGGAAAATAAGATTTTCCGCCAAACCGCAAAATCGTGTTTTCCCTCCAAAACTGAAAATCACATTTCCCTGCCAAAACTATAAAATTTATTCCCGCCAAAACTGGAAAATCACATTTTTTTCGTCAAAATCGTAAAATCACACTTTTTGCCGAAACCAAAATCACATTTTTCCATCAAAACCACAAATTTAAATTTTTTCGCCAAAACTGCAAGACAAGTTTTCTCACTAAAACCGTAAAATCTAGTTTTTTTGCCGAAACATGATGAACTGCATAATCTACCAAAATTGCGAAATCGTGTTTTTTCGCCAAAAACACTGATTGCAAAATAATAAAGTTTAAATTTTAGGGGCTTGAGGCGAATGTATCTTTCGGCTTGGCCCAGGACAGGAACCTGCCTAACTGGTCATGGTCCTATTTGGGTATGGTCTTATATGGGCGTTGATCAAAACAGTCTTTGAAAAAAAAAAAACGTTCATCTAGACACACCCATATGGGCCCTAGCGAGGAATAACCGGCGACGAGCACATGGCTGCTGCTTAGCAAGAAAGATAAAAAAACGAGGATGAGAGGAGAGAAGGACGACAGGCCGGAGTTTCTCATCGGAGATGGAGCTCGAGACAAGGGAAGCTTTGCCGTCGTCGCTTCACGAAAAGGAAACCATCGGAGAAGGGGATCTTGAAACTGATTTAGGGATTTGTGCATATTTTATTAATTTAATAATTAATTATTAACTAAATATATATATAAACTAAATCTGGGGCTAAAATGTATTAAATTCAATGTGAAAGGGTATTAGGAAAATATTTAGAAGTAAAAGATTAGAAGGACGAGAGACAGTTTTCTTTTACCCAATTTAGCAAATATTTTTTTAATAATACTAGTAAGGAACCCGTGCGATACCACATGGGAATTCATTTTTAAAAACAAACTAGACTTTGATCCGCGTTTAAAAAACGCAGATTTATTTTTGAAATTAAATATATTGTTTTTATATAATTTATATATAATATAATGTATAAGTTTAGGTACATTTACGTGGGTGTACTGAACCGTACCCGATTGAAAAAAAAACTAAAATTAAGCTGAATTTCATAAAAAAACAGAGCATATCATATATCTTTGGAACCGAAAAATAGAAACTGAATTGAAAACCAAATGAATACTTAAATTTTTAAAATACAAACTATCTACCTACAAATATTAATTATATTTAATTTCTAAATAATCAAATATCCTAAAAATACTATTTATAAACCAAATTATGCAAAAAAAAAATTAATGACTCGAATTTTTTTTATTCAAATAATTAATAGTTAATTATTTATCTTATATTTTTTTCCAAACAACCTAAACTGCCCGATTTAAAACGCAAGATATTTTACATTTGTGAAAATTCAATAAAACCTATCATATGCATTGTTAGAATTTGTAAAATAAATAAATATGTTCTATTTTAACCAGTCTTTTTTTACTAATTTCATTTAAATCTTCAACCCGTTTAGACCTATTTGATATTTTTTTATGATAAGATTAATCATTTAGTTCATATATAAGAATGTACGATCAAATCATAATAATTTATTGCATGTAATCAATTAAATTAATGTTTCATAGTTGAATAGTTGACATTATGGATTTTAGTTTCCAATTCACGTAAAAATGAAAGAAAAAATTGTTATACACCAGAGAATTCTCCATTACAACATATATTAAACATAAGTAAACCATTAAAATTTCATACTATTAATGGAACTATATGTGGTAATGATCACGCCATGTGTAAACATGTTTGAATAATCTGTCATATATTCATGTGGATTTATTGTTAGAGTAATTATATAATAGATTATGCGAGAATAATAAATAAATTCATTTAAATTATGTAAATTATTTATATAGTTAGAAAAATATAAGGAAAGACCAAAAAAATAGTTAAGTCTAATGAAATGATCTAACAACTTTGGTTAAGTAGATTTTTTAAGAATATTTAAAAGTATAGATGTCAAAATATTGTAGATCATGAGCATAAAATATAGTGTAGAACAATATTGATTAACAATCACTATGATGAGAGATATAATTAATTTATAAAAGAAGTGTATTACATAAAATAAAGAGTAATAACATAATATTTGAAAAGTAAGATTTTGAACCATGTTTTTAGTTGGATGATTGTATGATGGTCCATCATGAAAAAGTTATGTATATTGTACTAATCAAGTATGCAGTTCGTTTTAATAAAGAAGTATAAACAATAAACAATAAATAGACGGTTGCATGTATATAAATGCACATGAGGCCGAGTTTCTATAATTTGATTATTTCTCCCTTTGGTATCAATATTAATTAATACTAACGTATTGTTAGAGAAAGAAGAAAAAATCGGGTAAATATATGGTCTTGATTAGGCCTGGGACGGATCGGATATCTGGGCAATTTTAAAGTATCCGGATCCAGATCCTTATTTGGCGTATCCATAATTTTACTATCTTTATCCGGATCCGGATGTCGGATATCCTTCTAAAAATTGTAATATCCGGCAGATATCCGGATCCGGATTTGGATCCTTAAAATAAATAAAAAATAATATTAATATATATATAAAATATTAACAATATTTTTTTAAAAAAAATATATATAATGTTTTTAATTATTTCTATGTATAATATTACAAAATTTACATAAAATTTATATATACTATTATAAAAATAAAAATATATTAAATAAAATTTATTTTTATATATAGATATTACTATTTTTGAAATATTTATTAATAAAACTTACGGATCCGGATATCCGGACTTAAAAATTAAGATATCCGGATCCAACATTTTACTATCCGGATCCGGATTCGGCCCCTCCGGATATCCGGATTTTCGGATCGGCCCCTTCGGATATCCGGATTTTCGGATCGGATCCGGATCGAATCCGGATCTCGGATAAAAGTCTCAGGCCTAGTCTTGAGTAATATATTGTTACAGACATATAAATTAAGTAAGACCAAAATAAATAAATCTGATGAAAGGATCCAAACAACTTTCATAAGTAGATTTTTTAGGACTCCTTCTTTTTTAATAGTATTGATTCCAAATTATATAATTGCTTTTGGAGAAATATTAAAAACTATATTTTATTTATAGGTTGACTGTATTAAAATTACAAATATGTTAATACTAAATAAGATATATGTCTTATTATCTGCTTATCCAAATTATTTAGGAATCTCGAAAAAACTAACACTAATTAATAGTAAGCATATTCCAATCTAATCGTTTTGCTAAATTAAAAAAGGTAGCTTATAACGACTAATCGAAGAATTTTTTTTTCTAATAGAAGAAAATTGAAACTAAGAATTTCATTATTTCATTTTTATATGATATTTTGCTATCCAAATCCGAATGACCCTTCTTAACATCCATTGGTTACAATATTTCATTTGAAAATATTCTAAGAATTTGCAGTTAGGTACGTGCATACAACTTTTTCTATTCACTATTTTAATAAATTTGTGAAAGATTTACAATAAAAAAATATGTACATGACCTATTTATAAATTTTCAAAGAACTATACGAATAGTCACAATTTTTAAATTAGATATAGTTATTTTAAATAGTAGACTTACAATATATTTGAATAGAAAAATCACCTTATCGCATAATGAAAAGACACAGCTCTTTAATTTTTAGAATGAGTTTTAAGGATATTTTAACTACTTTTTAAAGTTAATTGAAAAACACAACTCTTAACACTAATAAATTTTAGAGATGATGCTTGAAAAGCGCATATATAATTTGAAAAGTTCTTAATGCAACTTTTAGGATGAAATAACATAACCTAATGAAAAGACACAACTCCTTAGTTTTTAGAAAGACAATTTCTGAATATTTTAACTATTTTTTAAACTAACTAAAAAAACACCATTCTTAAAACTAATGCATTTTAGAGATGATATTGAAAAGAAAATATATATATATATATATATATATATATTTTTTTTTTAATTTAATTTTTTTTAATTATGATTTCCAATTCCCATAACTTCTTATGCAGAGAGTTTAGAATTACAATGGTTAACAACCAAGCATTACAATGATTAAGAGTTATAATTGTTGACACTAAAATTTACTATAGTTCATCACCAAAATATATAATTGCCAACAGTTGCAATGATTTATCATAGATATAATAGTTCATCACCAAATATTGTAATAGTTTATAAATATATGAAATTATAAAATAATTAAAAATGACAATGAATTACTTTTAGAAATGTACTATTATATTCTCTCGAAAATCTATATGAATAGCCATTACTTTCATATTTGAAATAATAATTTTTAGATAGTACATTTAACATCAAAAACACATATTTTGAATACAAAGACACATTCTTACGATGAAATACACATCTACACATATTTTCATTTTTATTTCAATAATTGCATATCGAAAAGACACATAATATAGATACACACATCATTTGAAAGCTTTTTTAAAGCTATCTTATTTTATAAAGAAAAGGTACATCTTAAACATTTTTAAGTTTTTGTTACATTTAATTTTTTTTTATTTCTATGTATAAAGCAGACCCTTTTATTTAAGAAAATATAATTTATAACCAAAACAAAACAAATCATCAAATTTTTATAACAACAAATTGGCAAAAGTATTATGTATTTTTTATATAATATTAAATTGCTTACTTTTAACAACCGGGGTCGGTTGATCACACATGCATTGAGTCTCTACATGCAATCTCTCATCTTCTTCTTTTTTTGCTTTTTTTTTTCTTCCATCCTCATTTTATTTTATATTTTTTTCTTTTGACCAAATATAGTTTAACCAAATAATTATATTGATTCATATTTATCTACATATGCCAGAGCTTGAATTTTGGCTTGGCAACTTTAATTATTGTGACAACTTTTTTAAACTTATTGAAAATTAAAAAAAAAAAACAGAAAGTATTAATAAAAAGATTCATCTTTTCTTTTATGTAAACTAAGCATTATAAAACAGATTTTCTTGCAAATTCATCAAAAATGAGTTTTCAAATGGTTACTGTGTTTTTTGTTAATCTGATCTGAAGAAACAGGGAAAAAGAAGAACAAGGGACTTTTTGCGTACCTTATTCATAACCAAAACTTTGTTCCATACACATGCATGCATATTATACAAAGTGATTTTTTACATATCTACGTCCACTTTTCGTAGCAACCATGACCTTGGACAAAGATAAAAGTGGAGCACTACAAGAAAACACATGCTTAACGACGAAATTTAACGAGGAAAAACAATCCTCGTAAATTTGCGTCGAGTTTAAGAGGAATTTACGTGAAAAACTAAAGTCATCGTTATTTCCTCGTAACGTAATGACAAAACTGTTTCGTTGTAAAGTGGATGTAACTTTACGAGTATTTTACAAGGAAAAACTATTTCCTCGTAAATACGACGTAAACTTTGCGTGGTATTTACGAGGAAATAGTTTACGTGTATTTAGCGAGGAAATTTTTGAATCCACCAACTTTATAGGTGTTACACGTTTTTTTTGCCCACCTAATTAATTTTCGTCGTAAATTCATAGGAAAATTACAACTACCAGATTCAAATTTTCCTATAAATATGGATGTTTGAACATCATTTTAAACACACCAACAACAAAAAACGTGAAAGAAAAAAAATGGCTGGCTCTGGGACTATTTACGAGTTGCGGAAGTGGATGTATATGCATAGAGATGCTAACGGGAGAGTGACGAAAGAATACCTTGCGGGTCTGGAGACATTTATGCATCAAGCAGATTCAACACCGCTCGCCCAAGAAAGTGGTAAGATGTTCTGTCCTTGTCGGAAATGCAACAATTCGAAACTGGCAAACCGTGAAAATGTTTGGAAGCATTTAATAAATAGAGGTTTCACGGCAAATTACTATATCTAGTTTCAACATGGAGAATGTTTTAATAATGATCAGAACGAAGCTAGTAGTAGTAATAGCAATTTTCAGGAAAAAGAACCGGTTGATCATCATTTGCATAATGAACATAGTTACCATCAGGAGGAGATGGTAGATTATGATAGGGTTCATGATATGGTAGCTGATGCATTCGTAGCTCATGATGAAGATGAAGAACCTAATATAGATGCAAAAACGTTTTACGAAATGTTAAACGCGGCGAATCAACCACTTTACAGTGGTTGTAGAGAAGGTCTCTCTAAATTGTCGTTAGCTGCTAGAATGATGAATATTAAAACTGATCACAATCTACTTGAAAGTTGCATGAACGAATGGGCAGACTTTTTTAAAGAGTATTTGCCGGAAGACAATGTGTCTGCTGATTCTTATTATGAGATTCAGAAACTGGTTTATAGTCTTGGGTTGCCTTCGGAGATGATAGATGTTTGCATCGACAACTGCATGATCTATTGGAGAGATGATGAGAAGCTAGAAGAATGTCGATTCTGCAAGAAGCCACGATTCAAGCCGCAAGGACGGGGACGTAATAGGGTACCGTACCAAAGGATGTGGTACCTACCAATTACAGACAGATTGAAAAGATTGTATTAATCAGAGCAGACTGCTGGAAAGATGAGATGGCATGCCAAGCATACTCAGACGGATGGTGAGATGACTCATCCATCAGATGCAAGAGCCTGGAAACATTTCAACAAAGTACATCCAGATTTCGCTAGCAATATCCGGAATGTGTATCTCGGATTATGCACAGATGGATTTACTCCGTTCGGAATGTCTGGGAGACAATATTCATTGTGGCCAGTCTTTCTTACTCCATACAACCTGCCACCGGAGATGTGCATGCAACGGGAGTTACTATTCTTGACCATATTAATACCTGGTCCGAACCATCCAAAAAGGTCCCTGGATGTTTTCCTACAACCACTGATAAAAGAGTTGAAGGATTTGTGGTCAACAGGGGTGAGGACGTATGACTGTTCAACGAAGACGAATTTTACGATGCGAGCGATGCTTTTGTGGACCATAAGTGATTTTCCTGCCTATGGGATGTTGTCTGGATGGACTACACATGGGAGATTAGCTTGTCCATATTGTAATGGAACGACAGATGCGTTTCAACTGAAGAATGGTAGGAAGACAAGTTGGTTTGATTGTCACCGTCGATTTCTTCCCATTGGCCATCCTTACCGAAGAAACAAGAATTTGTTTAGGCACAAAAGGGTTGTGAGAGACACTCCTCCTCCATATCTAACTGGAGAACAAATTGAAGCGCAAATCGACTACTACGGAGCTAACGAAATAGTTCGTTGGGGTGGTAATTGGCATGTCCCTCGTAATATGCCAGATTCTTACGGTGTTCATCACAACTGGCACAAGAAGAGTATATTTTGGGAGTTGTCATATTGGAAGGATCTTCTTATGCGCCACAACCTCGATGTGATGCATATAGAGAAGAATTTCTTTGAGAACATCATGAATACAATATTGAATGTCCCAGGGAAGACAAAAGACAACATAAAAATAAATATGGGGTTTGGAATATATGAAGTAGAAAATAAGGAATATGGGGTTTGGGGTTTGGGGTTTCGGGTTTCGGGTTTCGGGTTTGGGGTTTGGGGTATCGGGTTTGGGGTTTGGGGTATCGGGTTTTGGGGTTTCGGGTTTTGGATTTCGGGTTTCGGGTTTCGGGTTTTTGGTTTCGGGTTTGGGGTTTCGGGTTTAGGGGTTCGGGGTTTGGGGTTTCGGGTTTTGGATTTCGGGTTTCGGGTTTCGGGTTCTAGGGATTTAACCATAACATTCGTTAAAAATAACGACGAAACTTAAAATTAAATATGGGGTTTGGAATATATGAAGTAGAAAATTAAAGATGGGGGTTTGGGTTTCGGGTTTGGGGGTTGGGGTTTGGGGTTTCGGGTTTCGGGTTTGGGTTTCGGGTTTCGGGTGACATCCTTCTAGGGATTTAAACATAACACTTATTAATTCCACGTAAGCACAAATCGTCGTAAAGTCCTCGTAGGATGAAATCGTCGTAACTACCACGTAAAATGATTTAAACAAAACACTTGTTAATTCCACGTAAGCAGAAATCGTCGTAAAGACCACGTAAACAGATTTATACATAAACCCGTTAATTCCACGTAAGTACAAATCGTCGTAAATATCTCGCAGTGTACAAACTTGAAAAAAAAAGGAAAAGGAGAGAAATACCAGATTAACATGTGGCAAGACTTCCAGCAATTATAATACGTAAGTCTCGCCCACATGAATTCTAATATCTTCTCCTTTTCCTATTTTTTTCAAATATTTATAATTTGAATAAGATTTTTTTGAGGATTGTGATTTGAGATAAGGTGTGATTTGGGAGTTTGTGTGTGGTTTGAGAGTGAGAGTTGTGGGTATATTTATAGGAAAGCAAGCCTCGTTAATTCCTCGTAAGGTAAATCGTCGTTAATACCTGGTATAAAAAAACACGGGCCTTTGTGATTCCTCGCAATTTCCTCGTAAAAAAAAAGACGGGCCTTTGTAACTGCTCGCTATTTCGTCGTAAACTTACGAGGAATTTGCGACGATATGTAATCTTATATATACACGCGAGCGCTCACTCTTTCTTTCCTCTCTACTTCCTCTCCATTTCGTAGCAATGGTAAGCCTCTCTGATTCCTCTCTAATTTGGTTAGTTTAGGATAGATTAGGTGGTTAGTATAGGGAATTTAGATAGGTTTGCGGATTTTATGTTGTTTAGTGTTGATTATGTGGATAATGTTGGGAAATATATTGTTGATGTTAATTTTAAAAATTTCATTTTTTTTCCAGGTTCGAAAAGGAAGACTTACTGCCCATTACAGAGAGATCTTCGGTGAGCCGGGTAGTCGTTTAGACCCGGCCTCTTCTTCCGCTCCCAGTTCTTCGGGCCAGGAGACTGTCCCCGAGACTCAGTACACTCAGAGAGTCTCTGGGTCTACTTCTTCTACTGCACCATCGGCTCCTCATGTGCCTCCTCCGATGCCTCCTCCTGTGCCTCCTCCGATGGCACCTCCGATGGCCGCCGATATTCATCCTGATTTGATGGTGCCTCCGAGTGCTCCTTACTCGCAGTACACTGTAGAGGACATTCTCAGTCTGCCAGGCAGAGAAGGTTTACCAGTCATCGACCCAGACCGACCGGACGGAACTTTGTGGTATGTTGCATTATTTTTTTTTAATTCGTTTAAATTTCTTTTATAACATTAAAAAATAATTTATAATTTAAATTTGTATTTTCCAGGTGGGGGGTTGACGGATGTCTTGCATCGGACGTAACCGACACGATCAAGGGTTACTTCTCCATGCCACATCCAAACTGGAGTAACACGCCTCACTACGTCAGAAAGACGTGGTTCAAAATTTACGCTGTAAGTTTCTATTAATTAATTATATATACTTTAATTTTTTCATGATTTATATATATACTTTCTAAAAAACTAATTGTTAATTTATTTTTCCAACAGCAAAAATATACTTGGGCCTTGGGGATCACTGAGAGGGTGAGGAAGAAGTTTAACGCGAAGGTGAAAGTTCGCTTGTTGGACACGGTCTCCAACTGGAAGGGTGACTGGATCGTGAAGGGGTATGAGCGTGGCAAACCCGCTGAGCTCACCACGGATGTGTGGGATGGCCTCATCCGTTATTGGCGCCTTCCTGATTCCATTAGAATCGCCCAGGCTTGCTCTAACTCCCGTAACACGGTCGATGAGCACGGGAACGGGCCGATGCTTCACACTACGGGCCAAAAACCCCACGCCGGTGTCCGTTTGGAAATGGTAATTAATTATTTTATTAAATAATTTTTTTAATATATATATTAATTTATTCTAACTTTCTTAATTGTTTTTTAGGCCAAAGAGACGGGACATCTCCCGTCTCTTATGGAACTTTACGAGAGGACCCACAAGAACAAGGTGGGCGTATTTGTAGATGGCAAGTCCGAGCAAATCTACAACGACGTAGTTGCTCGGGTTGAAGACCGCCAGACTCAGCTGACCCAGCAGTCTACCGACGGATTATCCGTCACCTTATCCACACTTGACGTGGATAAAATTTACGAGGAGGTAAATTTTCAAAAAAATTAATTTTTTATTATTCATTTAATTTAACTTTAAATTTTTACTTACAATATTTATTTTTTGTTTTTAAGGTTGTCCCTAAAAAAAGGGACGGATGTTGGGTATTGGTTCCGTCAACGATGTTCCGAGAGAGACATCGTCTTATGGTCAGTGACGGGATGATGAAGTCACTGAGCTGCGTAGAGAGTCCGCTCAGCTGCGTAACGAGTTGACCGCGACAAAATCTCGTATGGGTGGAGTCGAGGGCTTCTTGGACGTTATTGCGGCCACAAATCCGGAATGGGAGTCCATGTTGAGGAACATGCGACAACAACATCTCATTCAAGGCGAGTCATCCGACGTACATAACGAGGCGGATGTTACGAGGAGGAGTGATGAATTCTACCGGGCGATGAACGACCCTTAGTTTTATTTTTGGTTGTTGTATTATATAAATTTTCAAAACTTATTTATATATAAAATATTTTCATATTGATTTATTTTTATTTTAAATTTTAATTTATTATTAAATTAATTAATTTTAATTATTTTTTAATTATATTTTTAAATTCTGTAAAAATAATAAAAACGAAGTAAATTCGTAGCTAATGTACGACCTCTTTACGTGGAAACCTTACGAGGAAATGACGAAAAACAGTTAACGACTATTTTACGAGGAAACATTTGCGAGGAAATAACGAGGAAAAATTTACGAGTATTTTACGAGTATTTTACGAGGAAATCGTTTCGTGGTTGTTACGTGTATTTTGCGAGGAAACTCTTTCAAGGTATTTACGTGTAGGTTACGAGGAACTCATTTCGAGGTATTTACGAGGAATTGTAGCGACGTCCTTGCGTGGAATATTGACGTGGTCTTTACGACGAATCGCCCTACTTCGTCTTTACGACGAAATATATTCCTCGCTAAGTTACGACGAATTAGCGAGGAAATATGTGTTACGACGGACGAGTAACGAGCAAACGCGCTTCCTCGCTATTTCGTCGTAAAGCCTCTTTTACGACGAAATAACGAGGAAATCCGCCCTCGTTAAGGTTATGTTTTCTTGTAGTGGAGAGACAGGGACAGCAAATAGCAAAGAGAGAATGGTTTGGAGATAGGGCTTTCTTTCGGATGATATGGCACTGTGTGTTAGCTTTAATTGATTTTATGACCAGCGAGATTCATAACACTGGAGGAGATAACTCCTTGATCACGTCATGTGTGATACACCCAATATTTGATTTTTTTTGTGTCTAAAATTCCACCAAGATTGTTTAAATAGAATTGAAAATGTATGAATGGCAAAGTACGCAATCTTTCAAAAGTTTAACGCTTTAAAACGAACAGGTATATATAACAATTAATAGAAATAAAGTTGCAATTGTAAAACATTTACGTACAACTGATCAAATTGAAAATGTACAAGTATTGAGTAGTAAAATGTGCAACTTCTAAAAAGTTAAGTGGTTAGGTACAATTGTAGAAATAGAAGGATGCAATCTTGGCGACATTTTTCACAACTTTTTATAGTGAAAGGATAAAACTGTTAGGATTTTTATTACTATTTCACAACCTTTTATAATTATTGCATGTGAAAATTCAAATAATTGTAGGAAGATATATCATTCCAAAATTTGAGAAATTTTGAGGATTAATCACATTTTTATTATTTAAAAGACACAACCTTTCACATTAATTGAGATGTTTATAAAATATTTTTAGGATGAAAAGACACAACTATTAGACAATTTTTAGAAAATATACAACCTTTCAACATTCAATTTTTAGAAAATACACAACCGTTTTGACAACTTTCAGAAAAGACACAACTATTTAGACAACTTTTAAAAAATACACAACCTTTCAACATTCAATTTTTAGTAAAGACACAACTTTTTGGACAACTTTTAGAAAAGACACAATTTTAACATAAGTGAGATTCACAACCTTTAAAATTAATCGGGATTGCTATTATTAGTAGATAAGATGTATAATTAAAGAAACCAGTTGTTAGATTAAGTAATTAACCGTCTCTCTCTGTATCCATGAATGAATCAAATTAAATTGTTATTAGCATCATCATAGGAACAAAAATGTTATTATTATCCAAAAGGGGAATTAAGTCGAACACGTGAAAGGTTGGTCAAGAGGATAAGGTAACATCCACTAGACTAGGGTGAAATTTACCATATTTGTCACCCCTGAACATCTTATAAGATTTTGCGCCTAAACCCCTGGGTGTTCGTGCTGCTTGGCTAGCTTGACGGTGATTTTTGCTTTCGATGTTTGTTTACGTTGAGGCATAATCTTATCGAGTTAGCCTTTGTGCAAGCCAAACTCTACCGAGTCCAGTCTCGCGATTTAACCGTGGGTATCCTCTTGAGAGTTGAAGTTTGTCCAGACATTTCTCCTTCGCTTAATTAGTCTTCTAGTTTAGGTTGTGCTAAAGTTTTACGCCCTATTGTTGTTGTTTTGTTAAGCTAATATGTTGGCTTTCTTGTTGTTTAGAGAAGAATAGCCATCTCCTACTAGTTTTTATGTGCTCTCCTATCAAATATCTGGAAGATGGGACTAATATGTAACATTTTTACCAAAGAAAAAACACACCCTCATATGATACATCATCAGCCTGTAAAATTTTGAAACCCAAAAATCTCTGATCTTAAAGGAAGAAGATGATGACATGACTTTACATTTGTCTATTTTTGACTGTTTTGATCATTATTCATTTAGAGGTTTTAATAGGGTTTTTTTCAAAATCGACCTAAAACTCAAAGTCAAACACAAAACTAACCTCATTTTTTTATGGAAATGAGTTTTGCTCTATTCACCCCACAAGTCCATATAATTCACGAAAATACCATCAATTTTATTTTTTTCGAAAATGACATTTTTACTCTCTCACCCTCATCATCTTCAAGTAAATACAAGATTGTCATTGTCATCAATACCCCAACCACCATGAACAACCAATTTGAAGCTCTTAATGCTTCCAAAATCGATTTACCTTTCTTCTTTCTCCATTCTTATGAACTAAACACAACATCTCTCTCACTTTCTCTCCACATTCAACTAAAAAAACCCAAGATTTTGATTCTATATTTTTTATGGTTCATAGAGTCATAGAAGCTAACAATTCTGGGTGGGTCACTTTCGTTTGAGATTATGTGTGCTTGGAGAAGCCTTATGTGTGCTAAGGAAGTTATCTCACCAATTTAAGGTATGAAATCGAGTTTTTTTCCAGATCTATTCGTCCAGACGACTTCCCAGGTAAGTCGTCTGGCTGTAGACGACTTACCTGGAAGTCGTCTGGTCAATGCAGAGGTTATTTTTGCAATTAACTTTGAAATCTGTTTTCTGAGACGACTGAAATATAAGTCGTCTCCTTTTGTTTGGTTACAAAAAAATCTCCAAAGAACCTATGACGATTTACATGTAAGTCGTCATAGGTTAGTTTTGCATTTGACTGGATTTTGTCGGAATTTTGACTTTCCTAGACGACTTATTTTTTTGTCGTCTGGTGGAAAATTGAAATATCAATATTTTATTAAAACCCGACGACTTACATGTAAGTCGTCGTAGGTTAGTTTTGCCATTGAAAAAAAAACTTCAATATTTAATTATACCCAAACAACTTACAATTCAGTCGTCCGCCCGACGACTTACATGTAAGTCGTCCAGGATTTTATTCCGAGATTATGGTCAAACCTCATAAATCCTGGACGACTTACATGTAAGTCGTCGGACGAACGACTGAATTGTAAATCGTCTATATATAATTAAATATTGAAGTTTTATTTTTCAATTGCAAAACTAACCTATGACGACTTAATTGTAAGTTGTCGAGTTTTAATAAATTATTGATATTTCAATTTTTCACCAGACGACTGAAATGTAAGTCGTCCAGGAAAGTCAAACTTTTGAAATAATCCAGTCAAATGCAAAACTAACATATGACGACTGAAATGTAAGTCGTCTAGCTTTTTTTGAGTTTTCTTTTAACCAAACAAAAGTAGACGACTTATTTTTCAGTCGTCTCAGATAACAGATTTCAAAGTCAATTATATTTTAGTCGTCAGGAAGACTTAGATTGAAGTCGTCCGCGTCGATCTTTAATAAACTTTCGTTTTCTTTGTTCTATGTTTGCTAATGTGTTTTATTTTTACTTTTCAGATGATGTGTTAGTTACATTTAGTGTATGAAGAATGGTTGTTGAAAGATGGATGTTGGAATTTTGTGGTTGATCATTTCAGAGGAGCGAGAATGTTATTTTTGAGTGAAGGTTCGACACATGCTGATCTTGTTGCAATGGCTCAAGAAGATTATAACCTGGACATGAACACATAATCTATGGAATTAACCTACTCATTACAACATAGTCTTTGTAAAAATTTAATTGCAAAAATGACCTAAATGGACGACTTCTCTGGAAGTCTACTAGACGACCTCCGTGGATGTTGTATGCGCCAATGTTTAATAAACTTGCATTTTCTCTAAAACTATAAAGACTTTTTAACATTTTCTTGTTAATTCATGTTTATTAATGAATATTTGGGCTACTGAATGAAATTTATAACTTAATTGGTGATATTTATGAGGTTACCAACATTCATATTAATTAAAGTTTCTAACTGATCCGAGAAGACTTCCGTGGAAGTCTTCTACGCTAGTTTTTGAATAACTTGTATTTTTAAGAGTGATAAGTAACTTCAAGATATGTAAAACTCATATTTTCAAAATATGTTTTCTCCCTTACTTTTACTAAATTTTTACTAAGTTTTTCAACACAAAATTATAAAAAATATGATATGCTTTGACTAGTTACTATTATTTGTTTCCATCTCTTAAGTATTATTGTTATAGACACTAATGATAATTATTGCTATGAGTTGGAAAAAGGGTTAAAATGCTTCTTAAAATGTTGTATCAATATGAAGCTACCAACATTCTTGTTTATTAAGATGAGAAAAAGACCATTGGAGTTTATTATTGCATATGAGAGATCCAAAGATAAGAAAAAGGCTATTGAAGTCTATTATTTCATTGATTTGTAAATGTGTAAGCACATTGTTAGCACATGTATTACATCTTGGGAAACATTATTACTGATTTTACAAAAAATTCACAACTAAAAGAGTAGACATGCAAATCACAAAACAGACCACAAACAAAACTATTATAGATCATTCCTCTACAAAGACAAGCTTGGACTCCACTTGATATGGAAGAAGACTTCGTCAGAAGACTTCCATGAAGTCCAGAAGACTTCCTGGAAGTCGTCTGGAAGACTTCATGGAAGTCGTCTGGAAGACTTCATGGAAGTCGTCTAGCGCATTATATTTCAGACGACTAACAGGTAAGTCGTCCCAGAAGTCTTCCAGATCTGAAAAACCTGCATATCAAATCCAGATCTGAAAAACCTGCATATAAAAAAACTTTCAAATGGGTTAAAAACAGAGAAAATGAGTGGAAGATTAGATAAATCTACTTTTATAGAATACACAAAAATACATATCTAAAATTAATAGATCTACCTTTAAATGAGTAGAAGATGAGTACCATCTGATTAAAAACTTGCAAAAAAAGATAGATTAGTAAGAAAGACATGAGAAAAAACTGAAAAATTCATATAAAGTTTGGTGTTTTCAAGTCAAAAAGATTAGAGTGGGTTTGGAGAGTTTTAGTTTGGGAAAAAAAGTAAGAACTTTATATAACAAGAAGTTACCAAATGAAAAAAAATCAGACATAAAAACTTACCAAAACGCTCAGATCTATTATGAAAGGGAGACATCGTCAGAAGACTTCCAGGAAGTCCTGGAAGTCGTCTGGAAGACTTCCTGGAAGTCGTCTAGTGCATTATATTTTAGACGACTAACAGGTAAGTCGTACCAGAAGTCTTCCAGATCTGAAAAACCTGCATATCCAAAAACGTTCAAATGGCTTAAAAACAGAGAAAATGAGTAGGAGATTAGATAAATCTACCTTTATAGAACACACAAAAATACATATCTAAAATTTATAGATCTACCTTTAAATGAGTGGAAGATGAGTACCATCAGATTAAAAACCTGCTAAAAAAGATCGATTAGTAAGAAAGACATGAGACAAAACTGAAAAATTCATATAAAGTTTGGTATTTTCAAGTCAAAGAAATTAGAGAGAGGTTGAAGAGTTTTAGAATGATGTACATTACATTTTTGCTGCAGCCATTTGAGAGGAAGAGAGAAAATGTGTACATTTTTCTTTATATAGGGAGACAAAAAATCCAATTAGGTTAAATATTTTTGATTCAGACGACTTCCTAGACGACTTACTTGTAAGTCGCCCAGAAGACTTTAATATTTTTAGCGGAAAATTAAAATAGAAGACTTCTGAGACGACTTTCTGGTTTAAATTATTTAAGCGGGAAAATAATTTTTTTAAAATTTTAGGCGGGAATATTTGGACGACTTACATGTAAGTCGTCTGTTTTAATTTCTTCACCAGAAGACTTCCATGGAAGTCGTCTAGACCTAAACATAACTCCTAAACTTAATTAACTAACTAAACACTTCATAAAATCAAATTAAACTTCAAAAGTGTTTACTATACACAAAAATAAACACGTATACGTAAAAATTTAATTTTTCAAAAAAACATTCAAGCTTTCCAAAATCTAACCCTATGAATACATACAATAGTACAACATATGTTGCCAAACCCTAGATCAAAGAATACCATGATTCACTACCTACACTCATCTATATTGAAAACAATTCAATTTTGTTATATTTTAATTTATATCACTTAAAACTGTTTATAATTACATGATTTTAATTTTTCACTTATCAAAATATTTAAAAAATATATATAAATTATTTTTAAGATCAGCTACACCAGAAGACTTACTTTGAGTTCCAACATCTCAGACGACTCAAACGACTTACTAGGGCTATAATCGTAAAAATGGCTTCTGTTTTTTTGTTTGGTCACAAGGGTCTGAACTGTAATTTCACAAGACTTTTAGGTTAGTTTTGCATTTGATTCAAGTTTGGATATATGTTTGGGGTTAAAATCAAGTCGTGGGTTAGTTTTGGCAAATTCCCCCATTTCACCGACTCGATCGTATCGTTAGGTCAGATTGGATCATTTAAATATATACACTCGCATGTGCAGCGTAAGTAGGTGAGATCGGATCATTTAAATATGCGCACATCCGTGGCAGTCTATCACTACTCCCACCCATTGGTGCATATCAAAAACAAAAAAAAATCTTTAAAAAAAAATGGTGCATATCGTAGTAATCTCTGACACCATTGTTCGACCAGAGAACTACGAGGATGGATCGGAACAGGTTAAGATCCATCTAACTCCATGGGATCTCTCCTTCCTTCGAACTGAGTACGCACAAAGAGCTCTTATCTTTCCGCAACCCAACCCGGGAACCCACCTGATCTCTCAGCTGAAGTCTTCTCTTTCCGCCGCATTGAAGATTTTCTATCCATTTGCTGGACGTTTAGTGAAGATCGACAACGAAGATGACGGAACAAAGTCATTTATCATAGATTGCGATGGTTCAGGTGTCAAATTCGTGCATGCTTCGGCCAAGACTGTCTCGGTGAGGGATGTTTTAGAACCGGCTAATGGTACTGTCCCTGATTACTGGAGTGAGTTTTTCCCAGCGAACGGAGTTCAAAGCTGGGAAGGGGTCTCAAAGCCGTTGATTGCGTTCCAAGTAACGGAGTTAAAAGATGGAGTTTTCATTGGATATGGTTATAACCATTTGGTTGCAGACGGAACTTCGTTCTGGAGTTTCTTCAAAACGTGGACGGAGATTTTCTCTACCGGTTTTGACCGGAAAAGGTTTCCTCCTTTGCCTCTTTGTGGATGGTTTCTCGACGGGATTGATTACCCGATTCAAATTCCCATCTCAGAGACGGTACCATCATCACATGCTGGGCTTGTCGCTCCATCGTTACCGCATCTCGAAAAGAAGATCTTTCGGTTCACGAGTGCACACATCTCTAAGCTCAAAGCTAAAGCCAACGACGAGGTTGTTGGTTATGGTGAGGATCTGAAAATCTCGTCGTTCCAAGCTGTGTTGGAGCATATGTGGCAATCAATAATCAGAAACAGTGATCTCAATCCGGAAGAAGTTATTCATTGCAAGTTGGCAATGGATATTAGACAAAGGCTAAACCCTCCGGTGAAGAAAAATTGTTTTGGAAACATGATCGGACTGGCGGCGACGACGACAACCACCAGAGAAATGCTTGACAATGGGCTGGGTTGGGTTGCTTTGCAACTAAACAAAACTGTGAGGTCACAAACGAATGAAGAACTTAGAAAGTTTGCTGATAATTGGGTGAAGAGCCCGAAAATACCGAATCGGTTGGTTGCAAATAATTCGCTCGTTGTTGCTGGCTCTCCACGGTTCAATGTGTTCGGAAATGATTTCGGCTGGGGGAAACCGATTGCGTTTCGAGGTGGACCGGGAATTGCTGGCCATGGTAAAATCCTTGCTTACCCGGGAACTGAAAAAGGAAGCATGGAGATTCATACGTCTCTATGGTCTCACGTTTTGGACAAGTTATTGGCTGATCAAGAGTTTTTACAGCATGTCGTATGCAGTGGCAGACCCAAGATCTTTTTTCATCGGTTTCATATATTTATCAAGAAAATAATAAGTACAAGAAAAAGAGTGTGAGAGGTTTCAGGTGAGGGGCTCGACTGGGGTCAATTAAAGTGAAAGCAACCTCTGATATATTAATATTTATGCACTTTTACATGTAATATTTATGCAACATGCATATAAAAAACGTAATTATATACATTTCTACGGCGCCAGTCAGCTAAATGTGGGTCCACCACTGGTCGGTCATATGTGTTTTTTTTTTTTTTTGCATGCACTCCTGCAGACTGCAGTCTCTGAGTGTTCGTTTTCCTCTGAATAAACCATCCAAGTTACCTTGAAATGTTATCTTCTGCATGCACTCCTGCAGATTGCAGTCTCATGCACTCCTGCAGATTGCAGTCTCTGAGCGTAACGAAATAAGAAAATATCATATGTGATCATTATCTTTTTGCCCCTCCCCCCCCCCCCCCCGCCGAAGGGGAGACCTAGACAATCGAGCTACGCAACATCACCGCCAACAAATCAATAAATATTTCGGGGAAAGCAACACACAAAGCAATGTTGTGAAAATAAGGATCTGATTAGGATCCTTTAGGATTATTAGCGGAATATAAGAATCCGTTTCTTAATTTTTAATTAAAAAGCTAAGAACCAGTTCTTAGCTTATTTAGTTAAAAGTTAAAAGATGAGTTCTTATATTCCGTTAAGAACCGCGCCCTAAGAACCCCCATTAAACATGCTCTTAGGATGCGTAATACGTGCCACATCGCGTGCGAAAGAAAACACGGAGCCTGGATTGTACTTTTCCTATGCAAAATATTCGACCATGAATATTTTTCTTGTTTATCACATGAATAAATTTTTTTTATATCCTTACTTTATATATATATAATAAATAATTATTTAAATAAATAAAAAATTAAATAAAATTTTGGGCATTATCTGACAAGAACTATGAGTACTCTTGGATGTTCAGAAAAATTCTCTCCCTCCGCCACAAAGCTTTATCTTTTATCAGAATTGAGGTCAGAAGTAGAGATTCAACATTTTTCTGGTGGGATCCTTGGACACCATTTGGTATCTTAAGAGAGTTTTTAGGGTCTGAAACCTCTCTCGGTATCCCCTCAAAGCGCGACTCTAGCGGATCTTAGCTCTGGTAATGGATGGACGTTTCCAAATACAGAGAATCAGGTCCTGCTTCTATCCTACATCACAACTCTGCACTTGACTACAGGCTCAGACCAGGCGGTTTGGTCAGTGAACGGACCGAAGTGTAAAAATTTCTGCACCAAGCACGTATTCAACGCTATCAGAAGGTCAATGCCTCAAAAGCATCGGTTCCTTTGGTGTGGCATAAGGCTTCAGTTCCTAGGCATTCAACCACTACTTGGTTATTTATTCTAAATAGAAATCCAACCTTTGATCGCCTTGTCTCTATGGAATGTTGATCTGGACCCTATTTGTTTGTTACGTGGAGAAGGAGATGAATCGTGCAATCATCTATTTTTTGAATGCTCTTTCTATGCAGTGGTGTGGCGATCAATGCCTCGGAGGTTTCACTTGCCTTCAGTGCCCCTGGTGTGGGCTGATTTCTTGCTATGGCTCCCTAATGCCCACTCGGATTCTATGGTTAAATTGGCAATTCTTCAAGTGTGGCAGGCCGCTATCTATGAGCTCTGGAAGGAGAGGAATAGATGGTTACATGACAGTTTGACTTTGCCGCATGTTCATATAATGAGATACATATCTGCAACTCTTAGGGATAAATGCTCAGCGTTATTGTCCCTTGGCCATCCCTTAGGCCCTCGCCTTGCTCAGTTCTGCTTCGATCCTCCATAATCACCGGCCTTCATCTGCTCTTCTTATCTTAATCTATCAGTGATGTATCTGATCCTCCTCTCTTCTTCTTATATTATGTAATTTGGTGCTTGCTTGCCTTATGTATCTGCTACTTTCTTTTTTAATGAAAATCCCTTAACAAAAAAAAAACTTGTTTCAGTTTTTCAATTATACGTTTTCGAATTTGAATTCTTTTTATAACTTTTTTTCGAATATTTTTTTTTTCCTTTTCAAATTTTCTTTTTGAAATTCAAAATTTCTCTTAAAACTAGTTTTATAAATTAAAAAAATTAAGTATTTATTTATATATTTATTAGAATCTTAAACTCCACAATCCAAAATTCTATCTCACCATTCAACTCTAAACCTTAAGTGTAAATTAATTAACCCTGGGACTATAAGTGTGGTTTTTACCTCCTTAAAAGTGATGGTAAAATTGGTTAATTTAAACATAAAAAAGTAATATTAGAAAGGGCAAATCTCCAAAATAGCACATTTCTAAGTTTATATCACAAAAATAGCACTCCAAAATTAAAATGACCAAAATAGCACATTTCTAAGTTTATCCTTTGAAAATTTTAATTTTTTTATTTTTCAAAATTTGAAATATTATCCCCAAAACCTCATTTCTCAACTCTAAACCCTAAACCTTAAACTCTAAACCCTAAACACTAAACCCTAAACTCTAAACTCTAAACCCTAAACCCTAAACTCTAAACCCTAAACCCTAAACCCTAAACCCTAAACTCTAAACCCTAAACCCTAAATCCTAAACTCCACCCTTTAACTCTGAACCCTAAGTTTGTGACTTTTGATAAAACATTAAGTGCTATTTTTGTGACTTTTGACCTTGAGTGCTAGTTTGAGAACAAAAACTTGATTTAGTGCTATTTTGTCTTTTTCTCTATTAGAAATGTGATATTTTAGGCAGTTCCCAACTTATACACATGAATGTTGTTTTATGTCAAATAATTTTAACATTTACCATATTACTAATTTCTTAAATGACATGTTTAAATACAATAATTTTAGAGTTTGCATGTAGTATTTAATTTATTGTTTTAAATTGTTAGTGATATATTTCTTGTTAAAACATGAACATTAATTAAAATCTTAACCTTTTGTGTAATTTACGGGAAATGCCACTTAATTTAACATTAATTTTGTATTTAAAATTTATGTGAAAATAATTTACTATAAATATCTTTTCAAAACAAAGTTAGCATTTCGATCATAAATAAAAGCTTTAGATATTTATTTGATATCTACATTTACACTTATAGTAAACATATTCTAATGAAATATTTTTAGAAATTGTTTTACAAATTTGTAACTTGTTAAAATAAAATAAATATAACATAAACAAATTCAAATGATAAACTCTAAAAACAGCAGTTAAGACAAAAGAAGAAGTAAGATTGAACAAAAAATCATATAGGAAACCTAATTAACAAGAACAGAATCGTCGACAGAGAGGAAAAGGAAAAATAAACCTTTATGTGTCCTGTTACAAATTCAAGTGAGAAAAACAAAGAAGGGATACACGGAGTTTATATTCTGAAAATTGAGATCCTCAAAAGAAAATGATTGTCATGCAACAAAACGATTCGTTTTGTAAAGAGGAAAAAATCAACTTCTTTAATTTACATCAATCAAATCTTGCAATTAATTCACAAAATCGGAATCTCGAACCGGATCTCGAAATGCATAAAGTACCGATCTCAACTACAACACCCAAGTCGAAATTAACACCCGAGCTGTCTAATGACTTGAGACACGCCAGACTTGGAGGACTATTGTTGGAGGCGGATTACACCCCACTATATCCGGTTCAAGAATTTGGTCCAATATCCTACAGACCCGCAACAATACAATGGGCCTATGAAAGTCTAAAGCCCATACCGAGGTTAAGAGACGGCCCATACCGAGCTCACATATTCAAACTATAACGTAAAAAAGGTCAAAGAATTAAAGACGACCATGAAAATTCATGATGCTCGCGAGAAATCACATCACGGTTACAATCCACTCTTGAAGATATATAAAAGAAAGACCATGACAACGAGATACTTTCAATACTTAAATATATACATACACTTTTCTTCTTAGATACCCTGTGTATTCATACCAGGTTTCTACTTGTATTGTAAATCAAATACACTTCTTTATACGAAATCATCAATATATGATCTTTTATACACTTTTCTTATACACGTAATTTAAACACTAAAATGAATTTCTAAAGTGGATTTTGAGATTCATCATCGGCACCACTCAACTCCAAGACTCCACCATATATCCCTGAAAAAGCGGGGACCTAGCTAGCTTTGTCCTTAAAACTATAAATTGCAAATAGCTGTGTCGTCATCGATCTTATTGAGGAGAACCATCCACAACTTCAAATTATATTCGCCACAAAGTCGGTTCCTGATCTGTCACATTATAAATAGCAAACCAAAGTTATAACAAAGAAACACCTCTTACAATTTTCTAGAGCAATACAATACTTTCAATACTTAAATATATACATACACTTTTCTTCTTAGATACCCTGTGTATTCATACCCGGTTTCTACTTGTATTGTAAATCAAATACACTTCTTTATAAGAAATCATCAATATATGATCTTTTATACACTTTTCTTATACACGTAATTTAAACACTAAAATGAATTTCTAAAGTGGATTTTGAAATTCATCATCTGCACCACTCAACTCCAAGACTCCACCATATATCCCTGAAAAAGCGGGGACCTAGCTTTGTCCTTAAAACCATAAATCGCAAAGAGCTGTGTCGTCATCGATCTTATTGAGGAGAACCATCCACAACTTCAAGTTATATTCGCCACAAAGTCGGTTCCTGATCTGTCACATTATAAATAGCAAACGAAAGTTATAACAAAGAAACACCTCTTACTATTTTCCGGTGAAGATTAAAGGAAATCTAAAACATTTTAATTTTGCTTAGGAGCGAGAAGAGTTTTCATGCGCATATCGCATAAATAATAATTTTAAATATACTATTTTTATTTTAAATTAAAATTTAGTTTACATTTGGAAATTATTATTATCATATTTGAACTTCAACAGTTTGAGAAAAAATCATAAACATATTTTGTAATTTTATTTCTTTTAATTTGGTTTAGCTATTTCAATTTTTTTTATTTAAATTTAATAAAGTTAAAATTAACTTTTATAAAGATAATTTTAACATATTATATTTAATGATTATTTATCTAAATATATCTATCATCATCTAGTTTTAAATACATACACACACACACATATATATATTTGAATATATAAATTCTAATAAATTTTGGGTTTTTTTTTGTTTTAGTTAAAATATGTTAAAAAGGAAAATAAATTTGTTAACTAACCTGATAAACAGAAAAATGTTTTTAATAATATAATCATTTAACTATCAAAAAAAATATTTTATTAGTGTTGCTTTAGTTTTGTATCTTTGATGCACATTTACAATTAATTTGATAAAATTTATATATTATACAAGTATAATATATTAATAGATGTAAAATTATATTTGTAGTTATATTTAGCTTATTTTATTAACATGATATATATTATTTAATATTGATATATTAGTTATTAATATATTTTAATAATATTGCCAAAAAATAAATAAGTATATAGAAAATTTACATTAATAATAATATAAGAGTTAATAGTCATTACCATATTTAAAGAACCTTACCAAAAATATAAATCTTATAAAAAAAATTGTACATGTCATAATCATATTAGTGTCATGTCACATTTTTCCAAAACATGTCATTTTTCTTGTTAAGATTGAATGTGGTTATGACATATATGCAAATCACTTCACAAATAGTGTTTATTATGGGATAGATATTACACCAAAGATCTTCTCGTACATGTCTTTGTTCACATAAAAATCTGTTTTTTGGGTAAAAAATTAGTTTTTAGCTTTTTGTTAGGAACCAAACAATGTAAAATAGATTTTTCTAACAAGAATTTTTTCTAACAAGAATTGAATTCGAGTGGTGGAACACCTAATAGACACTCTTTTACAACTATACCTACAGCTCCTTAGTTCATACAAAAATCTATAAAGGATTTCTTCATTGGGTTCTAATTTTCCGATCACCGGACTCCTCCGAAATGTCACTATCAAAGAACTTATCCTCCATGTTTCAGTCTATATAACTTACGTGGTCCGAGTATATTTTTTAGTTATTATGTCCTTGTCTAACTATGTCATTGTATTTTCCATCGTTTTCTAAATTGTTTATTGTTTACATGATTTTAGAGTTTTCTGTCTCCTTTTTGTTCAATGGATATGTTCATATGCAAACCAATGTTTTAGACGACTCAGAGAACATTGTCTGCCTCAGTGCCTTCTCGGCTTATATATATATATATATATATCTCTACCCAATTATTTATACGCGAGAACTTCATGCCTTTGGCTTTGTAGATGTACAAAATATATTTATACTAGGGGTATTCCGGCGCTATGTGCCGGATTCGTAGATTTTGTTATCTAATAAGTTGTTAAGAATTTGGTTGAGTCATTTGGTATTGGTTAGTGATAGTAATATATTTGTCTCTTTTGAAGTTGTTCATGGAAAAGATGAATATTGTAGTTTGCTGGAGATTGGGGTGAAAGTAATTCTTAGATCTGTTGGAGCTTGGGTTCAAAGTTATTGTTTTATAAGGACGTGGGTTCAGAGGATATTGCATGGAACAGAAAGAAAATGGTTAATAAGTATAATATATTATTGATTAATTGTTGTTTTGTTTGAGCACTTTATAAGAGATAGTAAACAAAGCATAGAGATACAAAGTGAAGATCAACAGAAATCTAGAATTCGGTAGCATCGATCCGTTATCATAAGGATACGATGTCATTGTTTGAGAGCTTAAAAAGAATGCTGAATATACCAAGATAGATTTTATGGCATTGGTGATTTTATATTTGTGGTATGTAAATTTGAGTTTCTGATTTGGAAACGGAATGGTTTAATAAATATAGAAATTTGTAATTTTGAGAAATTAAAATATCTAAATGGTGTGAAAGGGATAGAAAAATATTAAAAAGAAAATATCTTATTGAGGACAATAATGACAAAAGTTATATTGTAAATGAGAACCCAATAAAGCCTTTTATTTTATTTTTATTAGGCAGACATCAGATGTTATGTTGCGTTTTGTTTTTCGCTTTTTAGCGGATAGAGCCGGTGTTGTTCTAAACATGGTTAATATCATAATACATAGAAGTCAGTATAAATAACACAGATCCTTAAATTCTAAACGTATAGATAAAGATAATGCACATGGTTGACACCTTAGAGTAAAAACGATCAAAATCAAACAAAATAAAAAATTTATTATATTTAGTTAACTGGTTCTAAATCAAACAAAACAACAATCTAGTATAACTGTTCTGAACTAAATAAAACTAATAAATATGAAAATTATAAACAGATTTGATTTCAATTTTTGTAATCATAGAATGAAAACAAAAGGAACCGAGTTTTGTACCCCACGTTTCTCCATGGGGAAGTGAAGAATACCAGCATCAGAATAAGGAACAAAAGAGGTCCCTGGGAGAGATACCTTGCCAAGGAAGGAATGTCCATTAGTAGGTCTGTTTTGACTATAAGCCTGACCTTCAAGAGTGAGATAGTGAAGCCCAATTTAATGACGGATTAAAGAATCCGGAAGACGTTATGGCTCGAGAAGGGAGTGGTGTTTCGTCGGTGTGTGGGTTCGGCGAAGAATCAGCCGGAGTAAGAAGAACGATGAAGATCCCTAATTCAAATGGGCCACAAATAGTAAACATGCTCAATTATTTTAAAAAAGAAGTGAAGCCCAATTCTAACACACAGCATTTCACCGCAACAGAACAAACCGAGCGTGAACCGTAGGGATATCAACGCGTGAGAAACACCATTATCACAAAATGTCGACACGTGTCGCGAAATGCCCCACCAAGTGTCCTGAGATGTCTCATATGGTAATACTTCATGTTACTGTCGCTGAGTGCATCCTGAAGTACATCTTTCTCACCAAGTGTCTCCTTGTACCCTGCAAATGCAATGAGTTGCACCACTCAGATCAATCTAAGGTAACAGATTCCAAGTTCAAAATAGAGAGAAGATAGCTAATGGCTTACCGTTCCCAGTGACCATGATCTACGGGTCCTTATAGTTCTCTTTGATGTATTTCAAAACTTTTCTTAATCCATCAGCTCACACTGGATATTTGGAAGTAGCCGGCTGAAACATCATCAGATAAAACAAAGAGAAATTATACCTGAGAACCAATCTTGTACCCATCTGGATTTTGTGCTACAGGTAAAACAAAAGGGAAGATTAGAAAGAAGAACACTAACCATCAAAAACAAACGTAATGGTTAGAAAAAGCAGAGCATACAATGTAATTTGAAGCGAGAATTCACAGCTCGGTTTCTCTTGATTAACATTGTCCACATGAGCAACAAACGCAGAAGTAACTGATACCAAAAAAATCATAAGAGCCCTTCAGTTTCATCTTCTGCTCAGTGTAAACGATCATAATCTAGCACCAACGCTATCTTTCATGGTCAGAGGGTAGTCTCCCTGTGTTACTGATTCCAAATGCCTGCAAGAAACTATCAGAATCCAAACTCAAAAACGCTAAATTTTTTCTTAAAGACACTCACCAGCCTAAAGTGAAATCCAAAGCTCTCTTCACTATCTCCTCTGAGCTGGACTTCTTCTCGTAAGGCTCAAACCACATTGGACTCCGGACTATACCAATGTTCCCATCTTTGCACTGTTTTGATATGAATCCACACGTTAGATCAATAGAAACTTTAATATATATTGGTTCTTAAGGATATATCACCTTTGCACATTTCCTAAACTCTTCCACAGCTTCAGTATGAGCCAACAACAAGTTGTGACTTAAGGTGTAGACTTCATGTCCAGAATCACCTCCAACGCATTTCTCATTGACGTATTTAGAACATCTTCCTGGTGCTTTCTCTGCAGTGTCGTATCCACCAAGGCTAGACTCATAAGGCTCGTTTATGGTAATCCAATGCTTCACTCTATGACCATATTCACTGAAAGCAAATTTTTCAAATTCCCCGAAGTCATCCCTATCCATAAAATGAGTATACAGATCAATGATCAGTGCCTCGGGCAACATAAACCACATACCTTCCCATCAATCAAATTAAGATTATTGTTGATATCAGAATAATCACATTCTTCTTGAAATTCACATAACGCATAAACAATACTGTCTTCTCTGCAAAAACTTTTTAAGATCTCGTCATTCTCTTCAATAACCATGCGATGACTTAAACAAATTGGTTAAGCAGACAACGAAGTTAACCACTGTGAGACCTTGCTCCTGAGTTCAACTACATTCTTGTATTCCATCCTCCCTCTCATCGCAATCATCTTCTTTAAGTAACCAACGTAGAGCTGTAGAACTTCCTCCTCCATCCCCAACGGCGTATAGTCACACGAATTTCAGAATGGTTAGATGATCCATCTGATCAGTGGCCGCCAAGAGCTCTCCTTCTCATTTACTATGGGAAGAACACGATCTATGAATTCAGAAAATGTACGATTTTGTTTGGGTTCACAGAAGATGTGTATATATAATGTATGAAAATAGCTGGAACTGGAATGAAAGCTGCATTGAAGAATAAGTAGTGGGATTGCTTGAGTTATTGATATAATTGCAAAAAGTTACGGCGTCACGAAAGGGCAATGGGAAGCGCAGACGGTGAAGCTGTATAACGGCGGATTCATTAACTTGAGAAGATTACAAAAAAGGTAAGGAGTGGGCCAAAATATATCGGGCCACAATATGCTATGAATAAAACTCCATAATCATAATACACAACATTCAGTCTGCAAGGCCCAAAAGGAGCATCGAAATGAGAGTAAAAAATATGATGACACGTGTTGGAATTTGCCATTCCCTCTATGCTGATGTGGCTTAACGAGGAGAGACCAAAGTCTCCTTTATTATATAAGATTTGAACTTTGAACATTTCAAAACTATATTTTGTTATCTTGGTGTCGTTCAAATAATTCTGCTCACATTGGTTTCAAGAATAAATTTATATATTACATGTATCCTCCGTTTGAGCGGGGTTTTAGTGTGTTTTTTTTTGTTTTGTTTAAGAGCGGGGTTTTAGAGTTAATATTACTTTCCACAGACACAGTAAACAAACAAAAAAAATATGCGAAGTCTTGAATCTTAAATACTCTCAAAAACAAGTACATAGAATATAAATTTGAAACAGACGAAATATGTAAAAATACGAATGGCAGCCAAACCAAATACGTAGAATACGGACATCAAACAAACTGGCGGAAAGCACAGGTACCCTAGTGATTGAAAAGGAAGACACTACACAAACCACACACTTAATAAACACAAAAACTCACCTCATCGAACAACTTTGTCCCTTCATTATCCTCAACTATATGATCTAATTGTTTTCGTGGGTTAACATAATCCACATAGACATATCTGATCAGAGAGTTGGGGATTTATCACTGAAAAAGCAAGCTAGGACATTGCTTTCAAGAACAGCTGAGGCTTCAGAAGAATTGATGCAAATAGGAGTCTTGTACTGAGATGGGGAAGCACCTTGAGAGATGGCAAGCTCCATCAGCGAATTAAACGTTTCCTGTTGCACAACCCTAATCTCTAGAGCTCCAATAGACCCATCTTTACTCCTCAGCTCTCGATAAAGAGCACATAAAGATTCCTCCATTACACAACAACATTCCACCAATACTTTGTTATCAAGTTTAACAATGTCACTGATGGTTTTGGATTTGAGTTCCCAGTAAAAAATGTAGTGACCTGGAAGAGTGGAGATATCAGCATAGCATGTGAATCCCATCAATACTAAATCTGAACTCTTAAGAACAAGTGTTGCATTATTCAATGCCTTTAAAATGTCTTCTTCAGTTGTCACTTCCAAGCTGACGCTTAGAGCCACATTTTTCCTGCGAACGAACCTAAATTGAGGTGCATCATTGTAAAATCCAGACACTTGTAGAATATCTCCCATTCTATATCTGTGCAACCCTAATATATATATATATCAACATAAAAAAATTAGTTTATTTTTAGAGATAAATATTTACTACTACATATGAATACCCATACAGATATAACTCACCGTAATAATTTGTGATCAAGGGCTCATAGTAGGACCCAATCTTGACATTCACAAGATCAACTATTTCACCTTTGTTTCCTTCGTCAGCAAGTATGAATTCAAAGTAGGATAAGGTGGGAATAAAAGTATAGGATACATCTTGTGGTTTGCAGAAGGGATTCATATTTATCCCAAACATTGTTTCAGAAGATGCATAGACCGTGGAGATCAAAGGCACATTGTTGGAGTAAAACTCTAACATTGGAATGCATTGAGAATTTTGTCCTGTAACAGTGCTTTGAATGAATTTTACTTTAGGCCAAAGACGTGTGAATATACCTTCCCAAGATTTTGTGTTGCATTCTTTTTCAATCCGATCTGCTAATTCGGAGTTACCTCCTCCTAGGATGTTAGTAACAGCGTCTCTGCAACTAAGGTCGGTGATCCACTCGCTAACATGACCATTCCGGATATTGCTACACATTTCTTTCCAGTAGCTTTCAAGAAAAGTGATTGCTCCAACCAAAGATGAAGCAAAGGTAGCAGTCACATTCACAACTTCGTCTCTCAGACGAAGACCACAAAGAAGATGGCAGTACATAGTCTGCTTGTTATCTGGGCACAACGTCACTTCGTCTGGGCTTGTAAAACAATTTGAGGGCCGGTTCTTGAAACTGTCACTCAATAAGTAACCCGTAAACGAAGTAGAAATAGGCAAACCACATGGCGTTGTAGACTGCGGCCTGGTGAAAAACAACGTTAACGCCTTTCCTTTTTGGCCACCTTCGAAATGCCTACATACCAGGAAAAAAGGGATGAATCCTTGTGTTCAAAGTTATAAATACACTAAATATTTGTGGTGGAAAAAAGTTTATTTTATATTTTTTTTGACTGAAGGAAGAAAGTTTATTTGTAATACATTTGGGTAAAAGCTTAAAAGTATAGCATATTTAATTAGGATAAAAATATACTTTGATATAACGAATAAGCGTAGAGCAATGATAAATGACATGTCCTCAAAGAACTTGTTATTAACTGGGAAGATCTTTTGTTTCCCTGCAGTAGTTCCTGAGCTACACATATCAACAATGTCACAAGCATATCACATTTGAGTTTGCATATATAACCAGCAAGGGCATATTTTATATATACTTAGCTCCGGTATAAAGATATAAATTTTGCTCGGGCATATTTGGTATTTTCTTGACCTCGGCACATACCTCAAGAGAAATCGAGTAATGGGTTTTCCAGAAATGACATCTGAAGGTTCTCCATTCACAACTCGTTCGATATAAGGCTTAACATCATCGTAGCTCACTACCGGTACGTTCTTCTTGAATAACTCTTTATCACAGCTTCCATGGAGGTAGCCTCGGAGATACTCTGTGTTAGCACTAAGCGTAAGTATCTCCTTTAATACATCATCTTGTATTTGCTTCACATTTGATGTTAACTTCTTTAGATCCATCAGACCGTATGATAGACGTTGACGTATAATTTTTGATATCCGCATCACCTCAAATTAAAGAGTTATAAATAAAGAAATTTTAAAAGCGTTGGAAACGTTTTTTTATTTGCTATTTAATGGATTAATAATATAATTTAAGTCATACCTAACTTTGAATTAATTTGAAATGTCCTCGAATCTTGCAGATCATAGTTGTTAGCGTTGAGTTGTCACTATATTATAGTTTATTAATAGAGAACTGTAGGAGATCTTGGGATACGAGTGAGAAATAGAAATTCATGTATCAAAAAGATTTGCTGCCATTCTTTCTACAACATATACATAAATTTACAATTAGAGTTTAATTTACACGTCCGTGTTGATATTATTTATTTTATAAATATATAACTCTAATATTTTGAAGATATATAATTATAGATATAAAAATTTAACATATGTTAATTTCACCTTTCATATAAAGGTTTCACATTTTAGTGTTGTACGTGTAACTCTTTAATCTTACTATTTATGTTTATTATTACAGTATTAACATATATTGATTTATTTTATACATTTTACCTTTTTAATGTTATTATGCTTTCGATTTTGGTACAATAATTTATAATCTGAAATAATCAAATAAATTTCTTTTCCGAAATATATGTTATTTTGAAGATATATAGCTGAAGATATAAAAGTTCAACATATGTTAACTTTAATTGTTGTATATAACATAAAATAGGCCATTTTAAAGGTGAATGTTAATTTATTTATATGAAAGCATTTAAAAAATAAAATAGGTTAATTTATCAATTTAATATAATTTTGTCATATTTAATTTATATAAGCCATTTTGCTATAATATAACTAACTAGATTTTGATCCGCGCTTCCAAGCGCGAGAATTTTTTTGGATTATAAACTAAGTTTGATATAAATTAGTATTTAGGATATTGTATACATTATCATGTTACAAATTTTTATTATATAGGATAAGGGAATTTGTTTAAAATTATATAATTTATGAATTAGTTTATTTGAGTTTTTGTATGTATATTTTTAGGTAACCTTTTTTAGGCATGGACATTTTATTCGGATCTAATAAACCAAACCAAAACTGGCACTAAAATACATGTTCTGTTTGGGTCGGGTCCATCACAAAGTACCTATAGCTTATTTTTGAACCTGTGGGTCTCAGTTCGTATCCGGTTCTAATCTGAGATCCGATATAGGTACCGGAAATGTTTTGTGTATATTAGGTATATTTGGTTATTTCATATATGGTTTCAGTATTATGGATACTTTTAAGTTTTAGGTTTGGATTTAAATTATAGTTTCGTATTTTAGATAAACTTTAGATTTTGAATAAAAGTTAGAATTTTTTTTCTTTAATATTTTCGGTTATTTGTTTGGATTTTTGAGTTTTTCAAGATTTTTCAGAATCCTAAATATCTTAACGGATCTAACCCATCCTGACCCGCTATCCAAAAATCACATGTATTTGAATTATAAACCTAATCTACTCAGATTCGAAAGAAACCAACCCACACATGAACCATAAAGATTCAGAAGATTTAGGGCATGACTGGTTCAAACGCAGCGGGTGAGGTTGCAGGAGTTTGCGGATGCTCGTGGTTGCGGTTTCTAGCGGTTTTAAGAGATTTGTACGACTGGTTATGTAGTTAGAAATTGATGCGTTTACGGGATACTTATGACTGGTTAACTACAAAATGCAGCAGCGGTTAAATAATAAATTAATAATATTTATATTTTATATAATTATAAAAATATCAAAAATCATAATATTATAATAAATATAAAAATTATATTTAGAAAGTTAAAATTTTTAAAATCATAGAAAATATGTTTATTTTAAAAATTTATAATATTAATTAAAATATAATAGATATATTTTAGTATTTTTATAATTCCAATTTAAAATTTTTATTGAATATTTTTATTTTTGTATTTATATTGTTTTATATATTGTATTTATATTTTTATAATAGATATACCGCCCGTAACCGCAAACGCTAGCTGAAATCAGCTTTTGAATTTATGAGGTTTGGAGCAGTTTGAAGTGGTTTACTACGGTTTGAGTGATTGATGCAAAACACTAACAATCACTACCAACCGCAAAAGTTGCGTTTGCGGGTGGTAGCGGGGAAACCAATCATACCCTTAGTTGTTGTCTTAGTTCTTGAAAATATTAGCTAATATTGGTGTTGATTGTGTAAACATTTTTCCACGAGTAATTTTGGTTCATTTGTAATGGATTGAAATTATGGCTATACATAAATTTAAATAATAAATGTTACACATGAACTTTCTCGCTCATGATATACTATAAGAAAAAAAAATCATATTTCAATTTTATTATGTCTGCTATAAGTATTTTATTTCATATATTTATTTTATTATAGAAAATGAAACTTGTAACTTTTTATTTCATATATGGGTAATATACTATTATAACTATATTTTATATATTTAAACTGATATTTAAATATTTACAGAAATAATATATATATTTTATATGATTTTAGTTACAGTTTCATTATTTATACTATAAGAATTACAGAGTTACTATCAGATGAAATATAAAAGTGATATAGCATAATGTTTAAATAATAAAAGTAACTGATGTTTGGGTTTAAAATGACAATAGTAGAATATCAAATTTCTCGTAAATTTCCGGTTGAACATTTTATATGAGGGTAAGAATAGAAGGGTAAATTTTACCTTTACACTTTTTTTGATACCACTATTCAACTTTACCATTAATCAAAGACATTTTCATAAATACCACATTCATTGATGTGTAAAGGACTAAACTAACCTTACCTTATCTTCAACAAGTTTCATCGTCGTCTTCATCTAGCCTCGTCGTCGACGTCTTTATCCAGCCTCGCCATCGTTGTCTTCATCCAGCCTTGCCGTCGTTGTCTTCATCGAGATCCATCGTCGTCTTCATCGAGATCCATCGTCGTCTCCATCGAGATCCACCTTCGTCTTCGTCGAGATCCACCTTCGTCTCCGTCGAGATCCGTCGTAGTCTCCGTCGATATCCATCATCACTCTCTCTCACACAGCCGGCGACAAGAGATTACGAGAATCACTCTGTCTTGCGGATCTTCACTCTGTCTTCGTGACGTTCTCGATGGTTTGGGATGCAGATCTAGTTTGAGAGAGTAGTTTTGTGTGGTTAAAGGTTCAGATCAATCCTCGTTTGCTCTCATTGGGTTGGAGAACCGGCGAATTGAGGTGTTGTTGGCTTCATACTCGGTGGTTGTGGGCTTGTTGGTAGAGTTACATCACCGGTGTAGGTCATGGGTCTCGTTTAGTTCGTGTTTCTCATGTTTGCAGCCTTAACTAGGATGTTTAGAGTCTGGTGAAGTTGTTTAGTTTAGTTAAGCTTGGTTGAGGTTGTTGATGCATTGGAAGATCTTTGTGGAGAGAGCGTGTGGCTGGGTTTCTATCGGTTGCTTGGAAGACTTCTCTAGTCTCGAAATTGTTTTTTGGTGCAAGGTTACAAGTTAAGCCGGCTCTGATGTGGGGTGGTAATTCTCCCATCGACTCTGGTGCGTCATTTTTCAGATGGTCAATGATGGTGACTAGTGCTCGTTTCTCCTGCTCTGTTCCTTCGTTTCTGCATCAAAGTGCTCTTGTTTTCTGCTGTTATGCATTAGTGGTCATAGCTCTTTTAGGAGATCATGTTTCTTAAGTGATGTGGAGTTTGGATGGTGTCTCTTCACGGTCTTCAGTTACGTTCTCCTTAGTGTGGCTTTTGGTTATGTTCCCTCTACCTTGAAGCTTCTGGGTCCTCCTTGTGGTGATCTCTGGTAATGCTTTGCTGTTCTTCCTTGTTTTGTAGCTTATTTATAAATCTTTATAAAATAAATTGGTTTATGAATCATAATAAATGATTTATAAGCCTTTATACATTATTTTATGGTTTCTTTTAATTTTAAATTACCAAATTCTTTGCATATGTGCAGTTCTCAACTATTGTTTACATGAAATCAAATATTTCTATTTTCAAGTACACTGATGTTCGTTTACAGTTAATACACACAATTCAGATGCAACAAAAAAGAGAGATAGAGATTGGCAGAAACATTATAACTATTTATAAATCATGTATAATTGTTTTTAAATCATGAGTGGATAGATAAAATCATAAGTTTTACGATATTTTTATAGCTCATTGATTAACAAAGAAGACACTGAAAGACTCCATTGTGCATTGCCAAAATGTAAAGTCCCTGAGTTTGTGAATAATGGACAGTTCCTCTTCTTGGTAAGGTGCTCACATCTTCTGCATGTTTGAATCAAATATTTTATTTATTTTACTAATCTTCTTGGTAAGGTGCTCACATCTTCTGCATGTTTGAATCAAATATTGTATTTATTTTACAAATCTACAGCATGATTGATCTACATATGTTAGGAAGATGGGGTAGATATGTCGACTATTCTTAAGATTGCATATTATTATTGACGTGGGAAGAAACCTGATTACATTTAAGATTACACTTTGTCTACTCTCTTTGAGCTCAAAGAGTTTGAACAATCACAAAGGTAAGTGAGTTCAGAGCTTTAACTAAAACAAAACATTTTGCTTCTGTTACTGTAAGAAAAGACTGAAGTATTATTATCTTTCAGGACTTTATAAAATATTGTTAATCATTTATAGACGTTTAAAAGGTCTATAAATCACTTTTAAATGATAGTAAATAATATATATGTTTGTAAAAATCTACAAATCATTTGTAAATATTTAAAAATCATTTATAAATAATTTATAATGGTTTATAAACCATATATAAGGGTTTATAAATCTTTTATAAAATATTATAAATCATTTATAAGAGTTTATAAAGAAACTTATTAGTTTTTATAAGAAAATTTATAGATTATAGATAACGGTTTATAAATATTTTATTAAGACAATTATAAGATTTTATAAAACAATTTATAGATCATATATAAGGATTTATAAAACCATTAATGAGGTTCATAAATCTATTTATAATTGGTTATAAAAACAATTTATAAGGCTTTCTAAATATCTTTTAAAGTATAATTCATTTATAAGAGTTTATGAAATCAGTCTATAAGGATATGTATAACAAACTTGAACTTAGTTTTCTATAAGGCTATATAAAGATTATAAATAATTTATAAATATTTTTTAATCATTTATGAAGATTTATAAATAATTTATAAATAATTTTTAACTTATTTATAAGGGTTTATAAATCATTTATAAAAATATATTTATAAATTGATTTATAATGGCTCATAAGTCAATGTTTCTAAAATTGCTCAAAAAGACTATGCACACAAAAAAGTTTTGCAAAACATATACTTTTGTATCATCCCATGTGAGAAAAGTTATGTGAAAATCTCAATGCATGTTTCTATGCATTTAAACACAATCCTCTGTACGACCATAATATAAATTACCTATAACTCCGTTATCATTATTTTGTTCTAAAAAGATAACACATAAGCACTTTCTAGTTTCTTTGGCATTAGTGCAAGCCAATATGAGCACACGACAAACATTTATAACATTTATAAATCAGTTTATGGACACTTACAAATAGATTTAAAATCATTATAAATCAATTAATAAACGCTTATAAATAAGTACATATAACTTTTATAAATTAGTTCATAAGCCCTTATAAACCGGTTCACAAACCCTAATAAATATTCATAAACCTTTATACTCGTTTATGATTTATAAGCCTTTCTAAATATTTATAACTAATTTATATACTCTTATAAAATTATTTATAAATTATTATAACTGAATTCTAAGCTCTTATAAAGGATTTATAAATATTTATAAACCCTTATAAAATAATTTATAAACTCTCATAACTAATTTATAACTCTTATAAATTAATTATAAACATTTATCAACTCTTATAATATTATTTGTAAACGCTTATAAAAATATCAATGAGCACTTGTAAATGATTTATAAGACTTACTAGATCATTTAAATTTTTTCAAAGGCTTATAAATTATTTATAAGACTCATTTTAAATATTTATAATTAATTTATAAATCATTACAAAATGATGTATAAACATTTATAGCTGAGTATTAAAATATTTTAAATGATTTAAAACTCTTATAAATAATTTATAAGCCTTTATAAATTTTTATAGCTAATTTATAAATCTTTATAAAATAAGTTATAAACCCTTACAAATTGATTTATGAATCTTGAGAAATGATTTATAAACCTTTATAAATAATTTTATGGTTTCTTTTGAATTTAAATTACCCACATCCCTCGCATATGTGCAATTCCCAGCTATTCTGTACTTGAAATCACACATTTCTAGTTCTACTTTCAGGTAAATGGATGCTCGTTATTATATCTCTAATAATCAAAATGATTGGTTCATAACCTAAAAATATATTAGATTAGGCACCAAAAAACTCTTTCATAAAGAAGCATATGAATACAATAACTACTAAATATTCCAAGGCCACATGTTCCAGTGCATAACCGGCACTATGAATAGGTCTAAACCTTGAGTTTGACAGCTACATAAGGCACATTGTTAAACTAGGACTAAACCGGACACACCCAGTTCGTGGACGGACCAAGCAAACTACAAATTCTCTTTCCAGTGATAAGCATCATCAGTAATGTAGTTTCTTAGAGTACGGTTTCTTATAGATAAGCTTGGTACTGAAGGATAGTGACCAACATAGAAACAACTTCAACTATATTCTTGCATTTGTTCAACACCACACAGCTAGCCCAGCAAAATATTCAAACTCCATAGTTAGACAAAGAAATGTTTAGCAGGATCATGTTTACTTTTGGTGAAAAAGCAAAAGCACGGTATCTACCAGTTGAACACCAAACACATGCATTTCTATTACTTCCTGCTAGCATTAAATAAATGAATACATGTCAGAAAAGAGCACAAAGATCAAAATGAAGTCATGACACAATTAGCACAACATACCAATCTAGTTCCAACCAAGTCTCTCGCAACCACAATGAAAGCATCCACTAGTGTCTTGACAATGCAGCTGAAATTTCTATTGTCCTGAATAGTCTCAGAAACTTAGTACTTGGTCCTATAAGCATTCATCATAGTAACTGTCAATCATAAGTACTTACTTCTGAGTTCTTCCCTGGGATTTACTTAAGACACCGCATAAGCAATCTGAATGCAGGCAGTGCTTCATGACGGCATGAGCAACAAGGAAAGCCATTGATGACACTAACTCCCTCACAAACAAAGACGGGGATGAATCTGCAAATGGGATACGTAATATTACAAAATTCACGAACGGTTCCAGAAAATTCACATACTCCTACTATCCCCAATCGCTGAGTACGCATCACAAAGAGTGATACTTGGTGAAGAAGCTCTGCCTATGTCTCCACTCTGCATGAAAGAATCTGCAAAGCAGCAACAACGAGGAGAAGCATCAAAATCTTGTTAAAAATATCAAAAGTGCCGGCCATTACTAAATAATCAATGCATATATTTTTTCTTAATCAATTTGAATCGCTATGATCAGGAATGACTATTTGTATCACATACCCTCACAAACGGATGATTCTCGGTCGAATTGAACTTCCAATCCCCATGTTTCTGTTCGTAACCGATAAGAATCAAAAACCCTTCGAGTGCAGATTGGAGCTCGAGCAAACCGCGGGAGAGGTCCAGAACGGAGTCTGATACTAAACTGCATAGCTCATGAACGGATTGATCAACGATGGTGATAGATTCGGAAAACCATTTGAGGTTGTAGTCCTCGTCAAATCTCGCCGGAGAACTAGCCAGAGAATTCGTCAACGTCGTTAAATCTTGCCGGAGAACTCGCTATCGTCGTCGAATCTCGCCGGAGTACTCCTCAGAATTGGCCAATCTCGTCGGCTTTGATCATTGGATATATTCAATTTTTTGGATCTGAGATCTGAAGAAATCGTAGGAAAAAAAGTAGTTTTAGATTTAATTAGTTAAAGGTAAAGAGGTACTTTCCCAATTAAAATTTGAATGGTAAAGTTGGTTAAGTTAGAAATGAAAAGTATCTTCAAAGTGCTGTTATTTTTGGCAATTCCCCAGAATAGAATGTCCAAATCATGATTCATCATTTTATACTGAAATAATATTAATGTAGTATCTCTCGATATATTAGTTATTTTCGAATGTTTATAAAATGTCAACTGTTTAATATATTTAATATTTTAATGAATATGAGTTTATATCATAGAAGAAAAAGGAACACACGTTTCTTGTTATAATGGTAGTAATTAATTGTATATAGTTAGAGTAATTAATGGTTAGACCAAAACAATAAAAGGGAAATTGCCACAAATATCACATTCACAATACCACTTTTCATGCTTACACTAATCACTTTTATCCTCACTTTTAATGAACGGTAAAAGACACTTATAACCCTAATCTAGACTTAAAGTTTAAAGTTGATGGGTAGGGTATGATTTTTGAAAGGTGAAATTTAAGATTCTAATAAATATATAAATAAATACTTAAAAATATTTTTTTTAAAATTAAAAAATAATTTCAAAATGAAGATGATGAAAAGTGGTACCATGAAAGTGGTAAACATAAAATTTAACCAAAATAAAAATAACTAATGAATAAGTCCAACAACCTTGCATAAGTAGATTTTTTAGAATGTCTCTCTTCTAATATTATAGATTATTAAATTTGAAAAAAGCTTAGTATTTTCTATTTTTCCTATATAATAAATTTATATTAATTTACAATAATACATACAACAAATTACGAAATTAATTAATGAATTATTTAATAAAATATTTAAAAACATTATTAGACCTATGTTAAATATTTTTATTAATTATTGTTAAAATAGTTTTAAGTTAAAAATATAACAAAAATCTTACCAAAAATTTTAATTTTTTAAATAAAATTAACTCATTAATGATTTTGTAATTAGTAATATAATATTATTAGAAATTAATACTAATTAAGATTTTGTTATAAAACGAAAAAACTATGACACTTTTTATAAAATTTAATTATTATATATATATATATATATATATATATATTTATATAAGAATCTAATTATTATATAAAGTTTATTGGTATGTTAACCTATTTTTTTAATTCTTTCACTTAAACTAATAAATAATATAACATCCACAGTTAAAATGAGTTAAAATTCTTAAACTATATAATATTTTATTAAAAATAACAAAGTTAACATACGTTAACTTTTATATCTACAACTATAAATATATATATATATATATATATATATATATATATATATTTAAAACTAGATATTATCTCATTTCGTATGCTTTTTTGAACTCACAGCTATGTATCGTTTTTTTTTCCGGGTTGTTTTTTTCGGATATCGTTTTTTTTTTGAAATTAGGCCCCGCTTGAGTATTATAAATTTATGTGTGGATTTTGAGTTGGGTTCTTATGGGTTGGATGAGTTCGGTTCTGATGTATATGAACATAAAAATATCTAAATAACAAATGTATCTCAAATGGATTCGGATATTTGTACCAAAAATAACCATATTACACAATTTTTTTCAGGTCTTTTGAATACAATTAGTTATATTACGACTCATCTAAAATATATAACGCTAATCATAAAAAACAAATATCAAAGTATAAAAATGTAATAATCAATACTCGCACATTATGTATACCAATTCGACTAACACTCCTATTGCTATTACATCCAAAATAGAACCAGCCCCAATCTGTGTCTATTGATTCAATTGAACAGATAATTTTGCAACTCCATCCTAAATAATAATACACATAAACATCCTCAAAATCGGTTGTTATCTCAGAAGCACAATTATAAAGATCAAAACTCTGAAAATATAACCTCAAATGCCACCAAATTAAACCTCGGATATGGACCTCACTTTAATCTCATTCCAATCTTCTACTTGCTTCTTTATCACCTTCTTATCGTTTTTTATCATAAATAGCAAGATGCATGTTGATATCTTGTGTATTTACATAGTTTTAGCAATCATTTTAGTTCTCAATTTGTCCATTTAGATGCATTTAGAGTAGATTTAGGTGCATTGCATATACATTTGTCTCTATTAGGTGATGGAGATGCTATTTGGTGAGTTTGGAACCTTTGGAGATGGTTTAGAGACAAGAAAGGTGATTTTGGTTCATAAGACGAGTTTCCAACTGTCCCAGCGGCCAAATGCAGCGGCCAAGAAAGCCGCTGAAGAAATCCACTACTCCCTGCCCGATATCTGGAAGATGCAGCGGCCAAACGACAAGAAACATGCCGCTGGAGTGTGCAGCGGCCTTCTGCAGCGGCCAAATGACATGTCAAAACAGCTGCGACACTTAGAAAAATCTGCACTTCTGTTTTTACCAACTTTTTACCCAAATTATCTTGGGTCAACCCATGCTTGTTGGGTCGACCCAGCTTGTTTTTAGGCCACTATAAATACTTTTTAGACCTTATCTTAGGACTTATCTTGTTATCTATCTAATCAAAAACCACTTTTGGGTGAAAGATCTAATCTTGATCATAACTTCTTATCTTTGCTTGATTACTTTGACCATTAATCATGTTTAGATTTGGAAAACTAATGATCTAGTGTCTATCATGATTATGAGTGAGTAGTCATCTTTGGATTCATAGGTTAAGATGATTTAGGATGATTAAGTGATGATCTAGAATGTTTAGAGTAGATTAATGCATTTCCTTGCTTGATTGAGTGATCTTAATGCTAAGCTTGAGTTGGCCATTCTGGTTTAGAACTCTAGACATTTCATTGCCCGGAAGGTGTTTGATGAAATGTCTGAGACAACTCATCAAGCTCTTAGCTTACCCTACCAAAGGGATTTGATGTTAGGGGAGTTAGGAAAGTTGAATGATCTATCCTTAATGATTTCTTGATTGACACAAACCAAAGAAATTTGATGTTTGATCATGAGAGTAAATGAGCTTTTATCTTGGAAGAGAACTTGCTTAGAATTGATATCTAGACTTAGGGGAATGTGTTGATTGAAACCTTGCCATTTTAGATTTAATCTTAGTCATCTGTAATCAAAATCCTATGCCCATGATTCTTCCTTATTCCAATTGATTGAAAGTTGATGTTTAGTTGCTTTAGAAACCTGTTAGATTGATTGAAACCACTCATCTTATTGATTGCATTTAGCTTAATTGAAAACCTGAATTCTCTTTGATTCAAAACCCTTAGAAATGGATTGACATCTTAATTACTATAATGATTCGATTTTTGGACCGTTGAAAAGTCCATTTCACATGTCATCTTGAAGCATACTGAAATAAACATCAAGAAATAATTTAGAAATAAGATCCTCGCATTGTTAATGGAAATAAGTGCGGATATAGTTCTACTTACTTTTGCTTAAAGTCAATAGCTTCCTGCATAGTTGGGTTGAGAGTCACAACGGAAGCATCAAATGCATTGGTGATTTGTATAGACCCTAATTGGCATGAAAGGCACATTTTATATACTGATATAAAACTAGTTTTCGAAATCATTTTTATTGACGGTTTAATACCTCTGAAAATGCTGCTTTTAGGAAAAAGGAATCAAACATATTAACATTTTATCATTTCCTGATTCAATGTGAGGTTCAAATTGTTCAGCATATTTTTCCGTAGGCAACATGTAACATCAAGACCCCTGCTCGGTATCATAAAGTAAATATAGTTGTATTAGGATTATTGTTTAAAATTTTATCACGCTTCTAGCAAAATCAGAACAAACTCACTTAGTGTCACACATCCGAATTGAAGTGTCTTTGTGTCTTTGTCATGAACTTGCACCAATGGTATTTAAAAAACGTAAACTATATCAGAGAGTATACAAAAATGAAATTATCACCAACAACAAAAACACACTATGGTATATTTAAAATGTGTATACTATCAATTCATACCAATTAGGAGGTACATTTTCAGTTTTCCATTACCAAAATCTTCATAACTCGCTAGTGTAAGGAAAGGATTGTCATCATGATAATCGGTTTTGGCATAAATTGTGTCACCAATGATAGTCATTTTGTATCGGGAGGTTGTTGTTTGATATTGATCTCCAGCAGCTGTAACTGTAAAATTCTCAATGAATCTCCATTCTCCAATAGGGAGGTTACTTTGTGCACGATACATCTGGTTTCTTTTTACAGAAGCATGAAATTTTCCACCCTAATCACACAAAAAATTGATATAAATATTTTTGGTGGTAAACATCAAGAAATCTATATAGATATAAAATTACAATAATATGACAATAGTTAATTAATTAATGTTATGAAATTTATGATCAGCCAATGTTTGTTTGTGCAATTCTAAAAGCAAATGATGAATGGATTATATAGAATTTTGATGAGGAGCACATTGCTGACAAACGGGATTATATAGAATTTTGATGATCTTCTAATTGATAAACCTCTGTCCTTTGTTGTTGCTAGCTAGAAGGTGATCAAGTGATGTTATTTGGATAAAGGTTGAGGGAGAAATCGGATGATTTGATAATGCACTTTCATATGAAGCTCAAGGTGATGTGTTTCTTGATGCAGAAACATGCTCAAACCGGATTAATAAATTAGCTCCGGTGATAAGAAAGCGTTGGATATTTGTAATTTTGAATACATGCCGATTTTTTAATTAAAAATATGAAATATAAACTCTATACATGTTTCCAAACAATTATTATTTATCCTCATATCCATGTATCCAAACAAAACAGATTTGTACTTCAACTTTAATAAGATAGATATCAGGTTGCAAGATCACTAATGTAAATGAGAATGAAAAAACTAGAATAATAAGAATAAACAAAGAGAAGCCGGTATGTCTGTGAAGAGAGCTCGATGTTAAAGTGTGTGTGCGTATATGAATGTCCATGTTTCTCTCTTGCTCTCGCTCCTTTTATACATGTTCTCGTTGCTTCTCTCATAGATCTCATCATCGCAATCCCAATGATCTTGGAGAACATCCCCTTCTTGTTATCGATCCCTACATCCGGGCCGAGGCCAATGCTGTGTGCATTCTACATGATTCGCTCTCTAGCGTTCCAAACTGTATTTTGAAGGGATACGAAATCCAGGCCCAACGTTTACCATCTAGTTTGGGTTAGAAATCCCTAGCTCCATGTTTTGCAGTTTTGGTAAACTAACTATTTTCTTCAAACAATTAACACTTTAGTTTCTTTTATGAAAAAAATGGATAATAATATTTTTAATGTACTACTAAATATTTTTTTTGCGCCATGCGTAGAAATAAAAATTTAGAATTAAATTATATTTAAAAAGAAGTTTTGCTACTGTTTTAGATTTTATTATTTGGTTATCAATATTTTTAATTCAACTTTGATTTAATTAAACATAAAAATTAAGATAAAATAAATAAATAAATAAATGTTTTCTTTAGATTTATAATAAGAACAAATATGAAAATATTTAAAATTATAATTTTCGATAGATTTTTATCTACTTTTTGGCTAAAATATATTAAATCAAAATTTTAAAAAATAATAATTTATTTTGTTATAAATAAAAAAAACTACACAAAAAATTGAAGAAAGTTTTAGTAATATTTTTTTTTATAATTATCAAATTAGAATAAATAATATTTTCGTAAATTTTTAAATATTGTAGTGTATTTATTTTATATTATTATTTATTTTAATATTATATTTAATAAATTTACTTTAGTGATAATGTATGAATTCTTTAACATATTGTAAAAATACCAAAAAAATAAATTAGCATTAAATGAAAATGTTCATGTCACATTTAAACATAAGCATGTAAGAGTTGTTTGTATGTCATATCATTTTTGTTTAGTGAAAGTGTTTGTAAAAAAGACACATATGCAAAGTAAAAAAACAGTAAATAATGTGTTGGGGATCTGATGAGGTTTAAACAAACACACATTAATTAATCATAGAATCTCTTAAGTTTTCCACCATTTTGCAAGTATATATAAGATGATTACAAGTTTACAACACTTTTTACGTTCTGTTAATTAGTCTGGTGTAGCAATGATACTACTACATGGGTATAATTCAGTTCATATTAAGAAAACTACACATTTTCGCACCGAATTCCAATATCAAAAATTTGATTAATATTGAAAATAACCATGACATAGAGAAGGAGTTGGATGTCATCAAAAGAAAGCAGTGTGATGAAGCGAAGGATGATGATCTGTGGAGAGGGAACATGGGTTTTAAACATAATTTTTTTACTCATTAGACATGGCAGCTGACTAGAGTGTATGGTGTACAAAATGTTCATGGGGAAGAAATATCTGGTTTTCGCAGGCTACGCCAAAATTTGCCTTCATGGTCGGGATTGCAATGAGGGCAAGGTTATCTACCATGGATCGGGTTTCTTGTTGGAGTCAAGGTGCTGACACTATTTGTGTGCTATGATAAAATGCTCCAGAAACAAGGAATCCCTTTTTTAGTGCAATTTCTCATCTCAGATTTGGGAACTTCTCACAAAAGGGATCTTGCTCCGTACATTCTCCACCAGTTGGGATGAAATTGCTAGGTTGATCACTAACCAGTCTATGGAGAAGAAGAAGCGGTTCTGTCTTCGTTATGCATTTCAAGTTACCTTGTGAGAGAATGCAATAAGAGGCGTCATGGTGATCAGCTTCCGCTAATGCTTGTCTTGTCAAAGCTTATTGATAAAGCTATAAGGAACAAGCTCAGCTTGGTGCAGTCTAAATGAGTAAGGGGGTTTAAAGGAATTTTGCAATACTGGTTTGGCACAAGACTGTAAATATGAGTTTGGCAGTTTTGCTAGGAGATAGTACCTTGGAGTATATGATGCTGTAAAGGAAAATAAATAAGAGTAGAAGTCTTTTTAAGCATAAAGATCCACTTGATGTTTTTTTTTATGAATAAAATTTAGCATTCATTCAAAAAAAAAGTAACCATGACAATATTCCATTTAAACTGAAATTTACGGGAAGAACTATCGTTGGAGGGACCATAATTCTCTGTTAATATAGGTACGTAGCTTTATATTTTGTTTGTTTTATATTATTGTTTCGTAGTTTTTTTATATATGATAAATTCCCTAGGATAACTCTAGTTTGTTGTAAGCTAATAAGCTATAGTTTGTTGTAAGCCAGTGCTTGATTCTTGCCAGGCCTGCTCTGCGGATTTTAGGATACAAACCACTGACACAGACTCCTGCAAGATGGTTCTTTTAGGGAATTCGAGTTTACAGAGAGCATTGAAGTCTTTGACCTAACCTGGATTTTTGTGTTATTATTTTATTTATTATTATTATTATTATTATGTTACAGGTCATGAATCAATATAATTTTTTTTTTTTGGTAAAAATGAATCAAAATAATTCCGTAACAAAAACAAAACATATTGCTATTTACATCTAATAAGTTATGTCAATTTTCTTTTTCAATACAATTTTCCACAGTCATTTTTGTTCTCCTGTTGTTGATCTTGAAGCTGAGTTTGTGGTGAAAAAAAAAACCCAAAAACAACATCACCTTCTTTTAGTGAATCTCCTCGTCATCCTCATCTTCAGTAAGCTTCTTCACCTCCGCAATACCTTCTTCATTATGTACAGACTTGCTTTGGGTCTCTTCTTCTGAAATGTAGCTATCTTCATCAGATCTCGAACTCTCTTCTTCTGATCTCGAGCTCCCTTCTTTGCTATGTACAACTCCGGGGTCGGACTCTCCTCCATGATCCTCTGTAGGAGCCACATGATCACCTAGTGTAGTATTCCTTGGACTCTGCAATGATCTGTGGCATAATATCAGTGTCAAGAAACTGTGACAGAGACCAACAGAAAAGAAAACCAAACTATTGAAACTCACTCTTTCATAACTTGTTGTGATTTTGGAGAGTGGAGATAACCCCAGGCTGGAACCAAATCTCTTGTTCTTGCTTCAATCGTTCGAGTTTGGATTCCTTCAATCTCCATCTCCCCTCCTCCACCATTACTACTCTCTTCATCATCCCGCTTCAACACCAACTCTTGAAACCTAAACTGTTATTGTGCAAAAACACAAATTATCAGACACATATCCACACAAACACATTACCAGTTCCCAAAACTAAGGAGGAAAACTTTACATGTCGCCTTCCCCATAACGGTAGCCGAGACGGCTGATACATTTGCAATTCTGCTTCAGACATGTACATCTGATGCTTATCCTCTTTCTTAGTCACTTTCCAAGATTCCTCAGCATTCTGGTTCCTAACAATCTCAGGAAACACTCTACTTTTAGAATCAGAAACTGTTCCACCTCCATATATGTCACTGTGTTGATCCTGCATCTCTCTTCTAGACTGGTTTTGTACCATGGACCACCTTTGTACCGGTTCAATCTCTGATCCAGACTCAAAATCGAACCCTAACGCAGCCTCATGACTACTACCCACAACAGGATACTGAGTCATACATCCAGAAGGAGCAAAAACCAGAAGACTCCTCCTTGAGCTATTATCAGAAGCAGCAGAACCATAGCGGTTGTTCTTATTCTGTTCAACGCAGTAACAGAAACTCGATGCGGCTGCGCCAGTCAGAGAGCTACCAACCATTCCAGCAGCTGCAGCTGCAGCACCGCTCATTGTTCCCATCCATCCGCTGATGTTTCCGCTTCTTATCCTATTAACCGCCGATAGAGGAACCAGAGCTTTCCCCACTCTATGAGGATCAATCTCAAACATATGACTCGTCCCTCTTGAAGAGCTAATCACTATCAAACCGCTATCATTGCTGAAACTGATGTCTTGTATCACCGCATGAGTAAAACCACGCTGAAGCCTAAACAGATGCACAAAAGAGGCAGTGCTTCTCGGCATTATTCTAAAGACATTAATATTGTGTCCCTGAATCGAAGCAGTCACCAAAAGCATGCCGCTTGGATCAAAGCTCAGAGCTGAGATAGGACTCTTGTGTGCCTTAAACTGAGCTATAACGCTTTTGCTTATCATATCTTTGATTATAACCTGCAGACCACATAATATATAAGTATAAAGCACAGATCAATGATAAATCAACTTGATTTGGAGTTTTACCATTCCTATGCGATCCTCGTCTAGCACATTGTCATTAGTAACTCCAACGCTTTTCATACCAATATTCAAGATCCCAGAAGCGATCTGCCTGCTCGATTCCATTGCAAACTGTGCAACACTAGGCGATGACGATGGCAGTGTGATAAGCTCTGGAGTGAAAAGTGTGGAACTTGAGTCAGCAACACGACTTCCGCTGTAAGCAATCCATCGCGGACCAACAGCAAGAGGACCATATCCAACACCCAAGGAGCCATAGGAGATGGAGTTAGTGACAATCATGTATTCCTTCTCCAATGTTTTAGCATCAAAGCAATGTATCTGCAAAGTCAAATATCGAACCCTTAGTCTCAGAACAGACGGATCACAGGGAACAAAATCGACACAAATGTGACAAAATCTCGAACCTGAGATGCTTGTAGCACAGCGACGATCCGAGAACTGCACCTAACCGTATAGATGATAGACCGAAACTTCAACGTATGCACATAGGACTGAGATTTTAACGAGTAAACATGCACATTTGTAGGCACCACAGTTTCGCTTCCAGGGTTGTCAGAAACGCTCTGTCTTATACTCGAGTTCTCTTCCCAAGAAGAGTCACCACACACAGCCAAAAGCGGACGGCTCACAGAAAACATGTCGTCTAAGGCCTCCGGGTTGGGTAGCATTTGCATAAAGGATGCTCGGCCATCATGCGCAGAGACAATGAGATGGACGTTGTCTGTATCTTCAACATCCCAAATTTGGAAACCAGAGTGAAATGCAAGTAGAAGAACTCTTATTCGAGTATAGCCATCCTCTTTCTCTAGTTTATCAAACCCCGCCCATAGTACCTTTTGCATCAAAAGCATCCAACTTTGTTTTAAGAAAAAAAAAATCTTTTAAAAGCCATCAACCAAACCCCAAAGAAGAAGAATCTTTACCCATTATAGCAAGCTCTTAGAACATCTTCTAGCTAAATGGTAAAACAAAAACACTGAAAGTAGGCATCCAACTTTTAGGGAAAAAAACGAAACACTCCACAACCTAAAGGTCCAAGCTTTTAAAGCTATAAAAGCAAATGGAGCAAAACCCAATAGAGATTATTATTGTCACCTAAAGAGAAACATAAACTCAAGAACAGGAAAGAATCTTGACCCATTATAACAAAAGCTCTTAAACTTTCAGATGGCAGCTTTGTTCCGTAATGAAAGCAACTTTTTTTTTTATACCTGATCGTTGGGAGATACAATGTCACGGTTAACGGCGGAAGCGGCGGAACGAGCAACGGTGGAGGCACCGGAGGAAATAACACGAAGGCAGTTGGAGAAAGCACGAAAGGAGGTTCTGGCTGATCGCGACACAACTCCGGCGTCGGAAGTGGTGGGCTGCTGCTTCTGAGAAGTCATAATAATAATAATAATGTTGAATGGACTACTACTCTTTCACTAGACTTGAGATGGGTAGCCCCTCTCAAATCAAATGCTCTCTCTATTTCTAAGCCTGAGAAAATATCTCTCACGATGGAATCTCCGAGAAAGAGGGAGCGGATAATCTCCACTTCAAAATCCAACAGAAATTGATCACGAACGAAAAAATGGAATCTATAAATAGAAACAAGATACACGCAAACTCAGAAACTTGCTTCAAGCAAGACACAATCAAAGTTTTGATCAAAGCAAAATAAAAAAAAATATTTTTTTGAATATTTACAAAACCAAGAACAAAGAATAAGCGAATCAAACTGAAAAATAAAATAAAATAAAACTTAAGCTGAATCGCTAATTAAATAAGAACGAACAAATAAAGCAACAATATTTTGGTGGTTTTTCTTTTGTGGAATCAAGAGGTAAATTAAGAAAGAATTTGAAAAACTAGAAGACCCGAAGGAATTTGATTTAGACTTTTGGAAGCGTTTAGGAGGAAAAAAAGGGGGAGGATCTTTAGGATAAGAGAGCCAAAGAAGACCTTAAGCTGTTTCAAACTTCTTATATGATTTTTTGTTTTGGGCAAATCTCCAAAATAGCATCTTTTTAAGTTTATATCACAAAAATAGCACTCAAAAACTAAAATGACCAAAATAACACCTTTCTAAGTTTATCCTTTGAAAATTTTAATTTTTTTATTTTTCAAAATTTGAAATCTTATCCCCAAAACCTCATTTCTCAACTCTAAACCCTAAACCCTAAACTCTAAACTCTAAACCCTAAACCCTAAACCCTAAACCCTAAACCCTAAACTCTAAACCATAAACCATAAACTCTAAACCCTAAACTCTAAACCCTAAACCCTAAAATTTAAACCATAAACCCTAAACTCTAAACCCTAAACCCTAAACCCTAAATCCTAAACCCCGTCCTTTAACTCTAAACCGTAAGTTTGTGATTTTTGATAAAACATTAAGTGCTATTTTGTGACTTTTGACCTTGAGTGCTAGTTTGGGAACAAAAACTTGATTTAGTGCTATTTTTGTCTTTTTCTTTTTTTTTTTTCTTTTTTTTATATATATATTAACTGAAAAGCAAAAACAAAAAAAAAAGGATCTCTTTTACGTATCGTCTTTGGTATATACTACAGACAAGACAAGAGAAGAGAAGAGACTCACCTTCCACGTCTCTTTCCCTATATAAAGGAATCATCGTCAAATGTCTGGTTTTATTGGTTCTCTACCTGTAATGTAATTAAACCAAACTAACCTAAATATATATTTAGTTGAATCTCCTACTTCTATTGACTATTGTATTTGCATTTTCGATTTTAACGAACCGAGTTTGAACCAATTTTCATTCATAACCTAATTGCTAACCCAATCAGATCCCACCAAAATTTCCTACGACGTGTGCTCTCGTCCTTTTCTGCTATGAAGTCAATGGAAAAATCTATCTTTATTCATAACATAGATGTTCCTTATGTATATGAGATTACACCGTCATGGATAAATGGAAATATTACAAATCATAATTTCTTGGTTATGAGTCATCCACAATCTGGTTCATAACACTCCTCTTTGGATGCCATAACCATTTAAAGCTTGTAATGTGCTTTAACGTTGATTCATTAAAACCTTACCAGGAAAACTCAATTGGGACAAAACCATGGTGAAGGAAAAAAAGTACAACACACATTACTCCCCCTTGGACCTCTCCAATTTTCTGCAATACGTGGGTGATGAAGATCTTGGGCAGAATATGCTTCGTCCTCGAACATGATAGTTGGTTCTTCTTTACCATCGGCCATGCCACAATCTAATCGAATATATTGAGTCATCGACCTCAAATACCACACACGAAATCTTGGATGATGTTGCTGTGATATGTGTGTACCACCATGTGTAAAACATAACATGTCTGAAAACAAATCAACAAAACCAAATAACCCCTCTTTGGGCTGGTTAGTATAAAATAAACCAAAATCAAAGGCTTCTTCATCGTCCTTCTTATGGACCAATCAGATCAGTGTCTAAAACAAGACTTCTGCATCGTCCATCTCAGGACTAAATGGACTTCTTTATCGTCCACCTTTGGACTGAATGGATCAGTGTCCAAAACAAGTGATCTCACGCCCATGTACTAGATAATGGGTGAGACTGATCCATATTAAATCTCTTGAGTACCCTTTTCTGTATATACTATTTGATGCACAAGGATTTCATTGTTAATGTACTCAAGCTGTAATCCCAAACAAAACTTTGTTTTCCAAGATCTTTCATCTCAAACTCTTTCTTGATATATTCAACTGTTTGTAAAATTGTATCCAGAGGTTCCTAGGATATTCAGATCATATACTTTGATGATTATCAATATTTTTCTCGAGAACTTGCTGTACTTTCAGCTCAATACCCTCTAGTACTTTCATTATCCAGTGGACCATATAAATATGCAGTCACTACATCAACTTGCTGCAAGTATAATTTTCTCTCTTATATAGCCAGACTTATGAGAAATCTAAAAGTAGTTGCATCCACCACATGGGAGGATGTCTCCTCATAATCTATTACTTGTCTTTGGGAGAATTCTTGTGCAACATCAGCTTTATATCTCACGATTTCTATTCCTCACAAGACCCATTTATATCCACTGGTTTTAACATCATATGGCGTCTTAATCATATGGCCAAATACGCATTTCTTCCTTAAACTATTTAACCCCACGTTTCCATTCAATCCAATCTGTTCTACGAGTGCGCACTCTTATATTGACGTGGGTTCATGATCCTCGCTTATATTCATAAATTCAAGTGCTACCTTGTATGCAAATAAATCATCTTATGTCGACATTCCTTATTGGTTCCATTATGTTTCAGACATGATATAATCGATTGAGATTCATTATTATCAGGACCTTTAATACTTTGCAGCTTGGCGTCCCAAGCTACATTGTTTGGTACTTGTACCTTAGAGCTGGCCGGCCTTATCTCCATGTCTGGGATGGTTTCCTTAGTAACCTCGAATTTGGATTTTGATTATCATTCTCTGCACCTTTCTTTTGTTTCCGAGGATTCTTATCTTTTGGAACCTATTTGGTCTACCACGTTTCATACGTTTTCTACACTCTGTAGCAACTTGATTGTGTCTCTTCTTGGACATCAAATTCGTTGGTGCTTTACAAGCTGGTTTATATATGACTTAGTCATTCTTTTTTGGGTCAGCAAATGTGTCTGGAATTTGATTAGCTAGCTTTGTAAATGTATAATCTTTGGACGTCTATTTCACATTCTTTAGTCCGAGGATCTTGCCAAGACATTGATGGTTGATTCCATTCTATTTCTTTTACCAACTTTATTATTTTTTTCTCCTCCTGGTCTTAAAATAATCTGTGTACCTGGCCTCAAATATAATCACCCATAGTTGGCTCAAGGTACTTTATTATTGTGGAAGAATCATATCCAACATATATCCCCATCCTCCTTTTGAGGTCCCATCTTAGTTCTCTGTGGTGGAGCAATTAGTACATAGACAGCACATCCAAATGTCTTATGATGGGGTATGTCTGGCTCTTGACCCGTTAATAATTGTGATAGGGGATATCTATGCTCACTAAATGGCATGATGCGTATTAACTTAGGTGTATGTAAATTTCGTGTGGCCCAAGCTGTGAATGGGATTTTTGACCTCATAAGTTATGGTGTATCAATTAACTATTTGCGTTTTAAAAGATTTCGGCCAAGCCGCTCTTGGTATGAACATGTATCACAGAATTATCCACACTTACCCCCATGGACATACCATAATCATTTAAATGCTTGGGACATGTATTCACCAGTATTATGTAGACATATAGTCTTTATTTATGAAAAATGGGCTCGTAGCCGTCTTACTGGTGATGGCTTAATGAGTTTCCCTTGTGTACATGCTACACACGTGAGATTCTTTGGGATAACTCTTCTTATCTTTTAATGTGTGCCTTTTGAATATCAATTTTTGCATCATGTTTGGACCAGGATGGCCAATCCGGTCGTGCCATAAAGTGTATATTTTCGCAGGCTTTTAGCCTCTATCATACTGATCTATGCATAGTCTAGGTCAGTAGAGAATGCAGGTATAGTCTTTAGGACTTATTATGGCCTTGGGCGATTTTATACATATATCTGAAGGAACTCTTTGTTTCCTTCGCCCAGTGTTTCAATATGGAAACCATTCATTCTTATATCTTTAAAACTCAATAGGCCGCTCTTGCTCTTAGAGCTGGGTGAATATAAGGCATCACTGATTTCTAGATGCATACCCTTAGGCAAAAATATATTAGCCTAGCCAAAGTCTTCTTTCTGACTGGTGATACCTGCTTTAGTACTTATATTGGCATTTTTCAATGTACTCATATAGAAAAATCATTCATTCATTTAATCTAAGCAGACAATGTAGTAGAAATAAATTCAAGGAGATAAAAATCAGAGAAAGCATACAAGCAAAGCAATCACACAAGTTTGATGTCGAAATCAGATTATCAACTTGATTCTTTTAGGCAATCATAAGTCTCATATTCCATAAGATCATCTTGATCATGTTCGAAATTATTTTCATCATCTTTATAGACCAAGTGGGTTTCAGGATTCTTCCCTTTCAGACTCTCTTTGATAGAGGTCACAAAAATGTTTGGGAGTCCTTCATATCTTAGCCCAATGGTTCCCCATTCCACATCTATGGCACACTGATTTGGTCGAGCTTTGTGATTTAAAGGATATACCACGGCCACTGCCTTGACCATGGCTCAAATTGGGTTGATACCCATGGCCTCTGCTATAGTGATTCCCACGGTCAAATGTGTTATAGTGGCCATGGCCACGTCCTTTCCACCCTCCACGGCCATGACCGTGTGGTCTATCATTCTGGACGTGGTTACCTTTTTTTCTTCTGCGGCCTTATTGGTATCAGGTAATGGGGTTAATCCATGAGGTCTCAATTCACTGTTTCTCATCAGTAATCCATTATTTTGCCCAGCTAGCAATAGACTCATCAACGGACTTATAGTCCTGGATTCTGGGATTCCTCCAATCAAATAGGGCCTTTGGTAATAACACCGTTCTTTGGTGATCATATCTCAATTTTTAACTCTGTCCAAAGGTTTAGAGGATTCTCTATAGTCAGATACTGATCTTTGAGACTTTTAATAAGATGATGACTAATAATTAATATTGCCTTGTATCAATCTTTCTCATTGGCATTATTGCCTTCTATGATACATTCACCAAGTCTTTTTGACTTTAGGATAATCTTTGTATCCAATGCCCACCGTAAATAATTATCTCCACAGAAATTTAGGGCAGCAAAATCTAGGTTGATTTTCGACATCTCAAATCATATATCACTCAATATTTAGGTATAATTTTCATGCGGCCTTACTCTTTAAAACAATCAATTCAGATTTCAATCTTGTGAAGACAATGAGACTATCAATCTTAAAGGCATTTAATCAATCAGTCAATTTTCTAGCAAGTCTCAGCAATACTATTTCTATGTGCTCATAATATTATAGTTTATCAAGACTAGCAAAAACGGATTAAATTAATCATGCAATTACGGTTTAACAATCAATGGATTTTAGCAAGACTAGTAAAAAGATTTATTAATCACTCAATCAGTTTCAAGGCTGATTTTAGCAATACTAGAATATAGATTTCAAGCATGAATTTCAATGAATCAGTTTCAAGGCTGATTTTAGCAATACTAGAATATAGATTTCAAGCATGAATTTCAATGAATCAGTTTCAAGGCTGATTGGTATTTAGCATAAACCATGTGTAAATAATTTATCTAGTATCCAAATTTATCAAACCTCAAAAACATATAATCAGATCAATCAATTTAATCGAACTTAGCATACAATCTTAAACCTCAAGACATTAGATTTTATCATGAATCTATCAACCTAGCATACGGATTCTCAATTCTCAAAGACATCCAAATCAGATCAATATAACATATCATACGGATAATTTAGGGTTTCTATTTAAAACATATCAGATTACAAAACTATCAATCCTAGCAGATGATATTAAACCTCAAGAATCATGCAATCAGATCATTCGAATTTTAAACAAGTAAACCTCAATCAATCTATCAACCTATCGGATTATATAAGTAAAGCAAGCTAGCAACCTATCGGATTCAATCAATGTTTTAACAGGCTGGTCGGTTTAAACAATTTTAAATCAGATGAAAAATTAACCAAGCAGGATGAGAAAATAAATTTATCAATTTAACGGTCAAACAATTCTAGCAACATAGCATCATATTCAATCAGATTTAAAACCTCAATGATCAAAACCGAAAACAATTTTGATTTCAAAATATTCGATTAGGGTTTTAATATGTGATTTGATAATTATTGTATAATTAATTCTGATACTTATATTATTTAGGGTTTATAGATATAGGGTTAGGGTTTATCGGATTTTAACTTGTAAAAATCGATTTGGGGTTTTAATCATGTAGGAACATGATTTAGGGTTTGGGTATCAAACTTTTAGAGCTTCGATTTACTCAATTAGGATTTTTGATCTATTACCCTATGAGTTTGATTCATAAAGATTAGGGTTTTAGGGTTTCATTCTTTATCAATCAATCCATGTTCGATTATGGGTTCTTAGGTTTTGAATTACCTTTTCACCTTAGATGATTGTTGAATCGGACCACCAAAGGAGTTGAGCCGCGAGCTGGACACGAACGGGACGCGAGCTGGAATGGATCGAGTTGCTTCTATCGGGTCGCGGACGTACTTTGTTGCTTGATCGAGCTGTCTGATGCTGTCGCGAACGAGGAAGAAGTCGCGTGCTGGAGTTTCTCTCGGGTCGCGAACGTTTGAGCTAGGATCAGGAACGCCTTGGGCTGAAGTTGATCGGGGACGCGAGCTGGAACAGATGCGGGAACAAGAGACGCGATCGGGATTTAGGGTTCGTCGGATCGCCGGCTAGGGTTAGCGTTTTAGGGTTTTCGATTTGGGTATTAGCTTAGGGATTTAGAGTTTCGTGCTGATAACGTGTTGTGAAATTAATGGAAAAGTCTATCTTTATTCATAACATAGAGGTTCCTTATATAGGAGATTACAGCGTCATAGATAAATGGAAAGATTACAAATCATAATCTCTTGGTTATGAGCCATCCACGATCTGGTTCTTTAACCCTTTCTTATTTTTTCCGTGACGTGCGCTAGTCTTATATGAAGAATCTGATTAGTTATCTGTTTGTTTTTGATTAGTTTATTGGTTAAAACTTTTAAATAGGCAACTCGGTTTAATCTAGATTTGACTGGTTCAGCTCAACCAATCAATACAATAACCAGCTCAGAAACTTTATAATTATGACCAAAAGAAACTCTCTGTGTAGTTGACATTTATCAAAGAGAAACTCCACACGTCTTCTTGTTAGGTTTATTTATGTTTTTTTTTTGAACTTAGTTAGGTTTATTTATGTTGTAAACGCATTTTTTGGTAAACGCTCTGATAACAACACAACAGCTTTGGAAGGGTAGCATCGAGATGTGGCTCTCGTCGCATCCTGACTTCTAGCTCTGGCTCGCATTATTTCTGAAGTCGAGCCCAATAATTATAGCTTCGGTGATCTTGCTGCGATAAACCAGAAGGCACAAATAGAGTTATCTGGTGAGACTTAAGGTATCTAGCTTCGAGTACTTGTCGCCTCTACCGGTGGTGGAAGTGTGGATTTAGTGACTCGTCGGTCGGTTACTCGCAAAGCTGCGCGGGAATGATGTCAAAGGCGTCATTCCCATTTGGCAATACTAACCTATCGGCCAAGCTGTTCTTTCGGTTTATCTAGCTAACTCGTGTTATTATCTTGTTTATATTGTCAATACTTGTGTACCCGGAGTTGCCTCTTCTTCTTTCTCGTTGTTTAGGTTTTTTGGTCATATCCGCTAATAGTTATCTCTGTAATTTCTGTCAAAAAGAAAATTTGGTATAAAATTTAACATTTACACCAAAAAAAAACACAACAGCTTCTTGGATCAAACACTTTTATCATTATTTACAACACATATATTGTAGATCCTAAAATCTACACTAAGAATTTGATAGTGATCGGGAGTTCAATCTAGGGAAGAAATAACGTGGGCAACGATATCCTTAGAACACAACGATGTAATCAGGTATGAGTCGACAAGAATGGACTATATTCATAGGTTGAATATCATAGAGATATCGGGATTAAGAAGGATCGTGACTGAACTCGGGATCGAGCTGCCTACGTACCCGTCAAGGGATTGAGTCTAAACGTAGTTCGATTATAATCATCTCGAAAGAGATGTCGGTTTCTTCGGTCATGGGCGAGACCTCGACTTCGTCGGTCTCGAGCTCGATGTTTGCTACGAGCTCTCTTGTCTTGAATAATTAGTAGTTAGTGTACGATTGATAAGTTCTCGAACGTAACTGCATATGATCTCTTTAGACCGATCTTGTCGTATGAAGATAAGATCGATCATTAACATGATACGAGGGTCGTTATCGTCATGGATTCTTGTTTTCACAATTACAAAGATGTGTTTACGTCGTGAGATGATTATTGGGAATCTCATCTCTCTCGTTCTTCTTAAACCATAAAGAAATAGATGACTTGTTTAATCATTAAATATATATAATGATTCCATCATGTGTTGGTGGAGGAAGATGGCGATCTTGCCGAGACCGAAGTCTCTCCCCCTCTTCGTCAGTCTTTATTCTTTTGTTTTCATCCTTTTTGTCTTTGCTTCGTCCTCGGAGAAGATGCCCTCTTCGTTAGATCCAAGGCCTCTTTTATATCAGAGCAAGGTTGTTGCAACAAGCTAGTAATATGGTTAATAATTTGTTGCACATGCTCCACCTTTCTAGCTATGACCTCTTATTTATTGATTGCTCTATGATATATAAGGAGAATAATTCTCTTTGTTCTTTGACTTATTCATACTCAAAGAACCTCGGGCTCTGTGGGCCGACTTCGGGTTACGAGTTCTCATGGACCTGTCTAAGCTCACCTCGAGGTCGTCGTTAGCCAGTTTCTTATCTTTTTGGCGGGAAGGATTTAGTGCTAAATTCTGGTCCAACATTTGTCCCGCCAGTTCTTCAAGTGAGGCGATGAGGTTGGAGAACGGAGAAGCTTTTTATCAATTGAGACAACATGACTCCGAGCCATTTTCTTCTTTAATGAGTTCGCAAAGTCGTTCGCCATTTGATGGCGAGATCATGCAAGAACAATTCCATTGAGTGATCGATCTTGGCATGTTTGTCGTGATCAAAAAGTGAATTCGATCTCAGCTTATTTGGTGTATTATATCAAGCCGTTTGATGTTCGTTTGATCGCTAAGTGATCGATTTCGTTTATGTCTGTGGGTTAAGGAAACAGTTCGAAGTAGTCTGTTGGAGACGCCGCACGAGAGACGAGAATTGGATCGAGCTCGCGGTTTCATAAATATGGGTCGAGCTTGTCAGCGGAGTCGCTTATTTGAAAAGCATAGAGAGTTATTTTGATCTCTCATGGTAGATGGGATTTTGTGATTGAATTTGTTTCTGTTTATGATTTTTTTGTTGATGTGAGTCCGGTTGCTTATTCCGCGTCAACTCGAGTTTATGTTAATATTTTTGTGTTTGTGTAAAGGTGTTGGATATAATCTCAACGAATCATTAAGTCAATGCAAATGATTGGCTACCCGTAGAGAGTCGAACGTTTACTTTGGTTCGGCTATAGGAGAAATTTATATCGCTCGTCCTCGAGATGCTTTGCGAGATGGAAGCTGATCAGGAATCCAGCTCGCGGACCAGTCGTGGCCTATGGACGTGGTTTATTGATTTTCTTTTTCGATATGGAGGGTGGTTTATGTCGATGAGAGCTTGGGTCGTTTGAGACCGTGTGGTAAAACTCGCTAAGAGTTTGAGCTTGTTTAAAGTTGAAAATAGAGTTTAAGGATATTCCGAGCCAATTGAGACCGAAAAGTGAATCTCAATAGTAGTTCGAGCTACTGGTAGCGTGAGAATAATGTATAAAACATTTTACGGTTATATAAGTCTATTTATGAAACTTGCGATTTGAAATAGTGATTTGAATTTGATAATATATAAGTTGTAAAAGTGATGCCAGAATCTATTCTCTGATGCAATGTTTTTATGTGTAAATAGATGAAAGACAATTGTTTACCGACATGGGCGTGTTATGGTTTAACGACTGCGATCTAGCGGAGAAGAAATGGTGTTGCATGTTTGATCGGTTTTCCTTTGTGTAGTTGCTGAGAAGTTGATGCGGCTGCTAATTATTAACTTGATATGTGCACAACTCATAGTACGCCGTCGTGGATCATGTCACGCTTACTGCCTCTTGTGGCTTAGCTTTTGTTTGGAAATATCGTTTAGACAACATGTGATCTTAGAATATTTCTGCGTGGTTTGTCCAGATTTATCGTTTTCCTTAACAGATATTGATTTCGTGGTCGGGGCCTTTCAGTGATGTTTTGGATTTTGTTTGTGATTTTCCATGATTCGCTATAGATAAAATCTATTTGCCTCTTCTACGGAAAGGGATATACTGGCCCCTTAAGTAGTTCGAGATCGTTTGAAGTCAGGCATTCTATGGCTCTTTTCATAATGAAGTGGATGGACTTGTCACTTTAAGGAGTGTAGAATGCAAGGCTTGAGCTTTCTTTGCGCCTCTCCGGTATTTTTGTTTCGATATGCCTGATATCATGCTCGATATATTTCTGGAGGCACGATAAGAGCTTGTTCAAAAGCTCACTATCGATCTGAGAGTGTAAAGTTTCAATGGCTCCTTGACTTCAGCTCTTTGGGAATTGTGTTGGTCGATATTCTTAAAGAGTCGAACTCGGCTACCGAGCTGCTAAGGTTCCTTGGACATATGACTCGTTGTTTTCGTGGAGCAAGATCCAGTTTCGGCTCCTCGAGCTTCTGCATCAGAGATCGAACTCGATTCCATTATTGGAGGAGGACGACTTATTGATCCTTTGTGTTTCACGAGCTCGCTAGAGGTCGAGTCTGTCTATTTTTAACTCGGATGCAAGATCTGTACTTGCTTAATGATAGTGGATGTGTGTTTCATACAGTTCATATATGCGTCATTAGGGTTTCGGGACTCGAGGGATAGACATTTGCATTGCTTTTGGTCGGTCAAATTGATTGGAGAGCGAACTAGTAGGCTTTCGCGTTCGAGCTAGCTGATCCAATCTTTGCCCAGTCTATTGAGACTTAGGCTGTGGTTGTTTGATCCAGATCGAGGTGAGATGTCTCTTCTGTTGAGGAATATACATCATGAGGTGGAAATTTCGGGAGCACCTGGAGATTCTCAGTTGTAGATAAACTTGGTCTTTGCTAGCTCTGATATCACGAGGAGAGAGAGCTCTCACTCTTATTCGATACAAGGCGAATGAAGATACACAGTTTCATTATCGTGATCTCGTAAAGAGATCGTGTAACCCTCGTTAAGAAACGAGTTTCTGGGCAATAATAAAGAAATGCATTTGTGGCTTTAATCTTGAGTCCTTCTTCGTTGGAAAAGATTATCGGCTTTAACAAATATAGATATGAAATTGTCTTGTGGAGAAAACGTAAAGAGTTTTGTGTCTTTTCTTCTTGTCGAACAATAAGTGGAAGAATTGTTTTATCATCATATCATTTAATGGTTTGATGACATAGAGATCAAATAATCTTTTTCTTGGTCGTTGCTCTTCTCCTTGTTTAATTGTCATGTGATGGTAAACTGCGTATGAGTGGTGGGAATGTATTTCTCTTTCTTGTTTCCATGTTCGTCCTCCACTCATGGTCAAGCTTAGTGTTCTCGTTCCGTAAGAAGTGGAGGTATCTTCATATGTACCTGTTTGTTGAGTGAGTCCCTTAGCTCTGGGGTTTGTCAATGGGAGTGGCGAGCGCGCATCGCAGCTCGTCATCCTCCTCAGGGGTCTGTGCTGTCGGCAAGGGAGATACCTGCCCCGATGTATTAGACCGAGCAATAAGATCGTCTCTGCTTGATCTGTCGTTTTGCCGGGTCCGAACCCCAAGAGGTCAGATGATCGGGGATTGTAGCTCCCGACACATTTAAAGGTGTTAATGCTCGTCGTGGAAGGTTTGAATAATTGGCCGCAGTCGAGTCAGCTCGCTCTATTTTCGTGGGCTGAGTGTCGTGACAGCTCATATTCTTTGGACTTTGAGATCCCCGTGTCTCATATAGGATTCTCATTTTGCTTAGGGAATGTCTCAGAGTTCGGTGGTGCTGCAGTAATGATTGGAGTTGACCCATGACCTCGTGAGATTTTATGATCGGGACCTGGCGAGATCGAGTGTGATGTCGGGTTCCATATATTTTGATGGTTAGATCATTTGTCTTATGTGTCTAGTGAATAGGATGGCGACAACCTGCGGCTCATGGTTCCATCATCGTGGATCAAATCCTTCCCGGTTGAGTTAACCATCTTTGATCAATCGTACCAGGCTGGGATGGCAGTTTCATCGGGCAAGATGTCGGCTTCATCAGTCTCGAGACGTTGGATTCATCGCGATCTCATCAGATCAAATATCATAGAAAAGTTCGTGTCTTCACTTGTTGTCATCATCAAAGTATGATTTCATCTCACATTGTAGTAAATACGGAGACGTAGTCTTTACTTCATGCAACAAATATAAGGAATTGAATATCTTTTCTTCTCCTCATCGTTCGTCTTGCATGTTTAATGCTTCCATAGCTACTTAATAGAAAATGTTGTGGTTTTTTTGGATGTGGCCTTAGTTAGTCCAAGCTCCTCATTTTTCCAATCACGTGATAGGAAGTTGTGCTTTTGTTATACAATGAAGTAATAACAATACATTTTCTTATTCATTGTCACTCTTGCTGGGTGAATGGTCTTTTGTTAATTGGAAAGTAGAACTCAGGTGCTCGCGAGAACGATCTCGTTGTTCTTTTACAGGACGATGTCAACTCCTATAAGTTTGGTGAGTTTGTTGCGCGTGTTCTGCACATTCAGCTATGACTTCTTTTTCGATTATTCGCGTTACGAGATACACAGCCAGATATGCGGAGTCCTTTTGACTTGGCCTTCGATCTAATCAAAGATCGTTTATGCGCGGACGTTACTTTACGAGATTTCTCGGGCCGGTTTGAGCCTAACTCGAGTTAATGCTGTCAGCTGGTTCTCTTATCCTTTCGGTGGGATGGATTTAATTTTAAATCCAGTACTAATAATTATCCCCCCAGTTCTTCAAGTGAGGTGACGAAGTTGGAGAACGGAAAAGTCTTTTAGTAACTGAAGTTCCAAGTCGACCTCATTTGTTGCATTAAGCGTTTGATCTTGGCTCGTATATCGTGATCGAGGCATGAGTTCGATCTAAGCCACTAGATTCCGCTTGGTAGAGGAACTTGTATCCTTTTCTGTCTATCATAGATATAATATGATCTCGTCTCTTATTGTACAAATACGGGAAAGTTCTTACGTCATAGAAAGATCATAGCGAATGGTGTGTCGTCAGCTCGAGATCTCGTTGGGATGTGTTTTAATTGTTTCTCTTGAGCATTGAGAACTTCTCTTCGCCGGAAGGTGAGAGGCGGGTGCTTGCAGTCGGGGCTCTCCAGCTTCTGAGCTCTCGTTTGTGGGATTTGAGTAGATAGTAACCTTAGTTCATGTCTCATATGACTTAATTTATAATTATCTCGCGTGAGACATCTATATCGTTGGTCTTGAACGAGACGTCGAGTTCGTCGATTCTTGTCTCAAACAGGAAGTCGGGTGTGCATGTTACGGGTAAATAACGAATCCGAGACCTTGAGATGTCTATTTTTGATCATGCTTCTTTCGACTTCTGTCGTTTCCTGTCCTCTTTTCATAATGATAAGATATCTGGTGTTTATGGATTCTAAGATCTCGAGCCCTTCATTTCGTGGAGTCTTTGCGCTCCCAGTCTTGAAACATTCGGTTTTGGATATGGTAAAATCGGGAACACCTAGAACTGTGTTCGAGACATGAGGCTGTGGCCGAAGGGAGAGTAAATCTTTTAGTTCTCGAGCTTGGCGAGCTCTGCTTCTTCCCTTCAACCAAACGGTGGTCAAGATATTTATGGTTCCTTTGTTGGTGTATTTAGTCATTGTGCATGGTCCAAGCACGCTCGCGATATTGTGATATGGTCTCATCAAGATTCTTCCTCACTTCTATTCATTTATTAATCAAGAATTCATGCTCGACGCGTAGCGAAGTCATTTTCTTTGTCTTATTCTGAGCCGTCCAAGACAATACCGACAATTTCTTGCTTTTGCGATTTGTTAATCAGGACATTTTACATTTTTCTGCCTCGGCATAGGTATTCGTTTGAGTGCATTAGCTCGGTTAGCAAACTTTTCTCGTGTTGGACGATCATTTGACCGGACCCAAACTGGGGAGGTCGGGCTATCAGAACTCGTCGCCGGTCTGCTATGGTTTGAGAAGGTTATTGGTGAGACTCGGCGAGATGAATTATTTTTATCAGAAACGGAGATTCAATTTAGCTGAGGTCGGGATCGAATCTCATGTTCTGTTTCTTGGTTATGATCCATTCAGATCGATGCCATCCTGGTGTGATGGTTCGTTTATTGTGGTATTGGACACCATACGAGATGAATCCATTTTCGTGCTTACAAGCCTAAGATCGGGCTCCTATCAAGGATGTTTTTCGTTTTTCTTCCCCACAGTCGGCGCCAAAATGTAGATCCTAAAATCTACACTAAGAATTTGATAGTGATCGGGAGTCCAATCTAGGGAAGAAATAACGTGGGCAACGATATCCTTAAAACACAACGATGTAATCAAGTATGAGTCGACAAGAATGGACTATATTCATATGTCGAATATCATAGAGATATCGGGATTAAGAAGGATCGTGACTGAATTCGGGATCGAGCTGCCTACGTACCCGTCAAGGGATCAAGTCTAAACGTAGTTCGATTATAATCATCTCAAAAGAGATGTCGGTTTCTTCGGTCATGGGCGAGACCTCGACTTCGTCGGTCTCGAGCTCGATGTTTGCTTCGAGCTCTCTTGTCTTGATTAATTAGTAGTTACTGTACGATTGATAAGTTCTCGAACTGCATATGATCTCTTTAGACCGATCTTGTCGTATGAAGATAAGGTCGATCATTAACATGATACGAGGGTGGCTATCGTCATGGATTCTTGTTTTCACAATTACAAAGATGTGTTTACGTCGTGAGATGATTATTGGGAATCTCATCTCTCTCGTTCTTCTTAAACCATAAAGAAATGGATGACTTGTTTAATCATTAAATAGATATAATGATTCCATCATGTGTTGGTGGAGGAAGATGGCGATCTTGCCGAGACCGAAGTCTTTCCCCCTCTTCGTCAGTCTTTATTCTTTTGTTTTCATCTTTTTTGTCTTTGCTTCGTCCCCGGAGAAGATGCCCTCTTCGTTAGAAACCAACAAAAAAAAAGGTTAGCGAGAACTTTTGTTTGCAAAACTTGGACTTGGATATAAAATTATATTCAAGATTTGTCAACTCACTGTCTTTTCCAAATTTGGAAAACCTTGAAATGCTACACCAACGACTTTGTTTCCACAGACCACTGGACCACCACTATTTCCATAGTCAATAGTGGCATCTGTTAGTATTTTCAATAGTTCGATGGAGCTGTTCATATATTCACCAGATTCAACTCTCGACACAATACCTTTTGTAACACAAATAGTGTCACCACCTGTGCCCAACATAACTCATTAGTTATTCTTATCACCGTCTTTTACCATATACAACAAAGTAGTTAAACATGTTACTCATACAAAAGCGTTTTGATCAAAAACGTACCACGAGGATAACCTAGAACGGAGACATCTTCATAGATAGAGGGTATGTCTCCGAGTTCCAAAGGATTTACATCTTCCCAAAACTCTTCATTATCAACACCTAAGATGGCCAAGTCACATTCAAATCCAACTGTTTCAACTATTGCTTCGTACTTAGTGGATGAACCATGCTTTCTCACTTGCACATATGTGTCATATGAATCATCCACAACATGAGAGTTTGTAAGAATCCTCCTTCCAGAAATCACAAATCCTACATTAGATTCCACCGTAAGATATAAGTCAACTATAGAAAAGCAGACAGCGGAAAGTACTAATTTGTTTTTAGATCGATTACCAAGATGTTTTGGGCATGTATATCCCCTAGACTAGGACCAAACCATTTTAAATTCACTCTCTTTTGGATAGGAAACCCTTTCCAATGAGACTTGAACCAATGACCCTTAAACACGTACTACATAAATTTAGCTATTAGCCCAAATCCTCGTTGGGGATAATCCTAATCACAAAACCAAAAACTAGAGAGAGATGGTTGGTTTCTGGGTATACCAGAGCCGCACGAGGATCCTGACGCATGCCATTTCTGCTAGGGTTCTAAGCGCAGTCAGAGAGCTATGGAAAATAGAGAACTTTACTGAATGTTTCTGAAGTTTATTATTCTCAAACTTGAAGATTACAAGAGTGACTCTAGGTTTATTTATACAAACGATTGGAACAATCTAGAGGTCTGACAGGTGTCTCTGACAGCTCAGGCATCCTTATCCTTCAGAGCGTCATATCTGTTGCTGAGCTGCATCTTGGGAGGTGAGGGTTCCGTACCTTTGGCTGCTTTACCTTTCTCCTTGACTGAAGTTGTGACCGTCGAAGATGTTTGTCTTGTAGCCGAAGATGCTCTGGGCTTTGTCTGAGTGAAGCCCATCGTCTTAACATCTTCTGGTCCACTGGGCTTAATACCCCCGCGCAAACTCGAGGTGGGTGGAAAGACCACACCGAGTTTGAAACGAAGATCATAGAAGCTGTGCTGAGGCAGAGGTTTAGTAAAGATGTCTGCAAGTTGTTGAGCTGCGGGAATGTGTTTCACCACCAAGGTCCCAGCAGCAACCTTCTCTCTCGCAAAGTGGTAATGAGTAGCGAAATGCTTGGACTTCTTGTGCAGTACCGGATTAGCAATTAAGTGAACTGCCGACAAGTTGTCACAATATATCTCAGCTACTTCAGTTTGAGGAACTCCAACACTCTTCAGAATCAAACATATCCAGGATAGTTCTGCAGCAATATCAGACAAGGTTCTGTACTCAGCCTTAGTGGATGATCTAGAGACATAATCTTGCTTTGTTGCCGACCAAGAGATGATGTTTGTGCCAAGAAAAGTGCAGAAACCTCCAATTGATCTTCTCGTGTCTCTACACCCTGCCCAGTCACTGTCACAATAAGCTCTCACTTGTGAATTTCTATCGGACTCGAGATACAGACCCATCTGAATCGTGCCTTTGAGATAACGCAACACTCGTTTCAGAAGATGAAAATCAGCCATCGTCGGTTTGTTCATCTTTTGGCAAACCAAATTGACAGCAAATTGAATGTCTGGTCGGGTAAGGGTGAGGTACTGAAGCTTCCCTGCTAAAATTCTGAAGTATTTTGGGTTTTCAAAGTACTCTTCTTGATGTGGGACTCTATCAAGTTGCAGAGGCAAAGGTGTTGGCATGGGTGCACAGTCTAACATTCCTGCGGCTTCAAGAAGATCTGCTACATATTTTTCTTGGTTAAGGAACAGTCCTGTTGGAGTGAACTGCGCCTGAATGCCCAAGAAATAACTGAGAGGTCCCATGTCCTTCATACGGAACTGTTTGCTCAGGTCTTTAAGCAGTCGTTGTATCAGCGTCTGATTGTTTCCAGTAAGCACCATATCATCAACGTAAAGGAGCAGGAAGATAACATCACGATCCTTCTGATACACAAACAGTGAGGGAAGCCAAGTGTTGCAGACGAAGCCAAACTGAATAAGGTAGGAACTGAACTTATCAAACCAAGCACGAGGAGCTTGTTTGAGACCATATATTGCCTTGTGAAGCAAGCAAACATACTCAGGGTGTTCTTTATCTTCAAACCCGGGTGGTTGTCGCATATATACTGTCTCAGATAAGTCACCATGCAAAAATGCATTCTTGACATCTAACTGCTTATGTCCCACCTTTCAATAACTGCAAGGTGAAGCACCATTCGAACCGTTGCAGTTCGAACCACCGGACTGTAAGTCTCTAAGAAATCAACTCCTTCTTCTTGTTCATTGCCTCTAGCAACCAGTCTTGAACGAAGCTTTTGTACAGTCCCATCTGCGTTCAATTTAGTCTTGTGTATCCATCCACTACCAATGGGAGTGGTCCCTTGTGGTAGAGATACTAAACTCCAAGTTTTAGTCTCCTTGCAGGTACCAATCTCTTCTCCCATTGCTGCATTCCAACCAGGATGCTTCAAAGCTTCAGCTATTGTTCTAAGAGGTTAGGGAACTCCTTTTACAATGATTAAAGCATATCGCGGGTTGGGTTTCATAACACCAGCTTTTGCTCTTGTCGTCATGCCATGAGTGTTGCCCACTGGTTGATCCACTTCTTGAATGACAGGATCCAGTGGAGGCTGTGATGCATTTGACGAGTCTGAGCTGTGTTGGTTCCCTGCTGATACTGCTGGAGAAGCACCAGGAGAATTTGGCTGATGAGTAGAAAGAGGAACTGATATACCAATGTCTTCATCAACCCACTGGTTCATAATGTCTTCATGAGCTGAGTCTATTGTTTTATGTTGCAGACTCCACGCTGTAGTCAGAGTAGTAGATGGAGACGGAAGGAGATGTTGATAAGTGTCTTTATACGGCATTCGTTCTTCATCAAAAAGCACATGACGATTGATAAAGACACGACCAGTAGGTGGGTGATAACAGCGATACCCTTTGTACTTCTCGTTGTAGCCAACAAACACACTGAGAAGAGATTTTGGATCAAACTTGTTGTTGGCATAAGGTCGCAGATAAGGGTAATAAGCACAACCGAATACTCTTAATGCAGTGTAGATGGGAGGACTTCCATTCAACCGCTCAAAAGGACTGACCATCTTGTTGTTGACCGTTGTAGGTAATAGATTACTAAGGAAGGCAGACGTGAAGAAAGCCTCAACCCATAAGTTTAAGGGCAGATGACTCTGATAAATCATCGACAAGCCTAACTCTGTGATGTGCCTGTGACGCCTTTCTGCAATGCCATTCTGTTCTGGAGTGTGAGGACAAGAGATAAAATGTCTGATTCCAGCTGCTGTGAAGTGATCAGACAGGTTCTTGTTAACAAATTCGCCACCACCATCAGACTGAAAGACTGAAATTTTCTGTTTGTACTGATTTTCGACTTGAGATTGAAAGGCTTTGAAGATAGTAAACACATCAGACTTCATTTTAAGTGGGTAGAGCCAACAAAATGTTGAGTAATTGTCGATGAAAACTACATAGAATCTGAAGCCTTGAGTTGATACAACAGGAGCAGGACCCCATACATCACAGTGTATCCTCTCAAGAGGTCTACTTGAACGAAAATCAAAACTAGAAAAGGGAAGTCTACATGTCTTGCCAAGTTGACATGATTCACACTTTGACTGAGAAGTCTTATTGAACAAAATTGCTTTTATTGTTGAAAGATGCTTCAAAACTTGATCATTTGGATGGCCTAGTCTCTTGTGCCACACTCCATCGCTTGCAACTTGTTGTCTGAAGGAGTAAAACGTCAAGAACTGCAGAACATCCAGCCGATAAAGTCCTTTAACCTTCTTACCCTTACTGAGAACTCTGCTGGTTGCTTTGTCCTTTACACACACAGTAGTAGAGTCAAAAGTAAATTCACAGGGAAAGTCATCTGTGAGCTTTGACACTGACAGCAGAGATTTGGTGATATCAGGGCATATAAGAACATCAGAAAGAGGGATTTTACGTGACTGAGTCGGGATGGAAGCAGAACCAACATGAGTGATGGGGAGAAACTCACCGTTACCAACCATAACCTGATCCAAACCAGCATACGGCTGAGCTGCATCAAGATGATCAACCGAGTTCGTGACATGATGCGATGAACCACTGTCTGGATACCACTCAGCTCCTGATGGTGTGGACTGGTTGTGAGCTGCCACCGTTGTGAGAACATTTGCCTGGGAAGGAGGATCACTGACCACAAAGTTAACATCGAACCTCTTTTAGCATTTGTAGGCTGGATGGCCGTATTTGCCACATATCTGACATGTAGGACGTTGATTGTCAGAAGCAGAGGACGACCTTTGCACGCCTTGACCAAACTGCTGAGGAAAACCTCGACCTTGCGTTGAGTAAGAGCCGCGACCACGATAGCCTCCTCTGTTCTGGCCTCTTCCTCGTCCAGAGTATCCTCCTCTGTTGGCATAGAAGGCTTGATGAGGTGAAACATCAGTCTGCTGCTGATAGGTTCGAAGCTTATCATCAAAGCCAGTGAGCTTGTGAACGACATCTTCAAAGCACGGACCAGGGAAGACATCCATCGAGTGCTCAATGACGGTGGTAACAGCTTCATATTCTCGACCCAAGCCGCTCAATACACCGTAGATCTTCTCATGCTCAGTGATTGGATCACCAATCGAATCAAGCTGGTCACTGAGAGACTTGATTTCAGAAAGGTACTCAGTCATCGTCTTGTTGCCTTTGACCGTCATTTGAACACGCTGCTGAAGATCGAGACGTCGAGTTGCTGAAACCCTATTGTACTTCTTTCCCAACGCAAGCCAAACCTCTTGGGAAGACTGAAGACCATAAATAGATTTCAAAGCGTCTTCAGACAGAGTACCATAGATCCAAGCGAGAATGAGTTTGTCTTTCTGCAACCACCGGAGAAACTCAGGGTTTGGGGCTTCGACTTCTTGATCTCCATTGCGAACCGTGATCGTCTCGGCAGGACTAGGTTGAGCTCCGGTCACATAGCCAAGAAGCATCTGGCTTGACAGGAACTGCTCGAACTGAAGCTTCCATAGAAGGTAGTTTCCTTCCTTGAGCTTCAAAGTGACGACCTGAGTGATCGTGAGAGAGGTAACAGGAGGTTGATTCCCATCCATGGCTCTGATATCATAAGCGCAGTCAGAGAGCTATGGAAAATAGAGAACTTTACTGAATGTTTCTGAAGTTTATTATTCTCAAACTTGAAGATTACAAGAGTGACTCTAGGTTTATTTATACAAACGATTGGAACAATCTAGAGGTCTGACATGTGTCTCTGACAGCTCAGTCATCCTTATCCTTCAGAGCGTCGTATCTGTTGCTGAGCTGCATCTTGGGAGGTGAGGGTTCCGTACCTTTGGCTGCTTTCCCTTTCTCCTTGACTGAAGTTGTGACCGTTGAAGATGTTTGTCTTGTAGCCGAAGATGCTCTGGGCTTTGTCTGAGTGAAACCCATCGTCTTAACATCTTCTGGTCCACTGGGCTTAATAGGTTCAACTAAGGTAGCCTTGCTACAGAAGGTGAAGATCTTCACCACTGAGTCAAGGGTCGCATCAGTAGCACAACGACTATTGTTTTCTGTGTGCCTTGACAAACTTTGTAACACAGAAGAAGAGCAATGACATATGGAACGGGAAATCCCCCTCGTTGGCAGTAAATTTCTCCAGTAACTATTGCAGCGAGGAGAAAGGAAACGAGAAGAGAGGAATAGAGGAACCCTAATAGTTGCGGAGTTGTAGAACCTGGTCACCATACGAACCGACATGAGAGGCTAGGACTTGGATATGAATTTCTATAAATTTTATACCTACATGTCAATGTATTAATTATAGGCCGTAAATGGTAACTATGAAATTGAGTTAGTGGAATAAAAGGGGATATAATAAAATAAATAGAATTAGTTAAAAAGGATTCATTCTACAGTATTTCTTCTGAATCAATATATATATTAACATGGTAAAAAAATATGGAATTAATGAAATAAATAATTCCACATTATTCTATTTTTAAAAAATAATCCAGTTGCAGCCATAGTTTTATTTACTTGATAGTCGTTACGCGTAGGTTTTTGTTAGGTTTGTTAGAGCAGGTTTATTGATGTCCCTTAAAAAAGGGTTGTTAAGTATAATTGCAATTAAAATAAAGGAAAAAAGGAAAAAAAAAAGGTGGGACGTACCTTATTTAAGCAAAGGTATGGACGATACTTCCATTACTTCTTCATCTTTTGTTTGTCTCTCTCTATGACCCCACTTAAGAGACATTTAAGAGTTTTACCATTAAACATGCTCTTAGTTTTGTAAGTGTTTTTAGGTTTATTTAAGCTAATCTGGTTCAATATAGATTTGACTGAAAAAAAATGAAAAGTTGTTCTCTCTCGAACGCTCTAAAAAAAAATTAGATAGCCGGTGACGTTTTGTTGCTAGTCACCCCTCACTTTCTCTTCCCTTTTTTCTGGTTCCTCCTCTTCCCCTTCCTCCTCTGTATCATGTTGCTCTGATAGACTTCCTGCTTTCAATCAATCTCTTACGGTAAATCTTTCTGGTGGACCTAAAAGCGACGTCGTGGTTGTCTGTGTTCGTGCAGTAACTAGCCAATTACAAATAATAATTATTTCTTAAATTTATAAAGTTAATAATCGATATATATATTAAAAGAGAAACATTATTCACATTATGTTTGCCACGTGTCAAGTGTAGAAAACTTCTCACCCAAACTCTACATAAATGTGTTCATAATATATATTATTTTACGTTTTTTTCAATATAAAACTCAGATGCAGAGTTCTACGAATTAAACAAAGATTACATATAAAAAAATTTGCAAAAAAATCACTAATATCTAGGTTTATTTTATTTTTATTTTAAGAATTTTATATTTCATGTGTTATTTTGAACAAAAAATGTATTTTAATGTTAATTAATTGTATCTTTATATATTTATCAATCACCTTTATTTTATTTTACATACACAAGGTGGGCACAAATCAGATGTCTGGGGTTTTGGAGGTATTCGTGATCCGATCCGTTTCGTCCGACTAATTAATTATCCGATTTGATTTGATTCGTAGCCATCCGGATATACGGTGTCCCGGGTATCCGGAAAATTTTAGATTTTTAATCGGATATCCGATTCGATCCGTAAAAATAAATAAATTAATTAAAAATATATAAAATAATATAAAATAATAAAATTTTATTAAAAAATAATAAAATTATTTACTTTTTTGAATACTAATAACTAATTTAATACATTTAGTAAATAAAAATATTGTAAAACTTATGTAAAATATATTATTTATATATTTTATATATATAATTCATTAAATATATGTATATATAGAATATAACGAATTGAATCTGATTTTTTTTTCTATAAATATAAATATTTGTGATTTGCTTTGTTTTCTATGGATATTGCATATCAGTATTTGTTTTGCTCCGTAGAGTTTGAATATCCAGATTTTCTGTTCGAATCAAAAGGATAACAAATCGAATCAAAATTAACGAATATTTTGTCTCGCCCTACATACATGTGCACATTGATGTGAGCATCTATATAACTAAATATTCACTACAAGTGAAGATTTTAATTCTCTTGGAAGCTGGAATATTCTTTTTTTTTAATGTTTCCTCTCACCATCGACCAAATTCTAATGAAATGATTTTTCTTAATAGTTTTCTTCTTTTTCTTCAATTATTTTCTACATTTGATTTGATTTTTCATGCATTTAGAAATTATAATATGAAATCATTAGTTCGACATCAGAACTGTCTAACTATAACATGAAACCAAACAAATAATAGTAGATTTTGGTTATCATTGAAGAAACCAAAAAACATAAAGCATTTTAACTGAATAAACAAAATAAATATTTATTCACAAAGGTAGTTATATTTTAGTAGATTAAAAACAAAAAAACTAACCTAAAACCGAACTGATATCAAGATTAAACAGACCTAATGTCTTTTTATCTTAAAAATAACGAAATTAATAATTTCATCTCGCGCAAGACACGGGTTATTACCTAGTATATTTACTCCCTTTGGATACAAATATACGATGTTTAAGGTTGTTCACACATATTAAGAGAAATCAAATATTTACCTTTGTCTATTACTTTTTTGGTTTTACTTTTTAGTTAGTTTAAAGTTTTATTTGATTTTCAATAAAATTCAACCACTTACATTTTTACATTTTGATTTATATTTTATTTTTAAAGCAAAGTGCATTAATTAAAGGTAGAACATCATACATTTGTATACAAGGTAAAAGGCTAAAACATCATATATTTGTATACGGAGGGAGTAATATAGTAGTATAAAATATTTTTTAGTGTAAAATTTAGTGTTGTGATTGGCTATGAAAAATAAAATTAAACAAAAACGCCAAATTTGGTATTATGGTTGAATTGCCTTTAAGATATTCCTAATTTCGTTTTCTCCAAAAAGCCGATCCACGATTGATGTCCAATTTATTGATAAAAATATGGTTGTTTCAGATTGAAAATTGTCATATGAGGAATCATGTATATGAGGAATCGTGTGATCCAGTGTAGTACTGACACATTGCCGATGTTCTTTGGTGGTAAATAAATGGTCTCTGGAGTCGGCTCTCTCTCCTTCGGATTTAACATTGATGCCATTGTGGATCGATCTCAAAAAGAGTTTCCAACAGTTTCGATCATAAGTGTCTGACCAAATCGGTTGGAAAGTTTGCAAAAATTCATTCCAATACTGAGAGATGCAGACAATTAGATGTAGCTCGTCAATTGGCAGAAGTGAATATGCATTAGCCATTGGTCGAGATGATCACTTACAAGAATAAAAGTGGCATCTCGTGTGCGATTGATGTGAATTACCCTTGACTGCCTTCACACTGCACATTTTGTCAATGTTGGAGGCATAAAGGTACAAAGTGTAGGGCTAACAATGTAAGCATTTTGCAAAATAATAAAGAGGTTGCAGTGACTTATGAGTTACTTGATGTTCATCATGAAACTTTGGAAGTTATGGTTCTAGAGAACAACGAGGTGAATGATCTACTCCGTGAAATTGAAATGTTTCCTATTGTCGCTCATTCAAATGAAAATATAGGAATAATGGACAATCTGAGGGGGTTAATAGATTTTGGCAGAAATAACAAAAGGAATTACAACCGTAGAGGGTGATACTCAAATGGGAAGGCCACCGAGTAACTCTTTATTCGGCAAGGTTTCAAATGAGGTTAGCAGGGGATCAATGGGCCGTGGTAAGTTACAAAACCAAAGTCCTTCACGACAACAATGTGTGGGACGAGAAGGTGACATGACTGTAATCTCTCCTTCTCGATTCAGCCCGTTGTTGGGCATTGAGGATGATGCTGGAGAGGATACAAAAGAAGTTGAAGAGGAAATTGAGGAAAGTGAATTTGTACAAGATAAGGGTGATGGGTGTGGAGCCTCGACTGTAGATAAAAAATTTAAAGGGAGATGACCCACAAAATGTGTCCTTACACAAGTTGGCAAGAAGAAAATAGTGAGAGCAAAGGATTTGATATTTAGTGGTGCGCAGGTTACATATAAAAAAACTTCCAGTAAGAAATTATGATGTCTTTCTTAGTATGGAATATGTGTGGCTTCAACATTTCACGTAAACATAGAGAAATTCATAGCTGGAGTCAAGCTGAAAAACCTTTGTTTGGATGTGTAGTAGAAATAAGATCAGTTCGACAAGACAACCATCATAAGTGTATGGAAGCATCTATGCCAAACTGCCAGTCAATAACGAATTATGGACATCCTCATTTGGGAAGAATATGGTTCGGTTGGTCAGAAAAGGTAATGGTAAGACTATCTCCAATGTATTTTGCTATTTTTTCTCTTAAATAGAGGAATTTTATAAAAGATATAATATTTGCCCTAATGTATTTTTCTAAATTTTTCTAAAATAGCAATTTTCATATATAAAGTAAAATATATAAGAATGCTATTTTTCCTCCATAAATAGAGAAAATAGCAATCTCTATTTTAGAGGAAGAAATAGAGATGATTGAAGTGGTTTTTTCACTAAATATTATTATAGATGAAAATATAAAGATGAGTTGGAGATGCTCTAACAAAATTTCATATGAGTGCTCTGATTATAATACATCAGCTGAGAGAGTTTAATTATGGGAGGAGATTCGTACTACTCACGCAGTTTATGGTCATCTTAATTTACCTTAGATTTTGTTACGAGACTACAGTGTCACTTTTGCTTCTTCAGAGAATTCTCTAGCAATGAACTGTTGCACTGATCAAGTTGGTATGAAACAGTTTCAAAGTGATTATAGATTGTTCACATATGGATTTACCTTATATCATGGCTATTTTTACATAGTGTGGCTATTTTTTACATGGTGGAACAAGCGAGAAGAGGACCCTATTGGAAAGAAACTGGGCAGAGCATTGGGGAATGGGGATTTGCTGCGATGTTTCCCTCAATCTTATGCTTGATTTGAAGCAGGAGGTGTTTCATACCATGCTAGGTGTCTGGTTCAGTTGGCTGGTAGTCAAGATGAAACAACAAAACCTTTCAGATTTTTTAATTACTTGGCTGAGCATGAGGTTTTCTTACCAACAGTTAAAGCATTATGGGACATTTCTCTCGGCTGTATCATTCCAGGTCTGCCCTTACTTGTTTTCATAGGAAACTGAAGATGCTCAATTCAAGCTTGTGTGAATGATATACCATAGATTTTACCTATTTTTAGCCATGTTTTAGGAACTATTTATTATCTTTTGAAGTCTTTTTAGCACATTTACAGGTTTATGAGTGTTTTGGAGAAAAGTGATGATTTGAATGCATTTTAGAGATAAAATAAAAGGAAGCTCGTAGCTAACCAGCAATGGGTAGGAGTGTCTCATGTGACCCCCTTATTCGCCTACACTTTGTCAAGAACTAAAAAGAATATAGAAAAAGAAAAGAGAAAAATCGAAAAGAAGATGAATAAAGATGAACTGTAGCAACATCATTGGAATTGAAATTCAGAGGAGAGATAAAGAAGGAAAAAGGGATCAGATAAAACAACCTGTGTGTATAGAAACTTGTTTGAGTAAGAGTCCATGTGTCTTTTGATCAATACTCCCACGGTAAAGCCTACATCTTTTATATATGTACTAAATGAGATTAGTAGAGGGGCGAGTCAGACAGTATTAGCTAAGTTGATGGTTAGATGGATTTGGTTGCTAAGCTAGGATATGGTATACAAAATACCTCTAAAGTTAGAATTGATTTTATGTGGCTTGCAACATTGTAGAGGTGATGATAGTGAGTTCTTGAATTGTGTGAGTCCCTGTTGTTTTCAAACCTCTTTCATAAAGACTACTCGTTGTTTTGCTTGAGGAAAAGCAAAAGGGTAAGTCTGGGGGAGTTGATATATCATGGATTTTATCCATTTTTAGCCATGGTATATAGATGTTTTATGAACTATGTGTTATGTTTTGGAGTCTTTTTAGCACATTTACAGGTTCATGAGTGTTTTGGAGAAAAGTGATGATTTGGATGTATTTTAGAGATAAAATGAGAGGATGCTCGTAGCTGGCCATCGACCCTGTCTGAAGGTCGACGATCAGAGACAAACATCGATCGACGCACAACTTGTGCCGTCGATCGACAGCAAAGCGCGCAAAACCCAGCTAGGTTTCAAGCTGGCTTAAATCCCAAGTCATGACATATTTACAGAAATATCCCTGGTTGCTTTGAACCTAATATTTATATGCTTTGCCATTGTTCTAGACAACAAACACTTTTTTACTTTCTACTTCACACAACAAACAACACTTAGGGTTTTTAGTAGATTTGGAGAGAATATCCAAGACTCCTTCAGAGATTTGTATTAGAACTCCAGTATTTCTAATATTAATCTATTTATGCATTTTATTCAGTTTATGCTTATGAATTGCTTTGATATGTCTGAGTAATTCTCTTGTTAGATTTAGGGTTCAAATAGGTTAAGATGGATTAGCCCAAAATATAGAATTTCTAAGGTGATAAATATCCTTCAAATAATTGTGGTTAACGTCTGTGTTCTAGAGTAGTTAACTAGAACCTTAAACTAAGGATTGTGGACAACTCCGACGGTAGTTTCTGCACCAGAACTAATTCCATTGAGCTAGTATTGCTAGAAAAAAGTGGAAGCTGATTTAGACAATACTAGTGTTCCTATCGATCAACTAGCTAACGCCTGTCTAAGAGAACATCGATCGACGTTCTTACCATAACATCGATCGACGTTCGATCCGTATCAACAAACGACAACTGAGATATTGGACTTAGTCAAAACATAAGACTCACATGTGAAAGCTGGATATCTTTACATAAGAAGTCGAGTTCTAGGATTGACACCTACGTTTTCTATACCTCTATAATCTCAATTACCTGAATAGAAACCCTAGATCTAATACTTTCTAATATGTTTACAAAACCTCAAACCAATCAACTGAACAACTGCCTTGTTTACCTTGCAATTTACTATTTACATTATTTACTTAGCTTAATCATAAACTTCTTAGATCTATTATGTGTCCTAGCTCCTTGTGGATTCGATCTCTAAATACTACAATTGAACCTCTTATTTGAGAAAGTAATTCACTCCTTAGAGTAATTTGAGTGATATCAGTGCACTAAATAGAACTCATTATGGAGATTTTCTTAGTCGAACGAAAAAAGCATATGAGGATCTTTTTGAATGTTAGAATAAGTTCTTGCTTGAACAAATCCTGACACTTTTGTGCAAGAAGCTGAGGCGTTAGAATGATGGAATAAGTTGGCACGAATCAAGGAGAAATTTTTAAGCATGGGTCGTATATTAAATGGCTGCAGGCTGGAGATCATAATATTCTATTCTTCCATCTATTGGTGCAATCTAGGGCAGCCAAGAACAAAATTTAAAGTCTTCTTAATGGAAATGAGGAAATACTTACCTCGGCCACATAAATCAAAAGAGAAGCGGTTTCACGTTTTCAGCAGTTTCTTCAGACCCATATATCGGTCACTGAGAAGATATATGTTTAATCACTCCAAAAACTCTTGACTTAAATATGTCTAGGAAATGCTTCAGAAACACTTGTTGCCCCTGTTACTGCTCATGAAACTCAAGCAGATTTGCTATCTTTGTCTAATGATAAAATTTCAGGTCATGATGGATTTACGAAGGAATTCTATGTGGGAGTGTGGCCTGTAATTGGTTATGATTTCATCAGAACAATACAATACTTGTATGTTTACTTGTATGTTATTCTCAATAATGTAGTAGTGTGGCTTGTAATTTCTGGAAGGCTTTTTTACCAGTGCGAGCAGGGATACTCACTCGCGCCATATTTGTACGTTATTCTCAATAATATTCTTTCTAAGATATTAATTAAACCAGTAAGCAGAAGCAAGGGAGTTTGATTATCACCCACAATGTAAAAGCGTCAAGCTTACTCACCTAAGCTTCACTGATGACATTTTGATTTTCACTGATGGAACTGTTAATCTCTTAAGGGTGTAATGGAGGTAATGAAGCGTTTCACTAGGATGTCGAGATTACACATCAATGCTATGAAATCTTCCATATTTTCCTTTGGCCAAATGTGACTCCTCTCCTTAACAAGGCTACTTCTTTGGGAAGGTGTTGGAAATACACCTCATGATATCTTGGGATTCCTTTGACAACAAAATCTCTTACACCTCATGATTATGAACCATTGATTAATAAAATCAGAAGTAGAATGTTGTGCTCGTCAAATAAGAATTTGTCCTTTGCAGGAAGACTGCAGCTGATAAAATACACAATCTCTAGCATTGTTAATTTTGGAGTTTTGTGTTCATCTTACCTACAGATGCCTTGATATTATTGAAAGTCTGTGCTTCGGTTTTCTTTGGTCAGGTTCACCTACTCAAACTCATAAAGCAAAAGTTGGTTGGGAAGACGTGTTATCCTAAAGAGGAGGGAGGTCTAGGAGTGAGAAGGTTTAGAGATTCAACCTAGGTGTTTGTGTTGAGTCTTATATAGTGCTTATTCACACGGCCTTTCTCGTTATGGGTCTGTTGGATACACTACTATTTCTTGAGGTATAACTCGTTTTGGGACATCATAGATACCAATAAAGATTTTTGGATATGAGAAAAACTACTTAAGATTCAATATTTGAGCTACAATTTTCTAAGGATTGAGGTCAAAAGTGGTACATCTATTCACTTTTGGTTTGATGATTGGTTGAACATGGGGAAACTGATTAAAGCTACGGGTACCCCTGGAACTACATACCTTAATGTATCTCACCAAACTAAATTTTGTTATATTGTTAATCAGGCGGGCTGGAGTCTTAGGGGACAGCGAAGCCAAAGTTTTCACTCACTTCATGTTCATATTCTTCAAGAATTGGTCCCTTCTCTCACGATGGGTAATGATGTTGTTCTCTCCAAACATGGGGAAAATGATTACCATACAAGTTTCTCAGCTGCCAAAACGTGGGAGAAAATCAGACCAAAACGAACTAGAGCTGGTTGGAATTATGTATTATGGTTTCCACAAAGAGTTCCCCACTTCTCTTTTGTCACGGTTATATTACCATAGATATTACATAGATTTGTGTATATCTATATTTCATATTCTAGATACTCACATTATTCTTATTAGGTTTAGGAGATATCATAATAGTTTTATAAATACTCGGCTAAGGCCATCTTAATGCACACGTTAACATTCATCAATTCATAAACTTGTTATGATATCAGAGCCATGATCCAATTCCTTTTAGTTAATCGATCTAGAGTTGCCTTCGTTTCCATTCACGAAAACAAAGCCGCTTGTCTGAAGTATCTCGAGTTACTATTTTTTCTCTTCTTCTCAATTTGAAATCATTGAGAAAGATGGCATACACAGCCGGCGAACCCAAAAGGCGTACTATCTCACCAACGACCTCCCATCCGGTGACACCCCGTGTACATTGATTTCATCACTGTTACTTAACGGTGAGAATTATGACGAGTGGGCAATTAACTTGTGTATGGCCTTTAGCTAACATAAGAAATTTGGCTTTATTGACGGTAGTATCCCGAAACCAGCTCTAGACTCCTCAACCCTTGAAATGATCACATGTTGGTAGGATGGATCAAATAGACCACATAACCAAAACTAAGGTCTTCTATATCCACTTGAGAGGTAGCAAATGAGCTGTGGGATATAATCAAAAAGAGATTCTTTTTGAAGACTTGTGCACAGCTTCAGCAACTTCGTAACTCTCTGAAGACGTGGTTTTCAAGCCAGTTATGATGAGTTCACATGCATAGTCAAAAAGAGGGAGATTGAAGATGCAATTTGCTGAGATGTTATGTATCAGTTCGTGAAGTACTACAGGAAGTAGTACAGACGTGCATCATGAAGATGGAGCTGAATGGGAGTTCGGGTTTTGTGATTGCGTGGGCTTGCTGAGTTTGGAAAAGGAAAGAGGATATATGTTCGAAGACATATGGACGTTTTCTATAAAGCGAAAGGGAGTTACTTGAAGATGAAGTTTTCCAGTAAAAAAAATGGAAAGTTGTCTTAAGTGTATTTGTAAGACTTGGAGAGCAAGTTGAAGACGTGGAGAGCAAGATCTGGTCTGCTATATAAGGAGGGACGTGCCTTATGAGAAAGCTAGACCTCAGAGAAGAGAGATAGAGGTTTCCTTGGTGTGTGGTACTGCTTGGTGTCGAATGACATTTTGAAGCATTGTCTGATGGAGTCCGATGTGGACTTAATTTGGCGGCGTTTGAGTTGGGACTTTGTGGGGTGGAGTTAGCCATCGTGTGTAGCTCGTGGTGAGCTATGTGTGTGTTTGGGTGATCAAGCTTTTGGTGTCACTGGTGTGCCTTGGGTGCTGACGTACTTGGTGAAGTACTTCCGAGATGTGGAAGATTGAAGCCTAGACTCAGGGGGAGTTTAGCAGAGGCGGTTTCATTAAAGAGATTTGTGAAGATTGCAGCTGTAGAAGACAGTGTGCTTCGGTGAGCCGGATGGGATCTATGCATGCGTGATTTATTCCTAATCTTTGTAGACTGCTACTTAGAAAAGAGAGGTAAACACTAGTGTGTGTTGTACCATATAGCAATTGTAGGTCCTTGTTCTAAGTCAATGAAATCTGGGCGAGGTCCCGGGATGTAGGAAACGAACCCTGTTATCAAATTTTGTGTGTTTTACTTTCTGCACTTGTTTTTCGTCGCCTCATCTGCACTAACAATTGGTATCAGAGCAGGTCACCTAAGTCATTGGTGAGATCGTGGATGATGAGGACGAAAACTGGTTCAGGAAGTAGAACAAGTTTGATGAAGATGGTGTGGTGGGATTTTTTCCTAGGTTTGGAAGGTGCTGATCTTCGAGTTGGTTTTTGACTATGATGTGACTCATAGGGGGAGATTGAAGACGTGGTTTTCAAGCCAGTTATGATGAGTTCACATGCATAGTCAAAAAGGGGGAGATTAAAGATGCAATTTGTTGAGATGTTATGTATCAGTTCGTGAAGTACTACAGGAAGTAGTACAGACGTGCATCATGAAGATGGAGCTGAATGGGAGCTCGGGTTTTGTGATTGCGTGAGTTTGCTGAGCTTGGAAAAGGAAAGATGATCTATGTTTGAAGACATATGGACGTTTTCCATAAAGCAAAAGGGAGTTACTTGAAGATGAAGTTTTCCAGTAAAGAAAATGGAAAGTTGTCTTAAGTGTATTTGGAAGACTTGAAGAGCAAGTTGAAGACGTAGAGAGCAAGATCGGGTCTGCTATATAAGGAGGGACGTGCCTTATGGGAAAGATAAACCTCAGAGAAGAGAGATAGAGGTTTCCTTGGTGTGTGGTACTGTTTGGTGTCGAAGGACATTCTGAAGCATTGTCTGATGGAGTCCGATGTGGACTTAGTTTGGCGGCGTTTGAGTTGGCGCTTTGTGTGGTGGAGTTAGCCATCGCATGTAGATCGTGGTGAGCTGTGTGTGCGCTTGGGTGATCAAGCTTTTGGTGTCACTGGTGTGCCTTGGGTGCTGACGTACTTGGTGAAGTACTTCCGAGATGTGGAAGATTGAAGCCTAGACTCAGGGGGAGTTTAGCAGAGACGGTTTCATTGAAGAGATCTATGAAGATTGCAGCTGTAGAAGACAGTGTGCTCCAGTGAGCCGGATGGGATCTATGCATACGTGCTTTATTCTAGACGACTTCCAAGTAAGTCTTCTAGTGTAGCTGATCTTAAAAATAATTTATAAATTTTTTAAAAAATATTTTGAGAAGCGAAAAATTAAAATCATGTAATTATAAACAATTTTAAGTGATATAAATTAAAATATAACAAAATTGAATTGTTTTCAACATAGATGAGTGTAGGTAGTGAATCATGGTATTCTTTGGTCTAGGTTTTGGCAACATATGTTGTAGTATTGTATGTGTTCTTAGGGTTAGATTTTGGAAAGCTTGAATATTTTTTTAAAAAATTAATTTTTTACCTCTAAGTGTTTATTTTTATGTATAGTAAACACTTTTGAAGTTTAATTGGATTTTATGAAGTGTTTAGTTAGTTAATTAAGTTTAGAGGTTGTGTTTAGGGTCTAGACGACTTCCATGGAAGTCGTTTGGTGAATAATTTTAGCTGGACGACTTACATGGAAGTCGTTTGGTGAATAATTTTAGCTGGACGACTTACATGTAAGTCGTCCAAATATTTCCGCCTAAAATTTTTTAAAAACTTATTTTCCCGCTTAAATAATTCAAACTAGACGACTTACTTGTAAGTCGTCTGGGAAGTTTTCTATTTTAGTTTCCCGCTAAAAATATTTTAATTTCCCGCTAAAAATATTAAAGTCTTCTGGGCGACTTACAATTAAGTCTTCTAGGAAGTCGTCTGAATCAAAAATATTTTAACCTAATTAGATTTTTTGTCTCCTTATATAAAGAAAAATTTACACATTATCTCTCCTCCTCTCAAATGGCTGCAACAAAAATGTAATGTTCATCATTCTAAAACTCTTCAACTTCTCTCTACTCTCTTTGAACTTATAAACACTAAGCTTTATATCAATTTATTGTTTTTGTCTCATGTCTTTCTCACTAATTTATCTTGTTTTTGCAGGTTTTTCATCACATGATTCTCATCTTCCACTCATTTAAAGGTAGATCTATCAATTTTAGCAATGTATTTTTGTGTGTTCTATAAAGGTAGATTTATCTAATCTTCAACTCATTTTCTCTGTTTTTAAGCCATTTGAACGTTTTTCGATATGCAGGTTTTTCAGATCTGGATTTGGATATGCAGGTTTTTCAGATCTGGAAGACTTCTGGGACGACTTACCTGTTAGTCGTCTAAAATATAATGCGCTAGACGCTTCCGTCTGGACTTCTTGAAAGTGTTCTGACGAAGTCTCCCTTTCATAACAGATCTGAGCGTTTTGGTAAGTTTTTATATCTGATTTTTCTTCATTTGGTAGTTTCTTGTTATATAAAGGTCTTACTTTTTTCCCAAACTAAATCTCTTCAAACCCACTCTAACCTCTTTGACTTGAAAACACCAAACTTTATATGAATTTTTCAGTTTTGTATCATGTCTTTCTCAATAATTTATCTTTTTTTGCAGGTTTTTAATCAGATGGTTCTCATCTTCCACTCATTTATAGGTAGATCTATTAATTTTAGATACATATTTTTGTGTGTTCTATAAAGGTAGATTTATCTAATCTTCCACTCATTTTCTCTGTTTTTAAGCCATTTGAACGTTTTTTGATATGCAGGTTTTTCAGATATGGATTTGATATGCAGGTTTTTTTAGATCTGGAAGACTTCTGGGACGACTTACCTGTTAGTCGTGTAAAATATAATGCGCTAGACGACTTCCAGGAAGTCTTCCAGACGACTTCCTAGTGGAGTCCATGCTTGTCTTTGTAGAGGAATGATCTATAATAGTTTTGTTTGTGGTGTGTTTTGTGATTTGCATGTCTACTCTTTTAGTTGTGAATTTTTTGTAAAATCAGTAATAATGTTTCCCAAGATGTACTACATGTGCTAACAATATGTTTACATATTTACAAATCAATGAAATAATAGACTTCAATAGCCTTTCTCTTATCTTTGGATCTCCCATATGCAATAATAAACTCCAATGGCCTTCTTCTCATCTTAATAAACAAGAATGTTGGTAGCTTCATATTGATATAACATTTTAAGAAGCATTTTAACCCTTCTTCCAACTCATAACAATAATTATTATTAGTGTCTATAACAATAATACTTAAGAGATGGAAACAAACAATAGTAACTAGTCAAAGCATATAACAATTCGAGACTACTTCCATGTAAGTCTCTGCATTGACCAGAAGACTTCCATGTAAGTCGTCTACAGCCAGACGTACTTCATGCGTTTTAGTTATCTCGAGCAAGTTCCAAACTTGTATAACACTTGTAACATGAATAGGAGGAAGGTCTAGAGCCATCTGTTGTAATGAGTAGGTTAACTCCACATACTCTGTGTTCATGTCCAGGTTATAATCTTCTTGAGCCATTGCAACAAGATCAGCATGTGTCGAACCTTTACTCAAAAATAACATTCTCGCTCCTTTGAAATGATCAACCACAAAATTCCAATATCGATCTTTCAACAATCATTCTCCATACACTGCATGTAACTGACGCATCATCTGAAAAAGTCAAAATAAAACACATTAGCAAACATAGAACAAAGAAAACGAAAGTTTATTAAAGATCGACGCGGACGACTTCAATCTAAGTCTTCCAGACGACTAAAATATAAGTCGTCTGGTCAACGCAGAGGTTATTTTTGCAATTGACTTTGAAATCTGTTATCTGAGACGACTGAAAAATAAGTCGTCTACTTTTGTTTGGTTAAAAACAACTCTAAAAAGCTAGACGACTTACATTTCAGTCGTCATAGGTTAGTTTTGTATTTGACTGGATTATTTCAGAAGTTTGACTTTCCTGGACGACTTACATTTCAGTCGTCTGGTGAAAAATTGAAATATCAATATTTTATTAAAACTCGACGACTTACAATTAAGTCATCATAGGTTAGTTTTGCAATTGAAAAATAAAACTTCAATATTTAATTATATATAGACGACTTACAATTCAGTCGTCCATCCGACGACTTAATTGTAAGTTGTCTGGGTATAATTAAATATTGAAGTTTTTTTTTTCAATGGCAAAACTAACCTACAAAGACATGTAAGTCGTAGGATTTTAATAAAATATTGATATTTTAATTTTCCACCAGACGACTGAAAAATAAGTCGTCCAGGAAAGTCAAAATTCCGACAAAATCCAGTCAAATGCAAAACTAACCTATGACGACTTACATGTAAGTCGTCTAGGTTCTTTGGAGATTTTTTTGTAACCAAACAAAAGCAGGCGACATATATTTCAGTCGTCTCAGAAAATAGATTTCAAAGTCAATTGCAAAAATAACCTCTGCATTGACCAGACGACTTCCAGGTAAGTCGTCTACAGCTAGACGACTTACCTGGGAAGTCGTCTGGACGAACAGATCTGGAAAAAAACTCGATTTCATACCTTAAATTGGTGAGATAACTTCCTTAACACACATAAGAATTCTCCAAGCACACAGAATCTCAAACGAAAGTGACCCACCCAAACGAGATTATCTGACAATCAAACGAGTTTATTACTAAGGATATGCTTATATCAATTCTTAAAAGGAAGATATATATGATGAGAAAACATCTCTCTAAGATGATGCTTCCAGGGGGAGAAATATGATGATGTTCGTTGTTGTACTCTTTTTCCTTATCATGGTTTTTGTCCCATTGGGTTTTCCATGTCAAGGTTTTAACGAGGCAACAAAGAAGACGTAAATGATAGATACCTAAAGAGAAATGTTAACACTTAAGTGATGAAGATCTATCAATCTACATAATGATCAAAGATCAATCATACTTGAACAAGAATCAAGGTATGGACACATTTCATTCGCTAGACAAAAACGAAGGTCGAAATTTTTTGAATCAAAGAAGACCTTATAGATGGAATTAAAATATGAAATTGGTGTTTGGAGAAAGATCTTTGAATCTATTTTCATCTCCAATTTGAATCAAGTCATTCTCCATGATAGAACTCGAGATATGGCTGTTTTCGTGGGACATATACAAGCTGTCTCAGAATACCTAATATCATATGATATTCAAAATACCGCTCGATATTTCCATCTTAACAGAGCCAGATCGGTGCCTAAAGTTATACATGGATGTTAACTTCGATTTCCAAGTGGTTTGAAGTAATTTATCCTATGGTTACCAAGATATTCAAGTTTTAGTGAGGAGTGTCAAATCTGCCAAGAGAAGTAAACTGGTTCAACCCCAAGACGAAGAAGTTACTCCATCACATTGGATTGTGTTCTATCAGATATATCAAGTTATTTTCTCATCAGGGGGAGTAGATGCGCGATGCACTCTTTTTTTCTCCACCACGGTGTTTTCCATTAGATTTTCCTGGTAAGGTTTTTAATGAAGTATCATCTTATGCGCTTTAGGAAATATTTTTTAAAGTACATCCAATGAAGAGTGTTATGAACTATTATGTTGATGTCCATTAGACCCATAAACCCATGTTCTAGAGGATTCTGAATCCCTATATCCCTATATATTATATCGTGACCTTTGGAAGAATAAAATTAATTAATTTCTTCTTTCTCTTACTCACAACAATAATTGTTTTTTTCTATTTGGACACCAAAACAATGAACTGTCCAAGTCCATCTCTATAGGACAAAGATATTTCACTTTCTTGTGGTCGTGTCACCACACATTCACTGCAAATGGTTAGAGATACGTCCAGACAAAACCTTAGAGATATTTTTATTACCATATAAACTGAATTTGATTACAAAACCTCGACGACCCTTCATTCCTTATCTCTGACGTGGCCATCACTCTCCAGATATTTCTTCTTCTAATTTAAATAACCACCACAGTTTCACTTCACCATCATCATCATCATCTCTCAAAAACCTAATCGTTCTCTCTCTCTCAAATGGCGGCCATGACTTCTACTATCTCCATCTCTTCCACCAAGCCACAGAGGCTTTTCGACTCCTCTTTCCATGGCTCATCCATCTCCGCCGCTCCTGTCTCCGTTGGTCTGAAACCACGTTCGGTTTCTGCCGTCTCCGTTCGCGCCAGTACCGCCGGTTACGATCTTAATGCCTTCACGTTCGCTCCTATCAAGGAATCGATCGTGTCTCGCGAGATGACGAGGAGGTACATGACGGATATGATCACTTCCGCTGAGACAGATGTTGTCGTCGTTGGTGCTGGTTCCGCGGGATTATCATGCGCTTATGAGATCAGTAAGAACCCTAACGTTCAGGTTGCGATCATCGAACAATCTGTTAGTCCCGGTGGTGGCGCGTGGCTCGGTGGTCAGCTTTTCTCCGCCATGGTATAACACGTTTATATAATAACATCTCTCTCTGTCTCTCTCTATTAAGACCTAGTTATATTTTCCTTGAGTATTTAGATTAATTTGTATGTATGAACTAGCCCTAATACTGAATTACAGTGACTATTAATTCGCAGCTTGGAGGATGTTAATGTCAAATCAGGACTATGGTTAACCAACTTAGATAAAAAAAAAATTTGTTTTTTTTTCTGGATCTGAAACTTTGTAAAACCTGTTCATAGACATGTTAATTAGGGCCGAAGCCCGTAGCCCGAGCCCGCCCAGCCCTAAAATTTACCGGGCTTGGGCTTAGCTTTATAAGCCCAAAAAAAAATTGGGCCTTTCGGGCTAAGCCCATTTGGGCTTTGGGTATTTTGGGCTTAAGTCCGTTTGGGCTAGGGCCGGCCCGAAAACCCGAAATTTATATTTTAGCGTAAATATTATCCTTCTTTCTTGTAATCGAAACTATTATTAGTATTGATATATTATTTTAATATTTTTATCTAAACTCTAATAAAGCAAATATAAAAGTTTTTAATGCACTTTATTGTTTCATCATTACAAGTGTTACATTTTAAATTTTACAAAAGTACATTCTTCTTTCATGTACAACATGTTTTTATTTTCAAAATATAAAGTATAAAACGTTTGACCATGTTTATCATAAATTTTGTTCTCTTATATTTTTTGTTTTAATTGATATTTGATTATTTAAATCTTATAAAAATTTGGTTTGTGTATAAAATGTTTTTAAAACATACGAAAAAATAAAAAATTTGTGATAGACAAGAAAATTTTAAACTCACTTTATACTTTTTTATTTTTTAAAAATGAAACTCTTTTTTTAATAAAAATTCACATGTATTAAAACGATGGAAATGACAATGACAAATTATTTTTCGAAAAGCCCACAAAAGCCCGAAAAGCCCTGTAGCCCTATAAGGGCCGGGCCGGGCTTTGAATTCTAGGCCCAAATTATTTTCGGGCCGGGCCGGACTGGGCTCAAATATTTACGGGCTTAGCGGGTTTGGGCCGGACCGGGCCGGGCCAGCCCGAATTGACACCCCTGTTCTAGACACAGCAGGATGAAACATTTGTTTTGGCTCCTAAAAAAAAACTTATTACACATAAATCACATGCTTCCAAATTGTCAAAAAAAAAAAATCTCCAATATATTATTTGAGAAGCATTACAACTTCTTAGAATGATTTTTAGAATCATTAGATATTGGTTCATCTAATTATATAATAAGTTTTTTTATTAAACTAACCATAAATTCATTATTAATGTTCTTTATAATTTCCTTAAATAAAAATTACAGAATTGTCTAATCCGGCTAAAGTATATATATGACAATTAATGATTTTGAATAATAAAGATTTAATAAAAATAAGTGTATTTTCTATCATATTTGTTTAATTTTAAACTATTAAAATAAATTAAAAAACCACGATAACCATATAATAAAAATTTAGATTTTTTTTATATGTTATTTTTGAATTTTTAAAAATGACTATAAATGATTAAAACTGTTAAAAATCTCACATTCAAATTTTGTGATCCATGGTTTAATTATATATGTAATAGTTAATGACTTTTAATTATTCAATATATATTTATTATTTCAGAATATATAATGACATATAATATATAAAATTATTTTTATATATAATGTTCATCCCGCGCAAGGCGTGGATCTTAACCTAGTTTTAAGATAAATCTAAAAATATTTTTCTTTTTTGAGCAACAATTTTTCTTCTTTTTTGTAATATTTTTGAGCAACAATCTAAAAATATTTCTTACTTCATAAATCTAAGATGCAGCCATGAGTCTAGTCTGTCTGTGTTCATGGAAAAAATCATGAATGATCAGTATTAGTAGGCTGAGATTGTTGTATATTCGTGTTTGGCAGATTGTGCGCAAACCAGCTCACTTGTTCCTTGACGAGATTGGTGTACCCTACGATGAGCAAGACAACTACGTCGTGATCAAGCACGCTGCTCTCTTCACATCAACCATCATGAGCAAGCTCTTGGCTCGTCCCAACGTGAAGCTCTTCAACGCGGTCGCAGCCGAGGATCTGATTGTGAAAGGAAACAGAGTCGGTGGTGTGGTGACAAACTGGGCTCTTGTGTCGATGAACCACGACACACAGTCTTGCATGGACCCAAACGTCATGGAGGCCAAGATTGTCGTCAGCTCGTGTGGTCACGATGGTCCTTTTGGAGCCACCGGTGTGAAGAGGTTGAAGAGCATTGGGTTGATCGATCATGTTCCTGGAATGAAGGCTCTTGACATGAACACAGCTGAAGACGCGATTGTGAGATTGACTAGGGAGGTTGTTCCCGGTATGATCGTGACCGGTATGGAAGTCGCAGAGATCGATGGCGCACCAAGAATGGTGAGTTTTTTTGTATTTTTATTTTCCTTGATCAATATATGATGTAATATATCCACAGTTTTTTTTTTAAGATCATGTTCTGAGTGAATGAGTTGTGATGGCAGGGACCAACATTCGGAGCTATGATGATATCAGGACAGAAGGCGGCACATCTTGCTCTGAAAGCTTTGGGACAGCCTAATGTTTTGGATGGATCCTATGTTGGAAACCTAAGCCCTGAGCTGGTCTTAGCTGCTGCTGATTCAGCTGAAACCGTAGATGCTTAAGGACAAATGTTTTTTTTTTTTAATGGAAGAAAAATTTCACTTGATCCTTTCTGATGTGGAAGGAGTTGCAATAAAGGAGGAGTTTAGGTGTTATGTAATGAACTTTCTCTGTCTTTTGTTTCTTCTGAATGAAAACGTTTCTTCAGTGTAAAATTGCGTTAGTTATCTTCTTCATTCGTGTAATGTGTGTTCTTCTCTGATCTGGCTTTATTAGTTTCGATCTCGTTCACCTTTATTTTATCTGACTATTTGTTGCTCAAGACTAGTATATCCCAAAGAAAGACTACGTGTCAGACGAGCCTCTGACCAATCTACATAACCAATCTAAAAAACCAAGCGGTGCGTTGCTGCCTCTCTGTTTGGTTATCATGAAAACGTTTTTGAGCTGGGGGAAATAAGATAACGTGGTTAAAGATTGGTTGTGGGCTGGATATTTATTTATAGGCAAAGCAGTTTGAAGGAACGAAAATGTTTACTCGTTAACCTGAACTTTTGTTCCTCCTCCTAAGAACCAGACCATATTCTTTCAGTGACTTCCAAGGATGTAAGATTGGCTTAGTACAAAAAAAAACAGTTGAGGAAGATAAAAAAAAATATTTCAGCTTTATTTTTTTTTTGCTAAAAGGTAAATATCGTATAAATGAAAAAAGATTTACGAGAAATGTAGATCTAGGTTTTGTTACACCTTGGCAAAAAAGTAGAAAAAAACAAAGATGTAACAAAGTTGAATATGAGATAAAACGTAGTTCATCGCATTCATTTGACCATAAGGTTGAGGAAGTGCTTCCTCTCCCTCCTTGCTGTAATTGTGTTGTGCATCTCCTTATCAACGGTCCTGAATATGGTGGTAGGTGGTAGAACAATGTGATTGTGTAGCACATTGTTTTGTTGCTTCCAGAGGTGATAAATGATACATTGGGCAGCTAGCTTCTGCAGGAGAGAAGGCGCTGCGACTGAGGTAGCTCTAATCCAAGATAGGATCTCAGCCCAAGTTCTGAACAGAGAGTTCGGTGGGTTTAACCTGCCAATAGAGAGTCGCCACACCTCCATGCTATAAGCGCAAGAGAGAAAGAGGTGATCCCTGGTTTCTGTAAAGGCAGAACAGAGATATCAAGCTGTATTTATTTGAAGGCCCCACCCTGCTAGTCTTGCTCTGGTTAGAAATCTGCTCAAGCTTGCTATCCACATATTAAAGCTGTTCCTTGGTATTGCTCCTTTAAACCAGATAGTCTCCGCCACTGGTTGGACAGGAGCTGGGAGGTGCATATCTTGCCAATTATTTAAGGCACTGAATTTTGCATCTAGCTTAGTAGAGGTTGTCCACTCATAAGTGTCTGCAACTGTTGAGTAAGCCGGACATTGGATGGAGGTTAAGAAGATATGGAGCTCAACCGTCTTGTCGGATCTAGGAGGAGGCAGCGACCAAGCCGTAAGGGAGCACGCATCTGCCACCAGACCATTTATTGGGACCCGAAGCTGGTAGGGTCCACACTGTCCTTGGAAATGAATGAGCTGCCCAAATGGGGTCCAAACATCGTACCAGAAGCTGATTCTGCGTCCACTAGCGAGAATCGGCTTGATAAATTTTATACCTTCTTGTCGCAGCTTGAGAAGTTGTTTCCAGACCCATGAGTCCATAGATGCTTCTTCGACAGCCCAAAAGCTTCTCACGTTGGATTGGTGATGTCTGTGCCATTGCGCCCAAAGCGATTCACTTTCTGAGAACAGGAGCCAAATGGAATGTAAACACAGCACCCTGTTCCAGTGGACATGTTTCTCAGTCCAAGCCCTCCTTCTTTTTTCGGTAGACAGACCGTGATCCATGCAACTTTAGCTTTCCCTGTTATATCTGTAGTTCCAGACCACAATAATCTCGAACATAAAGCCTCAATCCTCTTGATACATCCCTTTGGGAGAATAAAAGTGGACATCCAAAATTTTAAAGTCCCATATATGATTGTTGCAATTAGTTGTAGCCTACCATCAAAAAATAATGCCTTTACTCCCCAGAAACTAAAACGAGACTGGATCTTTATCATGAGGGGCTCTTATTCTGATACACGAAGCTTCCTGCTCATCAGAGGCAGGCCTAGATATCTGACAGGAAGAGTACCTGTAGGGAAGCCGTACGCTGCAACTGCAGTGGTCTCACTAAGTTTCAAATCCGAGGTGAATATCTCCGTTTTGGTGCGGTTCATTCTGAGGCCAGACCACGAAGCGAAGTCGTAGGCATTCAGTGATGCCATGAAGAGTCACTGGTACCATAAAAATATATCATTACATCAGGTGAGAGATTTTAAGATCAGATGTTCCAGGATGATAGCCGATGGAACCCAAGTCGTAACGTGATCTGAGAAGCCGAAACAGACCTTCCATCACAAGAACAAATAGGTACGGTGACATCGGATCGCCTTGTCTTATGCCCTTTGTGCTGTTAAAGAAAGCACCACTCGCACCATTTACAGAAACTGATAAGGAAGCTGTTGAGATGCATTGTGAAATCCAAGTGATAACAGCCTCAGGTATCGAAATAGCTCTGAGAATACCCAAGATAAAGTCTCATCTAATAGAGTCAAAGGCCTTACTAAGATCGACTTTTAGCATACCTCGAGCATCCAAGCTGTTGGTGTTGTACCCTTTTACTAAATCAGTGGCTAAGAGAACGTTTTTAGCCAAAAGTCTCCCCGGCATGAAAGCTGATTGAGCTTGAGATATCACATGGGGAAGAACTTCTTTAAGTCTGTTCGCAATCAGCTTTGAGATCACCTTGTAGGCTGTGTTCAAGCAAGATATTGGGCAGAAATCAGTAGCGGATGAGGCATTAAAGAATGCTTGTCTCCCAAGGAATGTAAATCACTGACGAGTAGCTTTTTTGCCACCAGATTTTGCTAGCTATCAAATATGTAAAAAATAACAAAACAAAAACACTACTCATGAATCTTCTCCAATCCTATTTCTTCGCCTGCAATAACAAAACGCTGGACTATTAAAACACAAACCCAAAAGAGTTTCCCAGTAGAAACTTGTGTTAAAGAAACAAAAACACTATTGAGATATCTGGTCATTACCTTAACAACATCATCTAGTCCTCAAGCTTCGGTCATAAGCTTAGAACACTCGTCTTTCGAAAAAACACTAGCCACTAAGAAAACCTATATAGGCAAAGTAGGACCTTGTGCACTGCTTTTCCCACCGTTCTTCATGTTATCGACTTAGGTTTACCCTTGGATGAGCCTTCCATTTTCTTCCCTTCGAAATGAGGCTCCTCGTACAGAGAATACATATCAGGCTCATACTCTAATAATGCCCACGTCATCTGCTCAGAAAACCCAATCTTAGCGTGCGGTCCAAGATACGACGTTTCTGAGTTTATGGAACAAAACTGTTAGCTCCCATAGGTACAGAAGGAGAAGTCTCTTCGGAATTGAACCATTATCATCCGAATAGCAAAGAGATAGAAGTTCTTATGCATTTCAAGATCTCTCTATAAGCTCAACGTATTAGGGTGTGAGTCAATGATGCTAAATAGATTTACCTAAGAGATAGTGAACTTTGGGGTCAATGATTTGAGTGATTGTAGCCAAATGAGTAAGCTGTGCTTCAACTCCAACTGACCTTCCCGTGCTCCTCAAGTTACCTCGAGAGAGTCAATACATACATATAAGAAGACAACAAATTCCAATCGGCCCATCAACCGTTCAAAACACCAAAAAGCATAATCATAGGTGAACGAAGATCACTCATTCCTGCTCAGAAGCAAACCACACAGATCAAAAACCCTAAGAATCAACCTGCTTGAGAAAAGGATTTATATCTGAAAATCTAATAAAGCTTTACCTTGGCAATACCCAACCAACATCGTTGTCTATCCAATCGTAAAAGACTTACCCCTCGTTGGATTCATTCGACTTGGACTCTTGCCAATACCGAGGAAACCTTTCTGCGCGTAAAAGGCAGCCTGCCATTTTCTGACACTCACCAGGCTGCAATGCAACAAAACATAATCATGAGAAAGATAGGTAGATACTCGTCAGCAACATAGACTCTCTGCCTAGAGCTGTCAAATGGTCCGTCCATGGCCCAATTGGGCATGACCAGTTGGACCATTTCAGTTTTGGGCAGTAATGGATGGTCCATATTGGACAATGGTCCAAACAAATGTCCAAAACCAATAGAGACCATGTCCAAATGGGCAGGACACCCAATAATATTTATAATTATTTTTTAATTATTAATTTAGATTTTATTTCTAAAATTTTGAAATTATGTTTACTTTCCAAAATTATAAAAGTATTTTTTTTCTTGTCAAAACTGCAAAACTATGTTTTCCTCTCAAAATCGAGAAATTTCATTTTTCCGCCAAAACCGAAAAATTATGTTTTTCCGCCAAAACCGAAAATTGCGTTTTCCCGATAAAACCGAGAAATTGCGTTTTCCCACCAAAACCGAGAAATTGAACCGAGAAATTGTGTTTTCCTGCCAAATCCGAGAAATTACGTTTTCCCGCCAAAACCGAAAAATTGCGTTTTTCCGCCAAAACCGAGAAATTGTGTTTTCCGCCAAAACCGAGAAATTGCGTTTCCCACCAAAATCCGAGAAATTGCGTTTTTCCGCCAAAACCGAGAAATTGTGTTTTTCCGCCAAAACCGAGAAATTGTGTTTTCTCGCCAAAACCGAAAAATTTCGTTTTCCCGCTAAAACCGAGAAATTGTGTTTTCCCGCTAAAATCCGAAAAACTGTGTTTTCCCACCAAAACCGAGAAATTATGTTTTCCCGCTAAAACCGAGAAATTATGTTTCTCGCCAAAACCGAGAAATTGCATTTTCCTGCCAAATTTATGAAATACATTTTTTCCGTCAAAATAGTGAAATTACGTTTTCCATCAAAATCGTTAATTTTTTATTTTAACGATAAAACTGTTTTTTCGGGTTAAATTGTAAAGCTATGTTTTTTTTTTTGTTAAACTCATGAAATTGTGTTTTAGGAAGTCCATGGACACCCATTGTCTATTTGGTCTTCGCCCAATTGGACCATGTACCAATTGGTCTTTTGTCTAGTTGAACCATTTATTAATTGGACACGTCCTTAGTCCGTCCAAAATGAATTGGATTGGGCTAGCCCATGGTCAGCCCGCCCAGTTGACACCTCTATCTCTGCCATTCTATTAACAGAATCCATGTGATGGGATGATACTAAGCAAAGATCACTACTAAAACAACATTGCTGTTTTACCAAACAAAAAAAACGAGTAATGCTTATCTTATCTTGCTTGATCAGATCAAAACAGTTAACACATAATCCATCTCCCACATATATAAACCGGACCGTCATAGTGGCAAACAAAATCTACAAATAAATCTGCTTTTTCTCTAAACACCAACCATGAGAATATCAACTTTAATTAAAAAGAGAGCAGCAAGATCAATAATCATTATCGTTTTAATCACCCATCAGAAGAAGAAAGACATAAACATGGCATCATTTGCATTCATAACTAATGATGTTCTCTTCTTCATGATAAAGAAGAATCAAAACAATCTGATATTGAAACTGATTTTTGGACAAAACAGAGAAATGATTCCAAGTATTAAGGGAAAGGAGGAGAGCATACTTTGATCTTGAATCTGGCGGTATTGGGGACATCGGTGCACTCAGGACGAGTCTGCTGGTAATAAGAATCTGCTGGTTATGCGGCAGCTCCCCACATTTATAAAAGTTTTTCAATCCAACCCCCAAACTAATAAAAATGAAAACTTTCCCCTGGAATAACAGAGAAACAAACAATTGCAAACACAGGGTTTCTCTCTACACCGAACCAACAAGGAAACAAGATTGGAGAAGAAAGAAAACTGCCTCTCAAAAGATTGATTCTTTTCTTTTACATTTTTCTTTTGGTTGGATGGTCTTTGGAGAAGCAGTGTTTTGTTTTGACGGTGGATATGAGCTGGGATCGTTTGGTCAAACGAGTTCCACAGAGACTACTACTACTACTGTACTACACAAAAGAGTTTGCGTTTGTTAGTATCTAAGAAACAGTTTCTTATATTCCTCTAAGAACTCCGCCATAAAGAACCATAGATAATGATGCTCTTAGACGTACCCATTGAATGCTTTTTCTGTTTGAATCGGTTTGGTTTGTAAAACTGATTTTAGATTTTTTTTTTCTTTTGTATCTAAGTCGGTTTGGTTTGGTTTACACCTAAATTAATTTTGATTTTCTTCTTTTTGAAGATTCATATTACGAGTTAAGATCATCTCCAACTCCACTGTATAACAAAAAAATGATTACTTCATTTATGGAATAATGAATTTTTTGTTTGTTCATCAAATCATTTTTCACTCTATTTTGCAGTAAATTATAGAGTGTGGTTGGAGATGCTCTAAAGTGTCGTATTTCGACGTATTCAAAAGATGATGACGACTTTAAAACAAAGATCACTCGTCGTTTAAGAAAAAAAAAACTAAGGGCAACACTTTAATGGTTTTCTATTGTTCTTCCCAAGAGATATTTTTCTTCTTTTCGTTGTGAACAAATCAATTATATAGTAGTAACTATTGACGAGAAAAATTGATATAAACTACCATACATATAATAAGCCAACAACACTAAACTGCTTAAGAGAAATATTATTATATTAAACATCTTTGAATAACTTACAATCACGATTATGAATCATCGGCTATCGGCTATATCCTTATAGTTTATATAACATACATAACTTGCGAAACAAATCATGATTAGTACACAGACCAAGGCGCCTATAACCGCTACTAACCACAAGCTCACCATCCTCCCTTTTGAAGTCTATGAACTAGTCTTCTTGTATCTTATGAAAATCTGTATTATGAAAAGTAGATTCAACCGAGAGACGCAGATGTTTTTATATTACTAATTAACTTCGAATTATGGAAAGCCTAGATATATACTATAGAATATGGAAAATATATTTATTTTTTTGAACAAAATATATGGAAAATCTCCTTCCTATTTTTTCCTGCCAAAGAAGGGTAATTTATAGAGAAACTAATTAAGGAGATTTTCCCTTTCAAAGAAATAAAAACTATTTAATAGTTCTTAAACATGTATATCCAATGGATCGTAATAAATCACACTAATAAAAGTCATGTTTTCGTCGTCTGCTGCGGAGAGAGAGCTTCTCTATTAAAAAATGTACATGCATAAATGTCCATCAATCCAAATGTTTCGGAGAGAGTTATCGTTAAATCATTATTCGTGAAGTTGTTCATCAATATCATATATGTTACAAGTCATTGATAATTATATGTAATAGAGTTAAAAATTATACGATGATGTAATGTTTGCTACACTGTAAAAAATAAATCAATTTCCCTAGAGTCCTAGACATAGCCTCACATAGGTGATGATTGTTTCAATAGTTTTTAGTTTTAGTTTTTGGTTTTTAGATTTTAGCTTTTGGTTTTTAGATTTTGGTTTTTGGTTTTCAGCTTTTGGTTTTTGGTTTTTAGATTTAGATTTTGGTTTTTGGATTTGCTGTATTTTTTAAAAAATTTCAAAAATTAACTAATACATTACTTTAAAATAATATAATAAAATAGAAATAAATATTTAGATTTTACAATTGAAATTTATCAAAATGCTGTGATTATTATTTTAAAATAAAATACAATAACATATTTTAATTATTATATTTTTATAAAAAATATATTATAGTAAAATATAAATCATAATATATATATAAAATTACACAAAAATAAAAATATTAAATTTTGAAACTACTTAGAAATTTTTCTTATATAAATTATTTTTAATTTTTAAAACTTGAATAGAAATAGTTTTTCTTATATAAATATTATAAATGATACAAAAATAAAAAATACATAAAATTTTGAAACTAATTATAAATTTTCTTATATAAATTATTTATATTTTCTTAAAGTTGAATGGCAATTTTTATAATTCAGGATTATACAATATATTTTATTAATAAAACATATTATGTTTTTATAATTTTTTGTTATTTTTAATGTAACTAATAATTATTAAAATTATTAATTTGTTTTATTTATAGAAACTAATAACTAAGTTTTAAAATTAAATAATATTATTTATAAAATATATAAATTTATTTACAGATATGAAACACAAATTAAAATATTTCACATTATTGTTTAAATGATATCCAATGTACAAAATATTTTATGATAATTTTAATTTTTATGAAAATATTATTTATTAATTATTAATTAATTATAATGTAGTAGTTTCTACAAAAAAAAATCAAAATTCGTTTTTCTTCATAAGCTCACAAAAGTTGGTTTTTGGTTTTTCTTCATAAATTGGTTAATCTTTTCAAAAACTAGTTTCCCTAAATTTTAGGGAATCTATTTATTGAAAATCTTGATTGGCAACTCAAATGGTTTTTATAAAAACTAAAACTAAAACCAAAAACTAAAGCAAAAACCACAAACAATCAACCTCATAGTTTTACTTTTAAATCTCTATAGTCGATAAGAAAACTAATCACAACCCATCCGATCCTTATTTGTATTTCTTGTTAATTTCAATTATTAATATTATTTGTTAAAACAAAACAAAGAGTAGATGACATCTATATATTTTTATAATATTATTTGAAAAATAAATTTTTATGTGTGGTGATCACGTTAATTCTTACGATGGTCAATTACGTTTATATCGTTAATGAATTAAAATTATTATGTAATAACTACAATTATCAATATTTATATTTTAGTTTTTATTAATAGCTTATTTATTTTTTTAAATAACAAAAATTAAAATATATATGAATCTTTCTGAAGCTATTTAGGATTCTTCTTTTGAACCATTCTTGCATTGATTTTTCAAAAGTCAGTAATACATATATATTTGATAAGTAAAAATTTAGTTAGGCATATAATAACTTTTTAAGCTATTGTAGTTTTCTATAAATTAATACATGTAATTAGAGGTGTCAAAATGGACAATCCAACTCAAACCAATCCATAACCATATGAACCATTTAGTTAATGGTTAATGGATAAACCTAATCCATTTAGTTAATGGTTTGGATCAACCCATAACTCATTTAAAATAATGGATTAATGGTTTTAATGAGTTGACTCACTATTATATAGTATCAATATTACAAATCAATTAAAATAAGGAGAAATTTATATAAATTTTTCAAATAAAAATATCATTAACACTGTCTAAAATAGTATTATGCAAATTTATAAGCAAATTGTTAAAATTAATAAAATTATAAAACATAAAATTAAAACATAGTATTTTCATTAAAAAAGCAACATCATGTGAACATATGTATGGAATTATTCTTGTCATTGTCTTTTGTCTTTAATAACAAACTTCCTGTAAAAACACAACAAACATGGAAACAATTCTGTTAGACAAAAAAAGAAACAAAGTCAACTTAATCATACATAAAACTCTTGTCCATTTCATTTCAGAAAGACTAATATAAGAAACATAAAGAATAACTAAACGAATCATGATATATCCAAAACAGAGAAAAGTCAAAACCATTCTAATACATTCACGCCCAATACTTCCACTTAAACATCTCATTCAAATCATTACCAAAAGTCAGCTTAGTCACACATACTCTGACAAAACAAGGAAAAAAGGTTCAGAAACAGAGAAACATCACATGACTAACCTTTGTCTTACTGATACGTATGTGTGATGTTGTTTCTTTGGCTACTTCCAGTTTCTTCTACTTCATTTGGCCTTGAGCGAATGTGAGATGGTTATTATTCGCTCAAGGCCAAATGAAGTAGAAGAAACTGGAAGTAGCCAAAGAAACAACATCACACATACGTATCAGTAAGGCAAAGGTTAGTCATGTGATGTTTCTCTGTTTCTGAACCTTTTTTCCTTGTTTTGTCAGAGTATGTGTGACTAAGCTGACTTTTGGTAATGATTTGAATGAGATGTTTAAGTGGAAGTATTGGGCGTGAATGTATTAGAATGGTTTTGACTTTTCTCTGTTTTGGATATATCATGATTCGTTTAGTTATTCTTTATGTTTCTTATATTAGTCTTTCTGAAATGAAATGGACAAGAGTTTTATGTATGATTAAGTTGACTTTGTTTCTTTTTTTGTCTAACAGAATTGTTTCCATGTTTGTTGTGTTTTTACAGGAAGTTTGTTATTAAAGACAAAAGACAATGACAAGAATAATTCCATACATATGTTCACATGATGTTGCTTTTTTAATGAAAATACTATGTTTTAATTTTATGTTTTATAATTTTATTAATTTTAACAATTTGCTTATAAATTTGCATAATACTATTTTAGACAGTGTTAATGATATTTTTATTTGAAAAATTTATATAATTTTCTCCTTATTTTAATTGATTTGTAATATTGATACTATATAATAGTGAATCAACTCATTAAAACCATTAATCCATTATTTTAAATGAGTTATGGGTTGATCCAAACCATTAACTAAATGGATTAGGTTTATCCATTAACCATTAACTAAATGGTTCATATGGTTATGGATTGGTTTGAGTTGGATTGTCCATTTTGACACCTCTATCTACATGTAATCAATTATAGATAAACGAATATATAATTTATTTTATTTTAATAATTATGGGATTTTTACTTACAAAATATATACAGGTTTAAAAATGTTTACTGTTTCTTTTTGAAATAAAAAATAATAATTAATTAATTTTAAAGTGAGAGCGTAAATATTTTTAATTTTTTCATATCTTTTTATGATGTTGGTCTATATCAAATTACATAGAATTTTATAAATATATTTAAAAATATAAGAAAACATATTAAATGAAAGTATTAAAACAATTCAATTTTTAGCCTAACTCGAACTAAGAAAAACTAGGGCTGGGCAAAAAAACGCATCCAAAAATCCAAAACTAACCCGACCGATAAAAATGTATCTAAACCAATCTGAACCCGGATACTGAATGGATCTTGTTTTGCGGAGTTGCGGTATTTAGGGTTATGGATTTTACTAAACCGAACGCATGAACTTAAATGGATATCCGAAAAAACCTGAAAATTCAAAATCCCAAAAAAAACTTGTACCAAACATGATCTCAATCCCTAATATGTATCCAAGTTACTCTAATATATTATTGAATACCAAAAATAATTATCTATTACATAAATAATTAACTCAAAAACTTAGTTTAATATATATTTTTGGTATTTGGTCAATATTAATGTTTTATGTTTTGAAAATTTCATTGGAGATTCCATTGTAAATAAGTTTTGTTTCTAAAGGTTAAACAATGTTGTTGATTTTAAAAGTTTAAATAGTGTTTTCTGCGTTTATTGAGTTGATAGTTTTTAATTTTAATTTGTATATATATATTTCATTTTGTATATTTCTTATTCATACAAGGCTTTGGTATGATGTTTTCATGTATAGTTCAAGTGTAAGTCTCATATGGTTGATAGACGAGCCTCCTAAAGTTATTTTGAGAGAGTCCATAAGTTATTTTGAGAGACAATAATATGGTTTGAGGATGCCACATACACAAATGTTTTGGAAATACATTGAGTTTAATCAAACAAAAATTAATATCTTTAGAACCGATAACCTGATTAATATCCAAAACCGAATTTATTTTGGGTTCAACCGTATCTTGGACATGTACCTAAACCCGAACTAAACCCGACTAAACAAACCCGAACTGAACTCGGCCTAGAATTTTATAATATCCGAATGGGGCTGAAATTCATGAATTCCTATACAGATGAACCCAAACCAAAACTCGAATTGGACCCCGTTTGCCCAGGCCTAAAAAAAAAAGTTAATCAGTTTACATGAATAGTTACAATTCAAGATGTTAAAATAAACAGTCAAATTGGTATAAATTTTTGTACCTAAATTTATATGTCAAACTAAGATAATAAGTTAATTTAAAATATAATAATTTCTATTTAATTTTCATACATTTGAAATAAACCATCTTAAATTTTGTAAACAAATGAAATTGAATTGATTGATTTATTTTATGAATACTTAAACATGTGTATTGATTTTTAGAATGCCATTGATTATATTGGCAAATGCAACTTTAATTACATTAATACTTCATTTTCATTTTTCTTTTCTTCATAAATTAATATATATTAAATTATACATATAGTTATAGAATTTATTTAAAAGTAATCGGATGAATCAAACTAAAAATAATTAAAAATATTTGCTTCAATATGTTGAAAAACTAAAATAAATTGTGATTCAATTAAAACAGATTCATCTCAATATACCCAAAAATAAAAATAGAATCGAACTGAACTGAACTGAACTATTTATTATACATGAAATTACATATTTAATTGAGATAAAAACAGAATCTAGTTGAAGACAACTTTTTATTATTTTTATTCATATGATTAAGAAAATTCTTAACCAAATCAACAAGTAAAAACAACACATTAACTAATTAGAATTTATTTATTTTCTAAATATTTATATCCATTTATAAGCACAAAAAAGTCAACATATGATTTTAAATATATAATATCTCATCTGTTTGGTTATTTATTTGGATATATAAGATAACCTCTATTTTTCTGTCATTAATTATTTGATTAATTTTTTATTTTCATTTAATTGTCTTAGATTTGTAAATATATTCTAGTCAGATTACGTATAATTTAATATGTCTTTATTTAAAAAGAAAATAATAAAAATAAACTAATGTGTTGATGATTCAAAGCTATATAATGATAGTCTATTGAACCTCATGCATATATATAAAATTATACAAATAACTTAATTGTAATATTTGGTTGATGTTTCTATTATATATATATTCTTATTATAGATAAATTTTTATTTTGGATATAAAAATTTAGATTTTTCCAGCTACTAATTTTGTGAATATATTGTGTTATATATATACAGTAGAACTTTTATAAATTAATAATGTTGGGACTTTGAATTTTTTTAATTTATAGAGATATTAATTTGCAAAAAAAAAATTATTTAGATTTTTTTTTTAAGATATATTTATTTTAAAA